>NW_017732663.1:100942-132749 GCF_001890085.2 Hipposideros armiger
TGGGAGGCTCTGTTATTTATTTCTTCAGTGCTTAACAAATCAGCTCAAGGAGACTCAATGTCAGGCCTAGCTGTGAAATATGACATTACAGGAGATAGTGTTTTAGTGTCCAGATGGAAAGGAGCCAGATTCAGGATAGAATGTGATTTAAGCCCAGTCGACCTTTGCTTGTGTCTTCCCTTCCTCTTAACCGTCTTGCTTCCCTGAATAGGTAAGAAGAACACCGTTGGAACTACCTTCTATGCATAGTATACAACAAAAAATTTTCAAACTACTTCCTGTTCCCAAAGAACTAGATTTGGGGAAATACAAGGAAGCATATTGTAGGAAGAGCACTTAAGTATAAGAAAAGCTTACTCTGAAGGACAAGTCCTGGCCTCTGCATCAGGTGGAAAGCTTAAGGTTCATAAAAGTTTAGACTCATAGGGCTGTACTTTTAAAAATCTGGGGTAACCAGGGAGCCCTCGATAGCTCCACTTTCTGTCAGCTATGTAGCCTTAGGTAAGTCACTTATTCCTGAGCCTCAGTTTTCTTATTTACAAAATGAGGATAGCAACTCCCATTTTATAGAGGAGGAAGGTAAGGCTCTTAGAGATTCAGAAACTTGGCCCAAGTCACAGCCTAGTATGTATCTTATTGCAAAGCCTGTGCTGTTTTTCCTAACCACACCAAGATGAGATCATATGCATTAAAATGTTTGTAATGAGCCAGGCGCTGTGCAGCCATTCCCTTGTGGTTATTAGACACAGGCTTCCATCTGGCATGTACAAACAGATGTGTCAGCCCACATTTACGTATGTCCATGAATGCCTGTGAGACTGTGCTTTACAGATATAAGCAAGTTTGTGGTCTGGTTAGCATGAGAATACTTTAGAGATCGTAGAACAGAATCAGGGAGTCTCCCAGAAATCCAGGCTATGCCATGGCTCCCGCCATAGGAAAAGCATTCCTGGGTCCTGGATAGTTGCTCCTGCTCTGACTAATGGCAGCACTGATCTTCCCAGCATGAGTGACACTTGGCTCACTCGGGGATGATCCTAGGTCTATTATCTTGTCCCAGAAATGAGTTCTTTCTAAGAGGTTCAAGTAAACCATATCTGTTCTTACTGATTATTATTCTGGGGAAGTCTGGGAAAAGAGGGTGTTGACTTTTAAGAAAATGATAAAGAGAAGAGTGAAGCTCCTGGTCTGTGACCAAGGGTGCAAGGTGTGACCTGCCTGCACCCTGGCACAGTGTCATCAAGATGGTGACGAGAGCTCTGTCCCATCAGGATATCCCTCCAGGAACGCTCATACATTATTAGTTGGGTGTGCAAACAGCACAGACTTTTTAAAGAACAGTTTAAAAGTCTGCTTCAGGAATTTAAAACACATTCATAACCTTGGACACCTAATTCCATTGTTAGGAACCTACGCTAAAGAGAGAGTCAAATAGAATGTACAAAAGTCTATGGACAAAAATGTTTACATGAGTAAAAAAACTGGTACAAAAAATAAAAATAAAAAAAGAACAGAAAGAGAAAAAAACAAACAAAAATTTAAAAAACAAACAAAAAAAAGTATCAGAAAAAAAAAACTGGTACAAACTAAATGTCCCAAAATAAGTAAATTATGATTCATGAATCCATACAACTGAATGTAATGCTGTTAGTAAAACAGATAACAGAAAACTTTCATGACTTTGACAAATGCTCATAATATAAAAAAATAGCAATACTGTAGAACTATGTATGTAGTAAAATCTCTACTGTAAAAGACTGAAGGACATTTTACAAGTGACTGTTATTTTCTTCAATATTTTTATCTCTATTTGCCAAGTTTTGTATAAGTATGTATAACTTTTAGTTTTTAAATGTTCCTTTAAAGGTTGCTTAAATGTTAAATGGCTTTCTCTTTGATAAATTAGTACAGCACTCTCCCTTCTCCCGCCCCACCCGCTTCCGTGTCCAGCCTGTATTGTCTCCAGGATTACTTTCTGTGACTATAAGTTGAGCAGGTATAATACTCTTGGTTTAATACAGGCTGTGGCTACCTGTTGTTTCTAGGCTACAAGATAGGGTTCAAACTCCTTTGTATGATTTGCTGTTCCCTGTATACGACAAGGCATGACAATTAAGTTCGCGAACTTGTTGCAACGATGTTGCTAACCTTTTTTGATATAAGAGGGATTATTCATTATGAATTTGTACCAACTGGACAAACAGTTAACCAAGTTTACTATTTGGAACTGCTGAAAAGGCTGCATGAAAAAGCTAGACGACCTGAACTTTTCACCAACAATTCATGGTTCCTGCATCATGACAATGCACCAGCTCACACAGCACTGTCTATGAGGGAATTTTTAGCCAGTAAACAAATAGCTGTATTGGAACACCCTCCCTACTCACCTGATCTGGCACCCAGTGACTTCTCTCTTTACCCAAAGATAAAGGAAATATTGAAAGGAAAACATTTTGATGGCATTCAGGACATCAAGGGTAATATGACAACAGCCCTGATGGCCATTACAGAAAAAAAGTTCCAAAATTGCTTTGAAGGGTAGACTAGGTGCTGGTGTCTGTGCATAACCTCTCAAGGGGAGTACTTCGAATGTGACCATAATGATATTCAGCAATGAGGTATGTAGCACTTTTTCTAGGATGAGTTCGCAAACTTAATTGTCTGGCCCCGTAGACCAGACTCTTTCAGATCTTCTGGTCTTCCCTCTGCTCAGAACATCCTTTCCCCTCCTTTTCCACCTGGGAATGGCTTGCTTGGCCTTTAAGCCCAAGCTCAGAAGTGAGCGCCTCTGTGAAATCATACCCATTAGTCCCAACAGAGCTGGTTGCTGTTGGCTCTGCTCCCAAAGACTTTGCTCCTAGCTCTGTTTTAGCAAATATCATAATTTGTTGTAATAGATACATTTTAATGCCTTTTCCTCCCCTTCTCCCCCTCCACCCCCACACTCCTTGCCCACAGAAGACCATATGATTTTCAGGATAAAGTTTGAGACTCATTCGTCTTAGTATGCCTGGTGCCTGGTACAGAGAAGTTGCCCAGTGATGAATATAAAGAAACTGGTGACTGAGCTGGGACAGAGGAGGCAACAGGGAGTTCTAATGACAAGTAAATAGCATTTATAAGATGGCTATGAACTGACCTTCATTCCTAAAAGCAGCAAGAAAAAGCAGGCTTCATGTACAGCAAAATAGATTTAAGTTAGCCAAAAGGAGGGACTTCCACAGGTTGCCATTACTATAATTGATGAATGATTAGGGTAGGAAGATGCCCTTAGAATTGGGTAAAAACCTCCCTGTGTGAGATGCATTGGACATTGTCCTTCTTGGAGCCTGGAAGGTGGACAAGGTGGTCTTGGCCAGACCTAGGCTTTGGTGTATTGTCTGACAAAACAGGGCGAGAAGCTCCACTCTCTCCCAGAACCCACTGTGGCTTTGCCATAGGCCCGGGCAGGTTTCCATGTCAGCTGCACTGCCAAACCTAGATCTGCAATTTGAACTTAATGCTCTGTAGACAAAGAAGACTGTGTTAGGAGTAGGGCCAATTGCTCCCAAAGCCGAGCAGGGCTCTTGGCTCCACAACACTTATTAGCATCTTAAGTTCACATAAATATATATGAGGGCTGTGGACACCCCTGGGAGTCCTGGAAGCCCTGCAGCCAAATCAAAATCTCTCCGTCCTTACATCGCCTCCTAGGCCTTCCCAGCTGCCTCCAGGAGCCCAGTGTTGCGAGGCTCTTTCTCAGCATGGGCCTGACAGCTCATTTGCAGGATGCAAAAATAGACATTTGGTCCTTTGGGTCCGCTGTTCTGACCGCCTCTCCTTATGGTGGTCCTTCGTATCCAGGATCGCTGAAGACCAGGGATTCCCCACTGCTGTTCTCATAGCCCCGACTCTGGACACTCAAAGGCAAAGTGAACCCATTGCATGAATGCAGCATAGCCCCATGTGAAGCCCAGACTGGATGCTACAAAACTCAGGGCTGAGGAAGGTGAGGACACTCGGGGCTTTTTGTTCTTAAAGGACTCCAAATCTAATGGAATATAGAAAAATAGAGAAGGAAAACCAAACAATAGAAACCTGAGACACAGCACTAACCTCAGAAAAAGTAAGTGAAAACATAATTAGCAGCATATGAATTTTGTAAGTTCCAGGGAGAGGGGGGCGGGACAGGAAGGAAGTGCTGCTGGATTGAATTTCAGAGGGCTGCTTGGAAGAGGTGAATTTTGACAGGGAAAGGATGGACTTGGGAAGGGTACCGACTATTGGGCAGGGACAGCTGATGGGCTGCCCTACCCCCCATCCTGGGGGCACTGCAGGACAATTGAAATGGCAGGAGAAAAGCAACTCCCAAGGTTCTCAGATTCCCGAGAACAGCCCCATCTCATTCCAAAGTAACTAGCCTAACAACTGCAGTTGTTTCCAAGTCTGGAAGGAAAGAAGGGCTTTCAGAGAAAAGCCACAAAATGAAGCCAATTGAACCTCAATGTATATGGGGAGAGCCCGGTGTGGGTGGCTGTCCCTTTGGTGCTGTCTAGCTGAAGCTGGAGTGCTCTGGCCCCAGCTTTGGGGCGTGGTGCCACAGCACTGCCCTGGCCAGATACAGGCCCTCCCGCTGCAGCTTGCGCTGTGAAAAAAGCACACACACGTATCACTTAGTGGACGAGAGGAGAGCAATGTATGAAGTGGAAAGAGGAAACTATGGTGGCAGATTTCCAACTTCTTGCAGCATTTTCAGCTCAGATTCTTTGGAAAAGGTTTCTCCAGCCACATCTCCTTTGCTGAGCTTGGCAGCTTGGTGTCCCTCAGTCAGTTTAAGAAAGGCATTCTGCTTTCTGACGCATCTGCCACCCTAAGTCGTCTGTCTGTCTTTCTTCCCCGAGCCTGGTAAGAGGCCAGGCTCTTCATTTGCTTCTGGAACGCGATCATCCCCCTGCATCTGCAACAGCCTTGTCTTGCACAGGAAAGGAGGCAGATTTCTCAAATAGGGAGGAGCTCCCCCTTTCTCTGAGGCTGTCAACTTGAAGTCCCAGCAGGTTATGTTGGAAGGGATCTTTAGAGGTCATTAATTTCAACTCATACTGCAAGCCCAGAGTGAGGCCGTGCCTTATTCAGAGCTGGGGCTGTAATCTGTGGTCATATCCTTGTGGCTATGGTAAGAGGTGACATAGACTGGAGGCTACCGCACAATGTCCCGCAGTCAAACTGGCCCAGCTTCACAGTCCATCCTCCTGACTTGATGGCAATGAAACCTTGAGTAAGTTGTTGAACTTCTCTGAGAGTCTGTTGCCTTAGCTGCCAAAAAAAAACAAAAGAGAAAGGAAGAAAAAAAAATGATAAAAATACCTGTTCATAGGATGATCTTTAAGATTATTGATAATAACAGCTATCACCTACTGAGTCTTTACTATGTGCCAAGTGTGCTGAGTGCTATATGCGCATTATCCCAAAATACCGAATGCCGTGGCTGGCACACAGTCGTGCTCGCTGTAATTATTACTGTACACAGGCCCAAACAATCAGCGTTTGTCCTGGGCATGTCTCACCTTTGGCAGCAGACCTCTGAGATGATGAAACTCCTATGGTCCCCAATTTCTGGATGCCAGGAAGACCTAAAAGCAGAACAGCTCATGTTCGGTTTGAATGGCGACTTGCCGATCTCCTGTCCCGCACCGGGATAAGGCCACCAGCTTGTAAGTCCAAACACAGCCTGCTATCATCTTGTTTAAACAAGGCCAAGGAGGCAGGCAGGAGGCCTGTGGTTGGGGAGGAAGAAACAAGGACTGTTTGGGATTCCATGTAGACTCTGGGCTATTGAAACTGTCAGGCTGATACACAAGCTCTGTCAGCCTTGTAGCTCTTGGCATTCTGGCCGCTTCCCCCTGATGACCATTTATAGTCAATCCCTCCGAAGCGGTGTAGCCTTGGGGTTGGGCCAAAGCAATGAAGTTGGAGGAGAGGCACCTGGCCATGGGGAAGCCGGGGAACTACTAGAAATCTCCCTACCTCCAAACACTCCAGATTTCCCCGAACGTGAGCTCAGCGGCTCTCCCTTCAGGCCTGAGATGTGAGAGCAAGCCAGTATAGAAGGGAGGTTGGAGGGCAGGAGAAATGGAAGGATCGTGGCCACAAACAATGAACGTTTAGTGGAGTTTTAATGTAGGACAAGTTCGTAATGTCTTGTTGGTAGGTCATTCCGTCTCTATTCCTTTGAAATTTTTTTTTTAATTTTCCCGTGAACTATAATTCAAGACTCTCTTATGCATTTTGCAAGTAGCAGTCCTTTAACAGAGCTTGGGAAAGGGAAAGACAGCTTGAGAGCACCCACAGTCCAGTCTGGTCATTGACCTGTGGCAGTTTCTGCCTCTTTGCATCACCATGATTTCCATGGTATCTGCTTTGAGAGACGGCACTAGGTTACATGGGTCCTAGGTAGGCCGTGTGCTCACTTCATGCCTAAGGTAATGGAAGGAGGGTTTGGAAACAGGCTTGCAGACTCAGGGTTAGGTAAAAAGAACCCTGTCCTTACCACCACCTGGGGGAATTGCTAGCACGTCAGAAAACTGCAAATCATGATAATGAAAAGGACAAGGCATGCTGGCAGCTGAGGCCACAGGAAAACAGTGCTTTGAGGTAGTTACCACGGACCTGTATGAAATTACAGAAATGCAGAAAAATAGTAATGTTCTGTTCACCATGATTGGGATATCTAGAGGTGTGCGGGGAATGGATAGGCAGAGGCAGGGGATGGAGAAGGAGCGTTGCTATAATTGTGCTACTTTCCACAACTAGCCCATGGGTTACTGGATTAGGAGCTTTATACACATTATTTTATTTTTTAATGTTTGTCACCTTCGGAGGTTAGTTTTCTCCTCATTCTACAGGCAAAGAAACTAAGGCTCATAGAGGCTGAGTGAATTGCTCAAGGTTTCAGACTTAGCATATGGTGGAGCTAGGGTTTGAACTTCTCTCTACTCCATCAGGCTGTTTTTAGCAGTTATACCAAGGTTAGTTACTTATTCAGAACACACCCCTGCCCCAGGTGAAGTGGGGAGGAGGGGTTACATGTCCTCAGGAGGCCAGATTACAGACCAGAAGTTACTACAGTGGATGTGAGGATCCTTCCATCAGGTTGGTGTAACTAGAGAAGCTGTTTCCAGGTTGAAGAGATGTTTTTAGTAGAAGAACAGCTTATTTCCTGCATAACATGGAATGACACTGTCAAAATCTCATTTTTCTGGTTAATTTTTCTAGAACTTTGTAGAGATCATGACCCTTCTGTTATGACATCCTTTCTTCCTTAGCCAAATGAAAACACACTTGATTATGTTACAACATTCTTTGGTTAGTTTCAGTTCTGGGGATTCTGAGGTTCCTTGTACTAACGTTAGGAGCTATCATATTAAAAACCTTTTAGTGCAAACTACAAATTCATTTATTCATCCAAATTAATTGAACACTTACTATAATGCCTGACACTATTCGATACGGGGAACAGGAGAATGGGTAAACTTGTCTCTTTCTATATGAGACAGATACATAAGCAAGTGCAATGTGATATGTGCCAAAACGTTACGATATTTAAAGCACCATCAGATAGCTGCTCGTATTTTGTGTTTTTTCAACCATTAAAAAATGAACAAACAGAAAACACTGAGTTCATTGTAAGGCCCTATGTATGAACTGGGAAACTAAGAAGAGTGTTTTGGAGGAGACAGATAATAAGTAAATATATGATACAAAGCGGGTAAAAATCTATAACAAATAAGGGCAATTTTTGGTAGGCATATTACCATCAATTTGTTTAGAAGTAAATTACTTAGTACTTTATCTGGAAAAGAGCAAGCACTCGATAAATGGTAGTATATGTTGTTGTTATCATCACGATTATCATTATTCTTGTTGACAAACATTTGGTGAATTAATTTGGATTTTTTTTTCCTATAAAACTTATAAAATGCTCACTTCTCCATTTTACAGAGGAAATCTGTACACAATGTGACCTAAATGACTCCACATACAATTATTTGGAGTCAAGATACAAAAATTAAGCAGATACGGTAGCTCCCAACATATCCCTCCGGCTATGGGCCCCTGAACCCATAAGCTAGTCATCAGTCTGGTCTTCTTAGCCTCAGTGCAAACTCATTCTGACTCTACCTCCAACCCTTTTATGATACAATTCTTAAAACATCTGACATTTTTTAGAATCTCCTTCCCCTACTCCCTACCGTCAATAAGCTGTCAGGTCCCAGTAACCAGTGCTTCTCTGACTTTGCTGTGTATACAGATCACCCAGGACTCCTGTTTAAATGCAGATTCGGATTCAGTAGGGGCCTGAGGTCCTGCATTTCTAACAAGTCCCAGGTGATGCTGGTACTCATGGTCCCAGGACCACACTCTGAGTAGTGAGCTGCCCATTATTATTTGGAATTTCTAAGCTTTGAGCTTCTCTTTCAACTGCCTTCCTTCCTCCAGTTCCTGCCATCCCCAGCTCAGGCTATCCTTACTTCTTCAGAGTCTAGACCCACGCTCCTCAGGGGTCTGCCTACCTATAGTCTCCCCTTCTACTCCATCTTATATGCTTCTGCTAAATTCATCTTCCTGATGAACTTCTCTCATATTAGTCCCCTGCGGTAATGCCTTCAGTGACTCCCCACTGACTAGCAAACTGGACACAGATTTCACCAACTGAAGTGAAGACCTTCTGAGATTTCGCCCCAGCCTTTTCAGTATGAGACATCTCACAGTTCTCATTGATGTATCCTACTCTTTATCTCCATTGCCTCTTTGCCTTGAGGACTTGTGGGTACCCTCTCTTCCCCTGATGCTCCTTCCTGCTTCCATCTGTGGCCCTAACCTCAGCACCCAAACCCTTCCCCTCTTCAAGGGGCGGGCACGGACTGCCACAACTGGAAATGATCTTGAAACTGCCGTAGCTCTTTGCACAAACATGGTTATTTACATGCACGTTTATCTTCCCTTGTGGACTCTAATCTCCTTCATCTCTCTCAGAAACCCCACAGCACCTCTCACAGGGCCTTGCTCCTGGCAAGCCCTCAATTAATTCATTCCAGGTGCCTGAAAGATTTGTTTCCCAGTTCATTTAATGGGGCTCTGTTCTCTTGGCATTATTTATGATCCTCTGTTAGATGTGTTTTAACATTATAAGCCACCTCAAATCCTTTTTGGAAATTAGTGAGCTATGAATTATCAATAATCAGCTGCAAGAGCAGACGTTCGGGAATATTTGTTAAATGCATAAATGGAGGACTGATTAAAGAGGGGGTTGCTGTCTGCTCTTCCCACGCCTTCCTGCCTCTGGCCTTTTAGCTTCTCTGTCCCTCTAAAACAGTGGTTCTCAACCTGTGGGGCGCGACCCCTTTGGGGGTCGAACGACCCTTTCACAGGGGTCACCGGGTACTCGTATGTGGGCGTATCTGCATGTGGGCCTGGAGACAGATAGAGGAGCGCTGTCTCGGTTCCTAAGACCATCGAAAATATGTGTTTTCCAATGGCCTTAGGGGACCCCTGGGAAAGGTTGAGAACCACTCCTCTAAAAGGTGCTCCTGCAGTTCTGTGGAATCCTGCAGGATGAGCTCCAGCTCCTGCAAGGACTTAGCCCTGGCTGGCCAAGCCGCTCGGTGGCGTTCAGTAGGACTCGGTTTCCTGTCGCTAGGCTGTGAGTTCCTTCATGTCCGGGACCTTGCCTCTGCACTTCTGCATCTCTCATGTTACAGCACAGTGGGTCCCAGTCCCAGCCACACATCATTGTCTCTCTGGAAATATTCAGGAGCCCACACCTCCACCTCCCACATCAGGCCTATTGAATCAGATGGTTCTCAATTTGAGCGTGTGTGCATCATGAGCACCTGGAAGGCTTGTTAAAACACAGATGCTGAAAATAAGAAAATAAAACACAGATGCTGGCCCGCCGCCTGTGGGACAGGACCAAGAATTTGTATCTGTGACAAGGTCCCAGACGATGTCGACGCTGGTCTGAAAACAGCTCTTGGAGGATCATGCTGTAGGGGTGAGGCCCAGTCATTCTGTATCTAAAGAAAAGAAACCATGGTGCTTCTCACAGGCAAGCTGAGCGTGACTGGTTTAGCGCATGGAAGGGGCTTGATAAATACTTAATGGATTAAATGACTTGCTTCATCTCTCTTAGTTCTACCTCTCCAAATAGATTGTAAGTAATTTTCAGTTAGAGACCAAGTCTTAGACTACTTCTCTTGCAAATTCCGTGAGGCAGAGCCCAGGGCTAGGCATCCAGTTTGCACTCAGTACATACTTTTAGACAAGTAACGGCCACTCCTGCCCCCTTTCAGTGCTGCTGTCAGAGGAAAGCCAAGGAAACCTAAAGTGGCCTGTTTCAATCAATGACTAGGAGGAGAGCAAGTTCCTTGTCAACTCCTTTGAAGCGTGGTGCCTGAGATATTTACAGGGGAGGAAGCCCAAGACATTCATTCTATATATCCTGGGAAAGCAGGAAATCCAAGACCTGTCTCTAACCTGAACCATCCCAAATAATTTAGCCCTTATTCCCAAGGTTCTTAAGTTGCATATCTGCTGTGCTCTCCAATTTTTCCTTAAAATAAACAATAAATAATCAATCAGTGTTCACGTGAGCCAGCATTTAGGAAGCCATTGAAACCTGTAGAGAAGCCACTCCGCAAAACATACTTCTAAGGACTGTCCTTCCCAAAATGTCAGTATTTATTTACCTTCTCAGGAAAAAAATTAAGTTCATGATTGTATAGCTGGATTATTGAAATAAATTCTTATCACCAGGGTCTGTTCAGTGGTTCTCAAAGTATTTTTTTTTAAAGATTTTTTATTGGGGAATTGGGGGGATGGGAACAGTGCTGGGGAATTGGGGAAAGGGGAACAGACAAGTTGCTGTCGTTTTGTTCTTCAATCTAGTTGTGGAGGATGTTGCTTCACTGGCCCAAGTTGGCACCATCATTGCGCTCTTCCCGGGTGAGGCAGATCAGTCGCCGGCTTCTGGACGGCCGCTCACGGCGGCTGCTGGCCGCTCACTCTGGCTGCTGACCACACACGGTAGCCCATGGCAACCCACTGCCACAGGGACTGCAGCCCACGCCTTCGCCAGCAACTCACGGCAGCCCAGCTCCAGGTTGAGCTGTTGTTCAGCATCTTAGCTGTGGAGGGCAGTGTCACTGGCCCTCATATGTGGGATCCGAACCGGGGCCCTCTGGCATCCCAAGCGAGTTCTTAACCATCGCGCCACTCGGCCGGCCCGGTTCTCAAAGTATTTAATAGCTTGTTATGAAAATAAAACCATTATTATTAGGCAGAAGGTCCTTATAACAAGCAAACATGGTAGATGTTAAAAAAATAGAAGAATTCCTCATTTTTTTCCCTTTTGGGCTGAAAATTGAGAAGAATTTTTTAAAGCAACAATTATTAATCAACTGAGACTATTTGCAAAGAATTATGGAAATCACCTACTTATCCTGGCAGACTCAGGGCATCACCCAGGCCCAGGGAGCTGACTCTACTATGTGCCACCGCCCCTCCAGCGCAGTTTTGCATCTTGCCACCATAATAGCACTTACCTCACTGCTTTGTAATTTATCAGTTGACCATCCCCTACTCTGTTAAGTGTAGGACAGTTATCCTCCGATTGAAGCTATAGAGAAAGCTAATGTAAATGAAAACCAACACCGCACATCAATTTTACGCATTTGTTGACGCCATGCAGCAGGCTACACATTCAAATGTTACACCCTCTTAGGGGGTTCCCACACCTGCTTGGTGGGTGTTGCCTGCAGCATGGGGCCCACATGAGACATGAGGGGACACTATTTCTCCTTCTCACCCAGTGTGTCTCTATGTTTTCCTCCTGCTTCCTCTCATGCCCAGGCTTGCCTCATGATGGGGCTGCACAGCTCTGTCTTCACAGTGGCCTGGTATGAGCACATCCTGGAAGGTTTGTAGCCTGATATTTATCTTCTCACTGAAAGTAGCTGTTCAATAGTTCCCAGAAGAGATTGGGATTTTGCTGGGCTTTCCAGACACTGTTTTCATCATTTTTTTTTTAATAACACGCACACACATCCATATTTAAGCATGTTCTTTTTTTAATGCTTTGACAAATCATTGGTCTTTCCCACATTTTCCAAACGTCTTAGAAACAGGCATACATAGCGACTACTTCATGAACTTCTTAAGGGAACGACTCTTTTATATTTGAATTCCCAGTGCCTAGCACAACTCCTGGCACATAAAGGGGCTAATGCATCATACAGAGAATAGCAATAGTCATAGCTAATATTCACTGAACATTTTTTCTGGGCCACATTGTGAAGTTCCTTAGGTGATGACCTTCTTTAATCCTCATAACCACCCTGTGAGCCATGTACTGCTAGCAGCACACTTTATAAATGAGAACAACCTGGGGGCTCAGAGGGGCAAAGTAATATGCCCAAGTCCAACAACCAGGAAGTGATAAAGCAGATTTTAAACCTAAGTCTGTCTAGTTCCAAAGTCCCTGTGTTTAACACAGCACCACACAAAGTCAACAGTTGAACTATTGTACCTTTGATTTTAGGGACCATAAATATTCAGGTAGTCTACTGGCTTTGTAATTTATTGCAAAACTGAAATAATATACTCAACAGCAAAACATAGATGAGAAAATAATGTGCATTTTTCAAGAGGGAGCTCGTGAGGCCCAGCTAGGAGACAGGTCCTCCAAAGCCAGCAAGCCATGGTAGCACTGTCCGTGAAGTCCCCGAGGCTGATTTCTAGCATGGAGAATGACTGGTACTCTAACCTTCCACAGTGCCCGAATTCTCCTTCATTGTTCTTGCTCTTAAATAGTCTTCTCCAGGAGAGAGGCATTTTATCAAGATTGAACCATTATATTATCCAGGCACTCTGAGAGTTAGCCAGCTCACTCATTAAATGGGATTGCTTTCTCTGATTGATGAGATGGCAGGCTATAATTGGAAGGGCACTTTGAGACTAAGAGGAAGTACGTGACTTGCCTAAGATCCCAGGGTGGCTCTTAGGTGGCCAGTATTAGAGCTCTAACTACCTAATCCTGCCATCTAAGGCACTTTCCCTTCCACCATCTTCTTACTCTCACAAAGGCTTGCTGAGTCTCAAAGTTCGAGCAAAGAAGCATAGAGTACTACTTTTCAGGTGGGTTGAGTGATCTGTGTTAGAAAGGCTGCGAGACCAAACCTGGGGGTTTTGTGTAGGAGGGACCACATAGGAAGGAGTAGGAAAAACTTAATTTAATAAAGAAAAGGCTGCAGGGAGGGCAGTGGTACAGTGTTGAGTCAGGGCCGAGATCACAGCCCTGGAGAGCACTAGAACAGTGCTCTTCAAATCCAATCTCTGCTCCATCTTTCACACGCACATCACCTACACGTGGGCAAGTGACTCAACCTTTGGGCCTTTATTTCTTCTTTAATAATAAATAAAGAAGTTGTCTTGGGTGATTTATAAGACATTCTAGCTCTGACATTCTAGGATTCTCCTGAATGGGGCTCATTTAAGGTTAGATCTAATGTCCCAAAGGCTCTCAGAATATTCTACCGCTGTGATGACCACCTCTCCAGGTTTCTCTAAATTTTATTTTGGAATGTAGAACAAGCTGATAAGTGTGTCCCAGGTAGTCAGCTTCTATGACTTCTCCTTTCTCCTGGGACTGACTGTATTCCTTAGTGTTTCTGTTAAACATTTAAAATTGTTAAACATTAATTTGGTCATAAGCCTCAGCATTCAGTAGAAACATTAACTAAAATAATTTATTAGCAAAATAAAAAACAGAGTCCTGGACAGAAAGTGTCCATGTGGTGATATACTTGGAGCCATATGCTCTGTGCTGGTGATGCTTAGTAAAGGAAGGAAGCATCATTTGGGAGACCTTATCTGTGGGGTGGAGCACAGCTGGGCTTCTCTCCACCACGTAGCTCCACCATTTTGCATAGCTGGAGGAAGGAAGCATCATCTATGAGACTACCTGTAGGACGTAGCATAGCTGGGCTCCTTCCCACAGGCGAAGTCTCAAATGCACCAGCTATGCAAAGTGCCCTATGGGATGTACTGTCTTGGGATAAATGGCCCTATCCTTCACTTCTTGCATCAGTTATCTATTTCCTCATAACAAATTACCCACCCTAACACGGAGTGGCTTAAGGCAACTAAACATTTATTATTTCACAGTTTCTGTGGGTCAGGAATTCAGGAGTGGCTTAGCTAAGTGGTTCTGGTTCAGGATTGCTCCTGAGTTTCCAGTCAAACTGGGGCTACAGTCATCTGAAGGCTTGGCTGAGACTGAAGAATCTGCTTCTCTGTATTAGTCTGCTTGGACTGCCATAATGACCTATCACAGATGGGGGGCCTTAAACAACAGACTTTTATTTTCTCACAGTTCTGGACGCTAGAAGTCTATGATAAGGTGCCAGCAAATTCAGTTCCTTAGGAGGGTTCTTTTCCTGGCTTGCAAACAGCTGCATCCTCGCTATGTCCTCACATGGCCTTCCCTTGGTTCATGGGCACAGGGAGAAAAAGAGGGGGTGGGTAGTGGAGAGGGAGGGAGAGTGGGAGGGTGAGACACATAGAGAGGGAGAGAGAGAGAGAGAGAATGAGAATGCTCTGATATCCCCTCTTATAAGGACACTAATACTATCAGATTAGGGCCTCATCCTTATAACCTCATTCAACCTTAATTACTTCCTTAGAGGCCCCATCTCCAGATATAGCAACACTATAGGGTTAGGGCTTCAATATATAAATTGAAAGGGGGGCACAAACATTCTGTCCCCAACAGCTTCCAAGGTGGCATACTTATATGCTGCTAGCTGTTGGCAGGAGGCCTTGAGTCCTCCCAGTGTTGGCCTCTCCATAAGCTGCTTTATCATCTTCATGCCATGTTGCCTGGCATCCTCTGGAAAGAGCTGTCCAAGAGAGCATGGTAGAAGCCACAATGTGTTTTATGTCATTTCTGCAAAATCCTGTTAGTTACAAAGGTCAGTCCTATTCATTGTAGGAAGGGACTATACAAGGACATAAATGCCAAGAGGCAGGAGTCATTGGGGGCCATCTGGGAGGCTGACTATCACGTCTGCATAAAAAGACATTGTGATATTGGAAAAAGAACGTATGTTTTGAAAACCAGCAGACCTAGAGCTGGAGTCAAATCCTAGCTCCACCACTTGAAAACTACGCAAATACTAAACCTTTCAACATCTGTTTCTCCATTAATAGGATAATAATACCTTCTTCATAGGATGCGTGTATTAAGTGAGAGAACAGACTTGCTGTGTTGCAAGTGGTTATCTAATAAATACTCCTTCCATCCTCAGCATTCCCTAATCTTTCACCACCTTGCTATTCCTATCTTCACCACTTGCTCAGACTTCACATATTTTTCTTGTGCAATGACAATAAAAGACAAGAATTCTAGAATGTCAGAGTTAGAGGGATATCTATATCATCTAGCCTAATAGTCCTCAATGTTTTTAACCACCAAGGCTCTTTCTATTGTTTTTCTCCCAGTGAACGCCATATTTTGAAATACTTCTGATTACCAAACAAACCACATTAACTACATGGTTCATTTCCCATTATATTAATCAAAGGCATATATAACTGCCTATCAGAACTTCTGATCAGTGAGAGACCATCAGTGTTTCCACACCAAGGTGTGATAATGTCAGTGAAAAGCAAAGTAACTATTATTTTAAAGGCCCAGAAAGTTTTTTAAGGGATTTATCCAAGGTCATTTATATTAGTTAATGATAGAAATAGGCTCAAACTGAATTTCCTGATTCCAAACCAACGATCAGTCCCTAATATAAGTATTCACCTTATTTATTTGACATGCTATGCTGTATTTCATGATATCTGACATGATAAAAGATCTAAGCTCTTTTCTAGTCTAACTGTAAAACTCCAGGATCAAATATGCACCGTCTCAAGGCCCCAGTTGTGTGGATAACACAAATAAGCAAGATCTTGAACCCACAAATGTGGGCCCATAAGTACCACAATCTATGCCTATGTGGCCTCCACAAAAGACTGTCCCACCAGCTAATATACCTGTAAATTCTAGAGCTCTTTAGTGAGAGCATTAGGCTAGGAAGCTAGTTTTCTGTCCTTAAGTTTGCTGGCCCATATCTGGTCACAAAGAGAAACTAGCTTCTCACTGACAAATGGAAGTCATAGTCAGGATAGGGGCAAGGATATGAGCTTTGAGACTACCTAAATGGAAGAGGGACTGAGAGGGCACAGTTCAGCATACACTCTACCTTGCCATGGAGAATGAGAGCTGAGAATTATGAGGGCTCCATAGTCATCTTGGGATGGGCTATCAACCCACTTTTTGGCCAGAAGGTCAGTATATGACAGGTATCCAATCCCCATGCCTTCTCTGAAAGGGAACAGAAAAGAATCAAAGAAAGAAAAGCCTAAGAATTAAAGAGGAATTTCCTCACCCTAGAAGTGGAAAGAGTAGTACCTATGAGCAAGTGAAGTTTAAAATCAAATACCTCATAAATGTTGTCATGCCCCCTTTTGTTTTTAGTTCACAGGAAGGTTCCTTTTGAATGTTGCAGCTTGACTCTGCTTAACTGAGGGGCATAAGAAAAGGAAATTTTGTATTTCCCGTACTTGGGCCAAAATTGTAAGTGGAAGAGGTAAATCTCTGGGGATAGATGTGGTCATGGTAATAGAACTCAAAAGACAGAAACTGGCAGGAGAGAAAAGAAAGTTCAGAGAAAAAGATCAGATAAAAGTTTTCAGTTGCACCTTCTTCCCCCCTAGAAAGAAAATAACTGAAGCTCTTATTTGCTCAAACTCTGGAGGCTGTGCTTGGGGACAGGAGAAGAGTTCAGTGCTGCAGATGATGGGCAAGCTTGAATGTCAGTGCTTGCTGCAACACGAGCCCTAAAACCTTGGGAGCTCCATCAACAGTGGTTCGGGGAATGCTTTAATGTCAATTACATTTAATGTCATTGCTCTGTACTGTCTCAGCCAGATGCATTTCATGGCAAGAGCTTTAGTTTTATAGAGAAAGCCTTTAGATAAAAAAGAACAGAGAGCCTCAATGAACTTCCTTTGAGGGAAATCAGTGGCTAAATCACTCTTTTCAACATGCTTCCCCCTCAGGCATTTCTTACACACCCTCCGTGTGCCACCTTACTGGGTCCTATTGAGTATGTGCAATAGAAGACATAGCCCTGCGTTTTAATAATTTACAGTCTGTTTGAGACATATATGATATACAACATGAAAAGATACAGGGGAAAATATGGAGGCAAAAAGAAAAGGTACTTGGCAAATATTTCCCTAATTTGAGCTTTGGAGAAAATCAAAAGTGGCTGCCCCTCAGGGAGGTATGGGCCCACTCAGGCCATCATAACAAAAGACCACAGACTGGGTGAATTAAACAACAGAAATTTGTTTTCTCACAATTCTGGGAGCTAGAAGTCCAAGATCACAGTGTCAACAGAGTTGGTGTCTTCTGAGACCTCTCTCCTTGGCTTGTAGATGACCATCTTCTCCCGCTTGTCTTTACGTGGTCTTCCCTCTCTGTGTATCTGTTTCCTAATTTCCTCTTATAGAGATATCAGTCATATTGGATTAGGGCTCCACCCTCACAACCCCATGTTAACTTAATTACCTCGTTAAAGACCCATCTCCAAATACAACCACATTCTGAGGTACTAGGGGTTAAGTCTTCAACATATGGATTTTGGGAGGACAAAACTGGCCCATAATAAGGGGTATTTCGTTTAGGGGAGGAACAATCACAATCGTGTGAAAAGTTATATAAATCTAGAAATAAGGCTGTTGTGCTGTCTGCAGGTGTGTGGTACTATGGAAAGGAACTCAGTGGATGGAGAAATTGCCATGAACCAGAGTGGTTTGAAGAAGGCTTTACTGGAGAGGTAGGGATTGAGCTAGCGAGAAAGGAAAGTAAGATGTAAATGAGGGAAGAGTGAGGAAGGGGAGAGGAGAAGGCATTCCAGATGAAAGAATATCATGGGAAATGGTTCACATGGGGCTATAAGAAGACATGCTCAGAGGATGTTGACTAAACCATCTTGTAAGACCAGAGCATTCATTTTGTGGGCGAGGAGAAGAAAAGAGCTTGAGAAATCACGCTGAAACTAGAGTGTGGAGGGCTGGGATGCAGACTTTCTCCCACTGAAGGTTTTTCAACTGGGTAGTGAAGCGATAATAGTAATAACATATGTGTATAGACCCTTTCAATTATTAAGCATTTTCATAAATATTATCTCATTTCCTTTACACAAACATTTAACAAAATCAGCAGGGCATTGTTATAACCAATTCCGTAAATGAGGAGATAGAGGTGGAGAGAGTTTAAATTTCTTGACCAGCAGATGCGAGGGCTACGATCAGAACTGTTACAGGCAAACCAACCTGACAAGCTGTGAAGAATGCTTTGGAGAGTGAAGAGGCAGGGGCAGGGAGTATCCGAAATTAGAACAGGAATGAAGTGATGAAAGCCTGAATTAGGGGAATGGTACTAAAACTGGAAAAATTTAAACAGACATACTATTGTTGATTTTGATTAATAAATATGCTAAAAATAAAGATGCTATGAAATAAGCAAAAATACCCCTGGGAAGAGTAACACATTTGATTGTCATCAGACTTCTGTAACTCAGCATGAATTAATTTATCAGATTCTTTCTTCCCTGACTTCGGTAAGTAGGAACAGGGAGAACTTAAATGTAGCTGTGTTCCCACATGTCTCTTACAAGCACTTAGTATATTACACTATAATTATGTATTTGTATATCTGTCTTTCCCACTAGCTATGAGTTCCTCCTGGAAAGTGACAGTATTTTATTCATCTTCGTATATCCAATCCCTACTAAAATTCTTCCTTAGCTAGAAGGTCAATATATATCTTTTGAATAAATGAACAAGAGTGAGCCGGTGGGACACCAGCACAACGGAGGAGAAAGAGCATAACAAGCAGAGGTGAAGGATCTTGAGGACAATAGGGAGTAACTTTACAGGTGTCCCCAGGACAGTTTCATATGCAGTCAGGTAAACCCAACCTAAAAGAGATCTCTGTAAGGCCGAAAATCTTAAGTAAGTGGTTTTGACTACCAGGTCACTGCAGGCCTTTTTTAACATATGGACTTTATCGTACAGAATTGCTGGGGAAACGGCACACATGATGTGAAATAACTTATTACATAGAATAAGTTTCCAGGCAGAAACCAGTGGTTTCTAGTGCATGGCCTCACCCTGTTAGTGCTCCAGGGTCCTTTTCCGTAAGCTCCTGGATGGTCTCCTGTCCTCCTTCTGCTACTGTCCCCGCATGGCAGGGCCATCAAAACACCTGCTGAATGAACAGTTTCACTGTAGAAGAAAGATGGTGACCTATGATGGAAGGACCCAAATACATCAGTGTGGCTTGTTCTCCTCTCAAGGAGCTTATCAAGAAGCCCAGGTGGGCGGGAATACTTGACCTGTGTTCTTTTATTCCCCTGGTGTATAACTGTAATCTGGGGCTCCTATATCAGTTTGTTTCAAAAAGTAGGTTCTGTGCAAACTACAAAGACGAGCATCAGACAGTCCCTGTCTTTCCAGGAATTTATTCTCTCCATGGCAAGAACGATGTCTTCCTGATTGGTGTTGAGTTTATTCTATGCCCTGTCTACATTGAGCAAATCCCATTCTCGTGCATATAGCAAAAGTGCTAAGATTTCTAGAAGCTAAACAACACTTTCTTATCATGGCTCACTGGGCTTTTCTGAGCCACCTGTTGTAGCATATACTTTACAACCATATCATCCGGTGATCATTTAGACACCTGTTCCTGAAAATCCGGGGTCCCTGATACCTGAACCACCCCTCACAACATCCTAGCTCACCTCCCCTTGCTGAGCACATGCTTTGATTGTACAGGAAATAGTATATAACCCTTGCCTTGAAAAGCAGTGAGTGAATGCTCTGGGAGGATACAGCCATGATAGGGTGGAAGTCACCCTTTATCTGCTCTTCTTTCAAGGCAAAGCCAAGATATCAGGCTGATGCCCTAGACCTCAGCCTCTAGGGTATTCTATGGAACACAACAGAAGCAGTAAGTTGGCAAAGTAGAAGTCTCGATAATTTAAAAATTTTTTGTATTGACCAGAACCTGGGTCATGCACCCAATTGGCTGGCTCTCTTCTCATTGTAAATGCCAGGGAGATAGAGATGGGACTTTTAGGGCATGAGTGCAAAAGTTTAGGGAATTTGACATTCAGTCTTGGAGGTCTCCAATGCAGGATCTCTTCATCCTTAGAAGGCCCGAAATCTAGGGGTGAAAATCCCCACTGCCCAAGGAAATAATGCCTGACATCAATACCCTTCCCACCTACTAGTTAAGTCAAGAGACAATCTCTAGCGGTTACATGACTGATAGAAAGTAGATAGGCATCAACTCGTTTTATGAACATGTACATTTAGGATGTTTCTTTACATGGCCAAATTTTCTCCCCATTCTCCTGCTACAAGCAGGTACATCCTCGCATGCTAAGCTTTAAGCTGCTGGAACTTCAGACCACAGATGCTCTTTCCCTTTCCATTCAGATTGCATCCCAGTGCCCTCGTGCAGAGTTCATGCACATCTGCAATGGCATGGTGTAGTGGAAACAGCGTAAGCTTTGAGGTCAGACAGACCTGGGCCAAATGCAAGCTTTGAAAGCTACTTAAAAGCTCTGTAACCCTAGACATAACAGCAACACTTGTGTAGCACTTAAAACATGCCAGGTACTATCCTATGTGTCCTACAGATATTAACTTATTTAATTCTCATACCTAACTCATGAGGTTGTGTACTACTATTATCCCCATTTTATAGATAGGGGTACTGAAGTATGGAAAGATGAAGTAATTTGCCTCTAGGTAAGCTGCAGAACCAAGGTTTGAATTTATACAGTCTGGCTCGAGACTCAGTGTACCTAACCGCTACCCTATTACTGCCTCCCTACAAGGCAAGTTACATTACCTCCCTTCCATTTACAACCATTTCCTGAGTACCTTCTGTGTCTCAGCACTGCACAAGGTACTGAAGAGGCAGTGAGGAACAACGTGGCCCTGACCCTCCAGGCACTGTAGTCTAGTTGGGGAGACATCATAATACAGAGTGCTGGGTTGGAAGTGCTAGAAGAACAGAGGGCCAATCGAGAGAGGTATCCTGAAGGATGTGACCCCTGAGTCTCAAGGGACTATTGGAAGGTAGTCCATGGGGCCACAGGCAGGATAAAAGGGTAGGGAAGTATATAAATACCTAATCATTATGTTGTACACCTGAAACTGTATAATATTGTATGTCAACTGTAATTGAAAAATAAAAAATTATTTTTAAAAAAGGGTATGGAAGGGTGTTCTAGGTGGAGGAAGTTGTGAGTGCAAAAACAGAGGTATAACAGTTCATGTGCGGACTAGGAAGCAATTCGGTGTAGCTAGAACACAGCTTGGGAGTGGGACCGTTCCAAGCGCTGAGGTGGGTGAGCCAAGCTAAGTCAGACCTCAAGAGTCTTTTTACCATACTGAAGTTGAATAGCGTTTTAGAAAGCAAGCAATGAACAAATATGACACTGAAAGCAAGGAGTCCATTTTGGAGGTAACTCAGGGAAGATCCTGTGGGCCTGCAGGACAGCAGAGCAGTGAGGATGGAGAAGCCTCAGAGTCAACGGTGTTTGGGAGGCAGGATCTAGAGGACTGGGGAGGACTGGGGCAGAGTGAATGTAAAAGCCAAGGAGGAGAGAGGGAGCCAGCGTGACTCCCTGGTTCTGGTGCAGAAAGTAGCAGATGGCGCTGTTCAATCAGATAAGAAGCACGGGAGGCAGAGCGCTGAGTTTGGGACCCTCTGAGTTCAGGTGCCCGTGAGACATCCAAGGAGAGCTACTTTAGCTGGATATGCAGATGTTAGGAGAAGAAGTCTGGGTCATAGGGCTAGGTCTGGAAGTTACCAGCATTTAGGTGCATAGAAGCCCCAGAGGTGGCAAGAAGACCAGGGGAGTATGGAGGGGAAGTTGAAAGAGAGCTGAAGATGGAACCTCAGGCAGCGCCAATATTCACGGGGCATACCCATGAAGAAGAACCACTGACAGGGACCAGGAAGAAGGGAGCCCTGGAGAAGAGAGTGTCACTCAAGCTAAGGACAGCATTTTGAGAACAAGGACAGGAGGGAGAGGAATTGTCACTTTGAGGAGTAAAAAGTATAGCTATTGCACTGTGTTGTACAGCCAAAACTAATTTTAAAAATGTTCATTTCATACACAAAAAAAACCCAAGGACAGGTCACAGAGCCAAAGGGTGGGCCCACTTCTACTTGTCTTAACTCCTGACCAAGACTGTGACCTGAGAACGGGGTTGTGCCTGACTCATCTCTGTTTTCCCCAGACAGCAGGCCTTTAATATAAGAGAAAGAAAGAAATAATAAAAACCAACATTTATTGAGTGCATGCATATGCCAAGCACCAAACACTTTGTGTGAATAATCTAATTTAACCCTTACAACCATGCTATTAGGTACATGTTCCTTTTTTTTTTTTTAAACTTTTTTTATGGAATATTATTCAGCCTTTAAAAAGGAAGGAAAATCTGCAATATGAGACAACACGGATCAACCTGGAGGACATTATGCTAAATGAGATAAGCCAGTCACAGAAGGATACTGCATGATTCCACTTATGAGGTCTCTAAAATTGTAAAATTCATAGACTCAAATAGTGGAATGGTGGTTGCCACAGACTGGGGGGACAGGGAAATGGGGATTGCTAAGCAACAGGTGTAATTTCAGTTAAGCAAGATGAGTGAGTTCTAGAGCTCTGCTGTGTAACATTGTGCCTGTAGTTAACAATACTGTATTGTATGGGCACTTTAAAATTTGTTACGAGGATGGATCTCATGTTAAATGTTCCTACCACAATGGAAAAAAAAAGTACGTGACCTTCTTATCTGCTTCTTTGGATGAGAAGAGTGAGGCACAAAGAAGTGAAGTAGCATGTTCAAATCCATACAGCTATTAAGTGGTGGGGCTTGATTTCAAGTTCAGGCAGACTCTAGCATCTTCGCTTTTAACCCTTACATGAGACCGCCCTTCCACAAATGAAAGCTAACAGTTGAATTGATTACTCCTCCCAGGGACATCTGGATTTTAACTGGAAAAAAACTGTCCTTAAACCTTTATGATGCCTATCTGACAGGATAGTAAACATCACTCTTAGAACTGAGAGGAAAGAATGCCGGCAAGGTGTGCCTGAAAGCCTCTCATGTGAGTAGCACATGCAGTAAGACCCTAGCCAGCCTTAACACGTGGGAGAAACTAATGCTGCTGGGACCTACCCGTGCTTGGCCCAGAACCAAGTTTGCTGGTGTTGTGAATCTTCTCCTCCAGGTAGGGCTATAGGTATGAGCTACAGAGCAGGAGGGGACATGCAAAGTGACAGGGGTAATACAGTAGGTGCTGTTTCCTAGTGTGCTCCTCAAGCTCACACTGGCTAGGAAGTGCCTCATTCTGCCTTATATGTTACATCTCAGCACATTAACATCCTCACAGAGCCAAGCACACTCACAGGGCAATGAAAGGGTATGTTCTCATTTCAATTTCCTGTGGCCCAGACCTTGTAGAGCCCTTACGTTGGGCAGCCTCTCTCAACTGACCAAGTCAGTCAGTTGTCAGGATAATAGATCAGAGCACAAAGTGAACCCCTTATGTTACTCTAGAGCAGCGGTTCTCAACCTGTGGGTCGCGACCCCTTTGGGGGTCGAATGACCCTTTCACAGGGGTCGCCTAAGACCATCGGAAAACAAAAGATATTTACATTACGATTCATAACAGTAGTAAAATTACAGTTATAGAGTAGCAACGAAAATAATTTTATGGTTGGGGGTCACCACAACATGAGGAACTGTATTAAAGGGTCGCGGCATTAGGAAAGTTGAGACCCACTGCTCTAGAGCAATGCTGTCCAATAGACAATCTAGAAATAGAATGCAAAACCACAGGGACCTTAAAAATTTCTAGTAGTCATGTCAAAAAAATCAGAGAGAAACAGGTGAAATTAATTTTAATAATATATTTTATTTAACTCTAAATATACAGAATATTATTCAATATTTATAGTGAAATATGATTTCAATATTTATAGTGAAATATTATTTTAATATAAAAAGTTAACAACACATTTATCTTTTTATTGGACCAAGTCTTCAAAATCTGGTATATATTTTATACTTAAGGTGCATCTCAATTGGCCACATTTCAAGTGCACAAGTGCCACTTTTGGCTTAGGGGCTAGGACAGCATGAATGGTCAGGGCCTTGTCACACAGTCAGGCAGTGGAATGGGGACAGACCCCACAGAGTCAGAGAGATGGGGTGGAAAGGGATCCACCAGCTGGTAACCTGAGTCCACGTGCAATCAGCCTATCAGCCTGCAAGGTGAAAGACTTCCTTACACATAAGAAAACTCACAGTCTATTGCTTTATGTTTTATTTTTATATTCTTTTCTGTTGTAATGCTCACCTAATGCCCATTTTAACCTCATTTTGCCAAGAACCTCATCATCCTCAAACAGTTATTGAGAGTACAATGTACTTGACACTGTGCTAGATATTGGATGTAATATAATGCTTTATGCATATACAGTGCACTGCAGATCACAAAGCCCTTCACACACAAACCAAAGGGATTGGTGTATTCATTATCTGTTGCTATGTAACAAATTACCACAAACCTAACAGCTTAAAACAACAGACATTTATTATCTCATAATTTCTGTGGGTCAGGAGTCTACAGACGGCTTAGCTGGAGCCTCTGCTTATAGTCTTCCAAGGCTGCAGTCAAGGTCTTGGCCAGTGCTGGTTTCTCATCTGGACACTCAAGTGGGGAAGGATACGCCTCTCCATTCACATCACTATTGGCAGCATTTAGTTTCTTGTGGTTGTAGAAGCGAGAGTTTCTTTTTTTTACTGCTATTGGTCAAAGACCACCCCCAGTTCCCTGTCATATGGCCCTCCCCACAGGCAGTTCACAACATGGCCGCTTGCTTCCTCAAGGCCAGCTTCTAACTTCAGTCTGCTGGAGGGAGTTTTATGTAATTTAACATAATCATGGGAGCAAAGCCCATCACATTGGCCATATTCTATTGGTTAGAAGCAAATCACAGGTCCCACCTACACTCAAGGACTAGTGATTACACAAAAACATGAATCATGGGGGCCACCTTAGGGCCTGTCCACCTCAGTGGTATTACTCTCTTCAACACAGGTGGTCAGTGACGGTGAGGGAGAATGACTGGCAACAGTCCCTCATCTAATAGGGGACTAAGGTTTATGTGTTTTGATTCCATGGCCAGTGTTTCTTCCACCACATAGGGACAGTGAGACACGGATCCCACCCAAGGCAGCTTGCTAAAATATTTGGAACAGGAGGCTAGAAATAAGTCCACCAAAAACTCTGTCATGCCCCCGCACAGACAAGAGGCCTGGCTGGGGGAATAGGTTGTCAGGAACCTCCACTGTGTTCTTGATGTGTCCCTCCCTGGACCGATCAGAGATGCCAGATGGGAGATGCAGGACTTTGGCCTGGAGAGAAGAAATCGTGGGCTCATGTCCAGGAGTAAACTGCCTATTTTAAGAAATCCTATCCAGCCAAGAATCTCATCCACAACTTTTTCTAGGTGACTTTAGACCAGGAGTCTCTAACGCCCAATGTCTTCCTTCTCCAATCAGGAGTTTGACTGTAGGACACTGAGGTCCAAAGCCACTTATTCTGCTAGGTACCATAGAAACTTGCCTACAGAGTCACTCTCTAATATGAGGCTCACATTTCAATAACTTTTAAGACCATTATAGTATTCCTAAGGGGAGTATCTGGACAATTGGATCTCTCATTGCCTCCCTTATCCTACCCCTGACACCCAGAATCAAGGTCAAATCTGAAGAACTTTGACTAGATCAACTTAATTTTTTCTTTCTGGCTTTACCAGGGACAGTAGTAACCCACAGCTGGGCCACAATGGAGAGGAGCAAATTTTAATGAATAGATACAATTGAAGTCTTTGTGTGCACTTACACAAAATCAAAGGAGTTATTAAATAATAAAGAAAATCTAGTGCTTGCAGTATAGTGATAGAATTTTTTATGCTTAAGCAAACATAGCCATGGTTGAAACCAAATAGTAAAGGCTGTTCTGGCTTTTTCTTAGCTCATCTTAACTAATGTAATACACTGGATGTATTGTATATGAAGTGGTCATCAGTTGTAAGGATAGAACAAATTGAATTTAGAATGTGTTTCTTCTCTTCTGTGTTTAGATTTTTGATCCATTCTTCTTGAATTTATTGGCCTATAATACAGATTTCTGTTATGGGGGATGAAAATTAAATTGATCATTGTTATTTTAGTCATCATTCTGTTTCTCATCTAAGTATTTCCATTTTCCGCATTAGGAGAAAATTACCCCTCCAGCCTCCATTCCCCAAAAACCCACCCAAACCTAAGCATTTTGGAATGAGTCTCCTTCGGTTTTAGAATGTGGATTGTATGACCGATATAATCTAATGTATCTGTTTGGTTTGGTATTAATTTCACTGTATGTGCATAATAGTGATCTTTGCTTTTCTTTGGTCAAAGTTCTGTTTATTTTGCTTGTCATTTTAAATACACTTTAAAAATGTGTCTATGAAGTTTGCTATTCTGGCAATAAACTTTTAGACTTGAAAAAAAAATCAAAGGAGTTATAAAACACAGTCTCTATCTTCAAAATGCATTCACTATGCTTTTAGGGATGAAATATGCACATTGCAACTGATAAATAAAAGACAGTATAAGCCACCTCATAAAAATTATTAAAATTAATTCAGTAATTAAGTTTGTATGGTTAAGTTATAAGTTACAATACAGGGTAAACACCTTAGCAGTGCACAGATGGAAGAGCCCATTTTGAACCAGAGTCTGGTAACTTGAGCTAGGCTTAGAAAGAGACCGAGGTTTACAGCAGTGGTTCTCAAATGGGGACAATTTTGTTCACTAGGAAACATTTGGAAATACCTAAAGATAGTTTTGATTGTCACAACCCGAGGCTGGGGTTATGGAGTGGGTGCAACTAGCATAGAGTGGATAAAGGCCAGGGATGCTGCTATCCATCCCACAATGCACATGACAGCCCCCCACACCAACCAAGAATTATCTGGCCCAAAATGTCGACAGTGTTGAATGCGGACAAACCCTGGTTAGCAGAGAAGAAGGCTCTTAGCAAAGGTTGTTGGGTGAGGCTGTGGGGAGGGGGAAGGGTGCAGAAGGGAAGCACATGGAGGAACAATAGAGACACCAGGCCACCACCCCACATTCTAATCTACAGGGTTCACTCCACCAACTT
The DNA here is from genome assembly GCF_001890085.2 of Hipposideros armiger. Classification (NCBI taxonomy): domain Eukaryota; kingdom Metazoa; phylum Chordata; class Mammalia; order Chiroptera; family Hipposideridae; genus Hipposideros; species Hipposideros armiger. Next base: position 128,340 of record NW_017732663.1, read on the forward strand.
CTGACATACAAATCGCCAGCAACAACAAATTTAAGAATTCCAAAGTTAGAATCTTAAAATATTACCACTGAAAGGATGCTAACCTTCTAGTCCAACCCCTTTGTACTACAGATGTCGAAGCTGAGCCCTAAAGAGAGGGAATTTATTGCCCAAACCACACGGGTTGTTGAATAGCAGACCTGCTCTGGAGCCCAGGCCCCCTAACTCACAAGCGAGTCTTCTTTCTTCTGTTTTATTTCTGATGTCTAATAGTCCGATAACTTTTTGAACATTTTGCACCCCAGGTGGTTCCTACTGAGTTAAAAACTGTTCTGCAGCTCAGAGGTTTGCACAGTCTTTCTGTAAAGGACAGAGAGTGTGAATATTTTAGGTTTTATAGGCCATGCAATTTCTGTCCCAAATACTCTGCTCTTGTGGTGTGAAAGCAGCCCTAGACAATACAGAAATAAATGAGTGTAGCCATGTTCCAATAAAATGAGTTTATGGACATTAAATGTAAATTTCATGTAATTTTCATGTGTCACAGAACAGTATTCTTTTATTTCTTTAATCCCTCTATCCTGCCTCTTTCACCTTTTATCATTATAAATCCCATTTGGGAGTTAAGGTAGAGCTCTACATGCTAGCATGGAAAAAACTTTCAAAACCTACTGAAAATAAATTGCAAACAATACATACAATAAAATTCTGTTTTTGTTCAATGTAAAACAAGTTTTCTATTTCTGTATGTACACATACATGTACATATAACAAAATAGAGGAAAATTTAGAAGAATATTCATAAACCATACCAGGAATTACTTGGGGGAGGTGAGGAAGATTGAGGAGAATGGGTCAAGAGAGGCCTTGAAGTGTCTACATTTTTTATAATGAGAATACATGTATTAGTCTTGTAACTTCATAAAGTTTTAAACTTAAAAAGGGTTAATTTGTATCTTATACTAGTTATAACTCACCACCCTTCCCCCCCCCCAACCTTACTCCCACCCTCTCACCCCGCCCCCCAAATCCACCTCTTCTTGCTGTCTTCTCTGAGGGAACTGAGGAATCTTCCATAGGTAGAGAAATCCAGGAGAGGACTCCTGCAGCACAGGCCCCAGGCCTGGAGGGTTTCTAGTCATTTTCTGTTATTTGAAGCAGGAAGGGGGAGAGGATGCCCTTTCATTAAAAACAAAACAATACAAAACACAACTACTGCTCTTTCTGCCAGGGTACTGGTGGTCTGGGGCCCTTGGCGGATGTGACTTTGGAAATAAGAGGGAAGACAGAAACGTGAGGCTGTGGTCTGTTCCCTGGTGTCTGGGGGCTCTGAAACCTCCAGCACATGTGGTTTCAATCACCGACCCTGGCGCCTTCCGCCCGGCGCAGAAGCCCAGCAGCTCGGGCGCCCAACTGAATTCTTTGTTTGCGAGGAGCTGGCCCAGCGGGGGTGGCCGCCCTCGGGAGACGGGAGACGGTTCCCCTTTGAATCAAATTCCGGAAGTCGCTGGACAGCCCCAGGCGACAGGCTGCAGGCTGCAGGCAGCTTGCTGGGGGAACGGGGGCTGCTTGGGCCACTTAGGATCTCTGGGGAGAAGTAACCCCGAGACCTTTTGGCCAGCCGTGGCCAAAGCAAATAACGAGCACATGTCCCCAGCGCAGCCTCTGGTGAAACTGTTTATTCTTAGGAGATGGCCCTCTCCCCTCTGGGACCCTACCGTCTCCACCAGTCTTTTCTCCTCTTTCACTCCCTCCCCGCCTTCCTCCTCCTGAAAGGGTTTCCTCTGAATTTGATATCCCTTTCTGAACTTTTTAAAAAAGGGTCTGCAAGTAAAATTCAACATTCCAATGCAGAAGGTTATTTTGGTTTTCCAGAAAAGATGGGTTACATGAAAACTTCCATGGTGCTCAGGGAACTGGGCATGCACCGGAGGTTTTACTTACCCAGTTTGGAACGAGGACAAACCTTTCAGTCTGTTTTGGCAGTTTTAAATATTTGAAACCAAAGGCTGTTAGCCAGCCCATAAGACTCCATTTACGGCAAGTTATTAGTTAAAGCTATACTTTGGGCCCACATTTCAGAAGATATTTCTTTAAAATAATAATCCAGGTTCCAGCCATGAAATGTTACACTGGATATAAAAACCTCGGGGCAATCATCTTACTTCAAACAACCCAATATCCAGCTGGCACTCCTGAAAAATATCTATCATAGACATTGTTTTTCATTGTGCTTGGTTCCTGGGATGTTAACTGGCAGTCCTTAGCCTTGGCCATATATACATATTGTTTCTAGACTCTACAGAATTGCCGTTTTCACAGAAATATGTTACTTTTGAAAGCATCAGCACAAACCCTGCAAAGATGTTGCGTAACTTTTCTCGGGTATTTTGTTCTCAAGATGAATAAGGAAAAAATAAATTTGCATAGGATGAAAAACAGTTAACTTGTTTATTGTTACTCCCGGATTTATTGCAACTGGCCTCCATATAACCAAGCCCTCTCTTTGCAGTTCATGTTGCACTGCTAACAGAGCTCTCAAGCTAGAGTGTAAATTTGAACATGAAACACCCCTGCTTAAAAAGTCCCTTGGTTCCCCACTGTCTATGCATCGAGGAGAAACTCTAATCCCCTTAGTATGTCATGCACACTTCTCTTGTCTGGCCCTATCTGACTTTTCCAGCTCATTTCCAGTCAGTAGGTCCTGTCAATTTTATATTAAAGTCACTAGAAATTTCTCATCTTTCCCTGAATATATCTCCAGGTCATCCCAACAACTCTGGAATTCCTTAGTGGGCAATATTAATCTCAGAGCACAGAGAAATAGGAAATTTTGGGGTAACTGTTATTTAGAAAAGAGCCTTCACATTGAACCTCCAACAGCTTTTCCTATTCCACATATAAGTGGAAATATATAATATTTGTCTTTGACATTTCCCCAAAGTAATCATTCCTTTACTGAGTCCCTTGATAAGGGCTGCTGCCCTCTCACCAGACCAGCTGTGTGCCCTGGCTGGGACTGAATCAGCTCTGGAGGAAGAGCTAAATCTCATCTGTCTTCATTGTGCCCTATAAAGGTGCTATTTGTGCTAGCAGAGTCCCTGCCTCAGCACTTGGGATCAGTTCTGCTCCTTCCTTAGGTTTCTAATATGTATGTCCCCCGCCCCACTAGGATTTTTACTTTCCACTTTTGCACTCCATATAATAACAGCTGAGATATATTCCATATTATGTGCTTTAAAGCAAAAGTTGCTATGTTTAATCCTTACAGTAGCCCTGTGAAATGGGGACTATTATGCATTTTATAGATAATTAAACTAGGTTTTAAAAAGTTAAGGATCTTACTGAAGGCCATATAGTAAATGGCAGAATCAGAACTCCAATCTGACCCCAAGTCTACTCAAGTGACCACTCTCCACAGTTTGAAGGAGATAAGTTTTGGGCTTATTTTGTTGTTATTTTCCATTTGTCTGTTTTGTTTTGCCCCTAATCTTAAATATATAAAATTAAACTAAGAGGAGATAAGAATTCCCTCCAAGACTCAAAATGTTCTTTTCCATATTTATGTTCAAACCTCTGTGGCTACCAGCAAATATCTTTTAATGGAACAGATGGAGCAAGTGAAATTTCTATACCCTTTATATTTGAGGGAGGAGAACAAAGAACTAAAACTAAATGGTCACACTATTTACAGGGAAGGAAAAATGATCATTTACATCCTATTTTAAATGATGTACAGTCAACCCTCTGTATCTGGGGGTTGCGCCTCTGCAGGTTCAAACACCTCCAGATAGAAAATATTGGGGAAAATTGTTACGTTGTTGATATGTTAGGTCTGTACTGAACACTGAACATGTACCCACTTTTTTTCTTGTCCTTATTCACTAAACAATACAGTACAACAACTATTTACATAGCATTTACATTGTATAAGGTATTGGAAGCAATCTAGAGATGATTTAAAGTATAGGGATGTGTGTATGCAAATAAGTACTATGCCATTTTATACGAGGGACTTAAGCATCCTGAAATTTTAGTATCCGAGGGGGGTTCTGGAACCGATCCCCCTCGGATACTGAGAGACGACTATACAGTATATTATATTTAAAATCCATTGGGGGAAGTAAAACAAAGATTATGTAGGTCTTAGCACATTTTTTCTGCTGTGCGTAAATATATGTGCATGTGTACCACGATCGTGTTAGGAAGCAACTTTCAACCAAGTTTTAGATTTATGAACTATTTTCTGAAGCCTGAACTATTTTTTTTTTAAGATTTTTATTGGGGAATTGGAGGATGGGAACAGCGCTGGGGAATTGGGGGAAGGGGAACAGACAAGTTGCTGTCGTTTTTTTGTTCTTCAGTCTAGTTGTGGAGGACGTTGCTTCACTGGCCCAAGTTGGCACCATCATTGCGCTCTTCCTGGGCAAG
>NW_017732663.1:134504-141286 GCF_001890085.2 Hipposideros armiger
CTAGTTGTGGAGGACGTTGCTTCACTGGCCCAAGTTGGCACCATCATTGCGCTCTTCCCGGGCGAGGCAGACCAGTCGCCGGCTTCTGGATGGCCACTCACTGCGGCTGCTGGCCGCTCACGCTGGCTGCTGGCTACATACAGTAGCCCATGGCAACCCACTGCACGGGCTGCAGCCTACGCCGTCGCCAGGGACTCACGGCAGCCCAGCTCCAGGTGGATTGTTAAGCATCTTAGCTGTAGAGGGCAGTGTCACTGACCCTCATATGTGGGATCTGAACCGGGGCCCTCTGGCATCCCAAGCCAGTTCTTAACCATCGCGCCACTCAGCCGGCCCTGATTTTTTAATGTTAAACCAACCTTACACTCTGAGGATAAAACCCACTAGGTTTGATGTATTATTCTTTGTATTTATTGCTTGATTTGATTTTGTTAAGGGATGATTGCACCTATGTTCTTGAGGGGTATTGGTCTGTGATTCTCTCTCTTTCTGTCCCCCCGCCCCCCTGCCTCCGTGTGTGTGTGTGTGTGTGTGTGTGTGTGTGTGATATCTTTATCTTGTTTTCAGGATCAGAGTAATACTGGTAAAATATGTTGGGAAGTATTCCCTCCTTCTCTATTTTCTGCTGTCATTTCTCCTCTCCAGGAAGGTTTAGCTCTGATTTTTAAATGTGGAAGACTGTCCCTCTCAATCCCCCTTCCCTACTCACAGTCTTATTTACTAATATGGAAAAGTCGTCATTATCCAAGAGGTGGAACTGTCTAAAAATACATTTCAAAGAAGACTTGAACAAGTTAAGGAAAATTTAAAAAGGAAGAGGGATTCCACTAAAATCCAAACAATATAACTGTGTGACATACTAAGAAATCAAAGTATACTTGATGAAACTATTTGTTCATAGCTTGCTGTATGTTTCCTTAATAATATCACACTTATAGATTTTATTTATTTAATTATATTTAATGTATCCCATTTAATCTAAGTTAATACTTATAATTATTTTTCTTTTATTAACTGTGAGTCTTCTTCATACAATTATAAGCTTCATGAGGGAAGAGACTAGCTCTGTTTTCCTTTCTATTATCTTCATAAACCTGGCTCAATAGTAGAAAGCTGGTATGTATTTAATTAATGAATAAATTAGTTAATGCTTTCAGATGAGCTTCCCAGGGAATTTGCATGTCTCTCAGAAAAATTAATTAGTTCAGCTTCCATTCATTGAAGGCCTATTTGGTGACAAGTACTGTATAACTAAAAAATGGATACAAAAGCACCCTTGCCTGAGGAGCTTAATGTCTAGCGGGAGAAAAGATGATAAATGCATAGGCACAACAAAATGTGAAAACTATAGAAGTGTCCATTCCCATTATGGGAAGACAGATAAAAGAAATTCATGCTGTTTAGGCAAAGCAACATATTTGGTCTGGCTCCTTGAAAGAGGAAGAAGGATTTTCCAGGCAGGCATGAGCAACTCTCTGTGGGTTGTGAATCAGACTCTGTCTTTATCATACACAAACTCACACCCCAGCACACAGCCTAGTGGGTGCTCTATATGCTCAGTAATTGGTGTGTTGAGGAAATAGTCACTCCTGCCGTAGAAGTGTGGGAAGCAAGGTGAGTGTGTGCTGGGAAAAGTGGCCTAAGACCACGTCCCAGAGAACCCTGACTGTTCACAAAGGACTTTCCACCTGACCCTGCAGGCCGTGATGAGACCACTAGAGGTTGTTAAGTAGGACAGTGCTCTGCAAACTTTTCCACCAAAGTGTCCCTAAGGGCAGAGGAGCATGCATGTATGTCTCTGGGGACTCGGGAACATAGCCCAGGACAACATGCCACAAGGGAATTTCTTTAAAGTCTTATTTAGCTTAAAAATGTACGTGGATTTTGTAGTCTACTCCATATATCTTTTAATACAGGGCATTGTTTTCAATTACTTATCACTTAGTGATAAAATGACACTCAAAGAAAATACTGATTGCCTGGTTATTCTATAACTCTCTGTGGCCTTGTCATAGTGCCCATGACCCCCAGGGAGATGAGCTATCTTTTTGAGGAGTACAGAATAAGGAGAATATCCGTTTTGTTCACTACTGTATCCCCAGCACCTCAAACAGTGTCAGACATTTAGCAGGTGCTCAGTAATTATTTATTAAATGAATGAATGATGGACATGGAATGACATGATAGGACCAGAAATTCTAAAAAGTGACATGGGCAGACTCTGTTAGATTATATAAGAGGCATAACCCAGAGGAGTGGGGATTTCACACTTCAGGCCTCTGCTGCCAGATAGGCCTCTGCGCTAAACGCAATACATCTTTTTCTCAATTCACTCACCTTTGACACCACAAGCCACCAAAAGCTTGCAGATGTAAGAGGGGTTGTATAGGTGGGAAGCAAACACAATACTCTGCCTACCTCTGAATTGATCTCAAAGGATGGTAAACCAGTCAGCAGGGAAAGATTGTAGATATAAACAGAGATTATTATTAAAGTAAAAACAATAACAACAACAACAAAAAATTAGAGCTGTTTTTTAAGCTGTTTCTCTAGAAGCTCCCCTCTGCTAAATCTCACCTCAAATGACTCACTCCTTCTTCTCTGGTCCTCTTTTCTTTCCCTTGTAATCCAACCTTGAATCATCAATTCACTCCATCTCAGTCATCTAGCACTCATTCCTGCTTGTTGTGGCAAAGCTCCCCTTCATCTATTACCCGTCCTACCTACTGAAATGCTATGATTCTTCAGCTTGGAATCTTATGTCCTTCACTAATTTTCATCATCCACTGGTTGCCATCTCCTCTGAGCTCCTGTGGATTCACAGGTTGTGCCAGTTTACTGTCGTATTAGTGATTCTTTCATGTAACTTAGAACTATATTGGATACTCCATGAGGGCATGATTTAGGACTCTTGTGTTAATCCTACTTCCATGTCTTCCACGGAATCCCTGTGTAACAATGGAACATCAGACATGGTCAAGTTTTTGATTCACTAGTTGATATAGGAGCTAGCAGTCCCGGAAATCTGCCTGCAGGTCCCATGCAGCTCCTCACAGGGCTTGCCACCAATTTCTCATGAACAAGAATCTTTAGATGTCTGCTCGAGTTCTGTAGAGTTCATGCTCCCAGAAAGGTCACAGCTGGAGACCAATGTGATATGCCCAGAAAAGATGATTCTAGGACTAAAAACCACAGTGGCCTTTAAAGACCACAGAGAAACTGAAAGATTTAAACAAATATTTTTCCTAGGAAGGCCTCAGTCTCTGGTAGGGTTTCCAAGTTGCAAACACAGCAAAAGAGAGGAGGGTGGAGAAAAGAGCTGTGCTGGGCAGAACAGGGCTTCGTTTACATTGGGCATGATGGCTTCATTGCTAGGATTTCTTTACTTTTTAATGAAAAACTTGATTCATTTTCCCCCAATCTGAGCCAAAATAATTTAAACACAACATGCCTGGTGAATAGGAAGGAAGGAGGGAAGAAAAGGAAGGAATTAAAAAATTCCCACACACTTTTTCTCTATGGGTTTCATAGGTCAAAATTAGCAAAACGACTGACAATTTCCTCATTGCAAATAAGACTTGCTTGCACATTTTTCTAGTACCCTTCTCTAAGGCAAGGTCCTGTGGAGAAGAGAGAATCTGCTGGGAACCAGAAGCTTCTTTGCTCCTTTTCTATCCTGCTGATCAAAAGGTGTTGCAGCAGACATGCTTTCCTGCAGGAGTGTGACCACCTTGTCTCCAACATGAGCATCCTGATGACAGGACAAACAGTTATGTTCCCGAAGGACTGTCCTGTCAGGCACAGGGTTCATGGACACCACAGTGCAAAGATGACTATCTGTAGAAGAGGGGAAGTGGGAGAATAAAAAGCCATAGATATTATCAAGTTTTTAGTTGTTCTCAAAAATGGAGCAGAGAAAATGTCTACAGTGTTGAAGACAATGCCTGCCCCTCCCGACAACTCCAAACATTTACTGGTATTTTGGGTAATGCAATGGATTGAACACAATCTCTGTTTCCTCTCCAAATCCCATTAAGATGAAAGTAAAGGAATAAATGAATGTAAATCCACAAGGACAAGAGAATGGGGAGGAAATAAAGGTGAAAGAGAAATGCTGACAAATGTTTGGATGAAAGGAAGCAGATGGAGGAGAGACACTGGACTTACCAAATCACAGTGGTTGAAACTCCACTGCTAATGGAGGGCAGGGTAGTTCATGAGAAGGCTCAAACACTGGAAACTGCACGGGGACAATAAGACGTTGAGTTCAGGCACGGGAAATCAGGAGAAAATCTATTTAAAAAGAGTAGTTAGATATCTAAGTTTCTCCTTCTGTACCCTCCACAGAGAAGCCCCAACTCTTCCACAATGCCACAGGAGGAGGGATTTGGGAGAACCAGACTCAGAGACTCTGGCACCACAGAGAGCAGAGGGCCAAACTGCAAACACAGGGGATTCCCAAAGTCAGGGTCTGCAGGCCTCTTCTCTGAGGCTATTTGATTTGCATCCTGAATAGGACGCCTTTGACCCCTTACCCACCCAGCTCAGAGATCATTAGCAGTCTACCCACCTCCCACTGACAGGCGGATGATTTAATAATTCTTCTCTAGAGAAATAGAACAGCTTCAGAGAGAGACACTGACATTCGAGAATCCCACCGTGAAAAAGCCTACAGAGAAATCCCCTGTACAGAAACCCTGTTCCCTCACAGAGCTTCCAAACAGCTTTTTAGTATCTCTCTATCCAACATGAGACGTTTGAGAAAAGTAAGAAAACAACAAATCAAAACAGAGACTATGCAAGGAAGCCTATGGTTAATATCCTCAGAGATATAAGGGACAAAATTGTAGAATGGTATGCAAAAAGAAGAGATAATGATGACAGTAATATTTATTGAACATTTACTATGTACCAGGCATGTTTTAAAACTAGCTTCATCTTCATAACATACTTTAATCCTCATTTAATGCCCAAGCGTTGGGTACAATTATTATTCCCATGTCATAGAAGAGAGAACTGGGGCACAGAGAGGATACGGAACTTGCCAAAGGTTATACAACTAGAAAGGAGTGCATACTACATTTATTTGAATCCCTGATTTTAACAACTACCATATAGTGCCTCCGAAGAGATTTTTTTTTTCTTTTTTAGCTGAGCCATCCTGCCACCTGTTGGCAGCTCAGCTCGGGCTNGCAGTGTCACTGGCCCTCATATGTGGGATCCGAACCGGGGCCCTCTGGCGTCCCAAGCCAGTGCTTAACCAACGCGCCACTCGGCCAGCCCCTGAACTATTTTTTTTTTCAACCATTTTCAAAACGCTTGCTCTACGTTTTCCTACATGGTACAGGACACGGGAACGATGCTGGTCACAATGGGAAGAGACCACCTGCTAGGGAAAGCCGGCTCCTTTCCATCTGGATGAGAGGGGATTTCAACTTGTGTAAGAGGAAGGCTGCTGAGAGTGTGCTCCCTTTTGACCTGTGTAGACACCATCCAGCTGATACCATTTTCTTCTTAATTCACATTGCTGCAGTTGTTCTTCCTTTTTAATTTTACCAAGCCTTTTCAGGGCAGAGCAAAGCTCCTGAGCCTTGATGCCCCTGGGACCACTTCCTAGTACCACTCAGGCTGCTCTCAGGGCCCTGGTGGCTGTGAGGAGGAAGGTGGGAATCGATCTTTGTCCTGGCCTCCTTGGGCACTTACATCCCTTGGAGTCCCCTGTTCAGGCCCCAGAGTTTCAAATTTCTGAGAGATGACTACCATGGAGCGTTCTCTACCCCCACCCCTAACTGTTTTTACCTCCTTTTCCCTTTAATATTTTTACTTTCTCATCATCTACATTCCTATGAAGGGAGGATTTTACTCAATCCTGTTTTAACATGTTCTTTTCTGAGTGTGGGCAGCGTTCTCTATGTGGCTTAGTGGTTTTGAATGCTAAACAGAGCAGGAGATGAAATTCAATCCTTAGCTCTCTAAATTATATTTATTTCTCTAGTATTTCGGGCCTGGAGCTTCCAAGGGATAGAAAAGATGTGTGTTTTCTAGAAAGGGGTGAGTGGATTAGATGTGAAAGTAACACATAGCTTCTGGAGAAAACAGTGCCCCGGGAGTCATAAGGCCTGGGTTCTAGTCCCAACTTTGCCATTAACTTGCATCAGTGTGACCTAACACTCAGTTGCCTGATTTATAAGGTAAAGTGGCTATAAATGAGAAGCATTACTGAACAATGGTTAAGACCACAAACTCCAAACAACAAACTTACAGTTCAAATACTGGCTGTGCCATTTACTAGTTGTACTCGTATTTCCTTAGGCAGTTTATTTGATTTCTTCAAGTCTCGGTTTCATCATCTATAAGATGGGAACAAAAATTGTACCTATTTTATACAGTGGTTGACTCAATTTGAAAACAGGTCATTGATTATTAAAATTCAATTATTTTTCACTAACTTGCAGTTCTATTTTGTTTTTAGGTTTGTTTTTTTTTTAAGTGTTTCCTTTCTTCCTGGTTTGCTGACTTTTTAAATTTTTTATCATAAATGGATGTTAAATTTGTTAAAGTCTTTTTCTTTATCTACTGAAATGATATTGCTTTTCTCCTTTGCTATAACTATAGACAATTACAATGATTGATTTTTTAATGTTTTTTTGTGTTTTTTTTTTTTAAGATTTTTATTGGGGAATTGGGATGGGAACAGTGCTGGGGAATTGGGGGAAGAGGAACAGACAAGTTGCTGTCATTTTGTTCTTCAGTCTAGTTGTGGAGGACGTTGCTTCACTGGC
>NW_017732663.1:147126-190220 GCF_001890085.2 Hipposideros armiger
AGATCTTTTGAAAAAACTTTTGAAACAACTCAATCAAACAACATGAGAAAAAGATAAGAAAATTAGAGGATCAATCCAGGAGGTCCAACATCTGACACATATGTGTACAAAGAGAAAGAAGAGAATATGGAAGGAATTATTTTTTAAAAGCCTCATAACATTCCTGACATTTAAATGAAATGAATTTTCAGATTAAACGACTAACAACAAATGAATGGGGGAAAAAAGACCTACACCAATAACCCTTCATAGAAATATTTTACAATTCTAGGGATGAAGATAATATCCTAAAAACATCTAGAGAGAAACAAGAGGTAACTTACAAAAGACTGGAATTTAAAGTGGCATCAAACTTCTCAATAGTAACTTTGGAAGCTGGAAGTCTGAAATTTGAGTGAAAATTATATCCAACCTACCATTCTCTACCCAGTCAAACCGTGAATCCAAGTGTGAGACACAGAATGCACATGACTGGTAACAAAGTTACCTGTGGGAGGGAAACTGAGGGCCAGGGGTGGGGGAGAGACTGACTTTTCACGATATACCATTTTGTTCTGTTTGAATGTTTACCATATGCTTATATTACATTATTCTAAAATGTTTTTAAAGCTTTTGAAGTGATGCTAATAATTAACTAGAGTTGGGAACCATCCATCTTAAGTAACAAAGCACTTGGGTGATTTCTTGATCTTCCCCACTCCTCTCCCATACACATGAAGTGTGCTGGGTGTGTAGGCAGAAAGGGAAGTTGGTCAGAGCCGCCTTGCTGCAGGGGTGAAAATGCAAAGATCATCTGGAAGAGAGTCCTCTGGGAAGCCAAAGACTCATCATTAGGTCATTTGAATAATTACATGAGTGAACAGATGAATAAATGAGCATGGAGCAACCACTTGAGTCATTTGGGTGTGGGTGAATGACAGGAAGAAAGTAAATATAGGGGAAATTACTTGGCGTTACAAATCCTCTCTTGCTGAGACCTGACATTTTATACAGAATGTATACTGAGTGTAGGAAGCCAAATTCCAATCATGGGCCTATCCTTGCCACCTTAATGTGAGAAGCCGAAGTCTGGATGCGCGATTTATGTGCACACTACCATTAGAGAGCATACAGATCACGGTCCAGATTCTTAATTGCACTTATCCGTCTCTGGGAGAAGAGAAGCTCTGAGATGTTTCTTATGAAGCACGAGCTAGGCCTGATTATCGTTCTGCTCACACACTTGGTGTAAGAAGCATATTAAAGCTGTTGCAGTCCTTAAGAACTTCTCTAATACACGAGTTATTTTAAAGCCCTTTTAAAAGAGTCTTGTTAAATGTATGGTATGATGAATATGATCGTCTTTTCAAGAACATATTAGTAAGAATAAATTCCAGCACTTTACCCAAATGATAATAGGTCAGTAGCATCAGCCTTTTGAAGAAAGACTGCTGTATTCTTTAATGTTGGATACAAATACCATACGGAGAATGACTGTCTTGCACATTCTACCTGCCATAATCTTTGAAGATAATTCGACGCCCCCCGCCCCCATTATCAGGATGATCACAGCTTTTGTAAAAATTTCTCCATGACATATTCCAGTAAAATGTGTACCAGAGTGATATGAAGATTATAATTTACATCATTTGCAGAGCATAGGAGGTCTGAAGTCAGACTATTTGAGTTGAAATTTTGGCTCTACTAATCGTTAGCTCTGAGATCTTAGCAAATTACTTAGCCTCTCTGAGTCTTAGGTTTTGCTTTGTAAAATGAGGCAAAACCCTACCTCATAGGGTTAAATGATTATATAAGTTTTTATGTATAACTATATATATATGTAATATATATATCCCTTAACATATAGTCATTGGTATATAGTAAGCACTCAATAAATGCTAAATATTATCAATATTATAAAGCATTTTTATACTTTTCAGAGTACTTGCAGATAAACTATCACTAAACTACAATCCTCACTTAGTGTAACGAAACACAAAATATGTATGGGAAAGAACTGTGAAATCTAAAAAGTGTACAGGGGCCAGCCGAGTGGCTCAGTTGGTTAAGAGTTAGCTTAAGAGCATGAGCTCTGAGCAACAGGGTAGCCGGTTCGATTCCCACATGAGCCTGTGAACTGCGCCCGAGATGAGCTGCCGCTGACCTGCCAACAGGTGGCAGGATGGCTCAGCTGGTGAGAGCAAGTGTTCCTAACAACATGGTTGCCAGTTCGACTCCCGCATGGGATAGTAGGCTATGCCCACCCGCAAATAAGATTGAGCACAGCACCTTCAGCTGAGCTGCCATGAGCTGCCAATGGGCAACCGGATGGCGACTGGACTTGGAGCTGAGCTGGCTGCACCCTCCACAGCTAAGATTAAAGGACAACTTGGCTGTTCCCCTTCCCCAATTCCCCAATAAAATCTTTTAAAAAAATAATAAAAATAAAAAGTATTGTACAAACATAAAAGTGGTAGTAGTAGTATTGCATTTCTATACAACAGAAAGAATTCACGTTATAATATACTCTTAAAGGATGTATTACAAAAAAACTAATGAATTGGTTAAAACATTTTTAATTCTATACGACAATGATTATCATCTTGACTGGTGAGCAGAAGTTAATGTACAATTTTTAAAACCTTTATTAAAGTGTGTGGTAGGCAGCCTATGAGATTGTCTCCAATGATTTCTGCCTCCTAGTATTCCCCGCTCCTTGAGTGTGGGCTAGGATTATTTAATTGCTTATAGCAAATAGAACACGGCAACAGTGACAAGATGTTTCCTTTGAGTTTCAATCTTGGGCACTTTCTTGTGCTGCCTCTTGGATCACTCACCTCAGGAAAGCCATTTGCTACGTGGTGAGGCAGCCGATGGAGAGGCCCACGTGGTGAAGGATTGAGGCCTGCCAAAAGCCACACGTGTAAGCTTAGAAATGGGCTCTCTTCACCTCAGTCAAACCTTCAGACAGGACCACAGCCCCAGCCAGCAGTTTTATTGCACTTCATGAGAGACCATCAGCTAGAGCTACCCAGTGAAGCTGGGCCCAATTCCTGACCTACAGAAACTATGAGATAAAACATGTTTGTTGTTTTGAGATGCTAAGTTTTGGAACAATTTGTTATGAAGCAATAGACAATTAATAAAAAGTACAATATACACATAGAAAACTGCACAATCATAAGTATATGGATTGATGAGTTTCACAAATTAACATACCCAAGTAATAAAGCACACTAATCTAGAAATAGAACATAGCCAGCCCCTCAGAAACCGTCCATGTTCTTTCTACTCACTACCCCTTCCTCTAAGAGTAATCACTCTCTGGGCTTCTAACAGCATTTCTGTATGACCAGGAGTAAAAAAGAAGATGATGAAAAGCTCTGAGGGCACTCACAAGAATACTGGCATAACTCTAGATCAATAAAATTTTTGTTTTATATATACAAAATATATAAATTTTGTTTTATATATACAAAATATATATATATATATATGAAGGCAGTATAATATACTGTTAAGGGTATGGATGTTAAGAATCAAAATAGCTGTACACCTGAAACTAATAAAAAAAAAAAGAATTAAAATGGCTGGATTAGAATCATGACTCTACTCCTTACTAACTGTATGATCTTGGGCTAGCTAATCTCTCTGCATCTCAGTGTCTTTGTCTATAGAATGAGGATAGTAATCGCGGTTACCTCATGATTGTTGAGAAGATTAAAGATGGAAATGACATGTCAAGTAGTGCAATGCTTTGCACATAATAAATGCTTAAAAATTGTTAGCTATTATCAATGAATGCTTCCATATGGGGGATTTAAAATACATTAAATGATAAATTTGTACTATCTATCATTTTGTTTGTTTCATGGCACTTCTATCTGTCCCTGGAGAGGGTGACTGAAGGGAGAAAGAGATAAAGTTCAAACCAGCCATCTCTTTATTAGCTTTGACAGGAAGGTGAAGGTGAAAGTATAAAGTTAAAGGCTGAAATGAGGCTTTCGTATATCAGTGGATTTTAATTATCAGGAGTACTGTCAACTCCCCATTGCCCTGAATCCCTAAAAATGAACTAATGCCCTCTTAGTAGTAAGTCTGTGTCTATTTTGAATTTGCCCCCTCTGTTCAAATCTCTCTGTGGAAGGTAATAAAAGATTTAGATTTAGAAAGCAAAGCAGCATTTGGAAAGAGATAGAGGCTATAAATAGACATGTCAATGAAATAGGTTAGTGAGAGATCTAGTTCTCAGGGAGTCTCAGAATCAAAGGCACACACTCTTGTCTCGTCTGTGCACTTACACAGGCGTGCTTGTAAGAGTCTCTAGACAGCTGTGTGTATGTTTTCCTGCATATGTGAATATGGATACATGCATGGAACATGTACTAGCACATTACTGAAGACAGAATTGTGAGGGATAAGTGGCGTGTTTCTGGGTGGCAGAGTGATCTCTGTGGACCAGGTCAGTATCCGTCCCCTGTCATTTGTCGGTGGCGACACCAGGATAAAACATTACTCCCAGAAAGTTAACACCAAGCCTGTAGGACAGTGACACAGCTGATATGCTGATTATGTGATGTTATTGACCAGTCGGTGAGAACTTTTCAAGACTAAGGATCCAGGGTCATGTTCTAATCTGTCAAGTGCTGAGGTCAGCTTGGCCACTGGTATCCTAAGCAGTCAGGGTGCCATTCCCAATCTTTGGAATGCCACCACCTCACTGATAGCTTCTAAAATTTCAACCCAATTTTCAAGGCCCAGGTTAAATACTCTTTTTTTTTTTTTTATGAAGCCATCCCTGGTCACCATGCTGTTCTTCCTCCTCTCAATCCCTATAGCACTTTCTGACCTTCACATTAATATTGATCGCACACTGCCTTGAACTGGGTTTATTGGGTGCCTATTTTGTTTCTCTATTACTGTAATGTCTTCATAGACAAAAGACAATGTCATTCCTCTTTGTATCCCCAGCAGTACCTAGCATGGTAACAGGAGTACCACTTATATTCATTGAACAGATGTGCACACCTGGTTACTCTCCTTAGGGTGCCAACTATTTTGTCATTGTTCTGGTTTGTAGCGCCTAGAATCTGAAGCATTGAGGATAGGATGTTTGTTTACAGAAATGCTATAGAAATCAATATTCCTGTATATCCTATGATATATTATAATAAAAACATCGATACAAACAGACTGTTCAAGATATTAGAACAGTTTTGCTGTGATTTCAGATTCTCAGTGATAATAAGAGAATATGAAAATTGCATACTTTTCAGAAGACTAGTTTTAATTACTAAATTGCCTGGAAGGCAAGCCAATGACCTTCTGTAGGCCTTCCCAAGCTTCAGATTCTAGAGTACATATAACCAGAGCATTCAGGATTTTGTAATTCAGGAAGTTACTGGCCTAGAACAGGTCTAAACTGCAAGATCAAAAGGATCTTGACGGTTCTTTTGCTGATTCCTAAGTCCCTCTAAGCCTTCTGGGACAGAGTCTTATTCCTTCCCTCTTTGCCTTTTCTTACGGACTCTCTACACACAATATTTTTCACAGCATCTGAGTAATTGATTTGTTTCACAATAACTTCTGCAATTAAAATAAGGATTTATTTGGTATTAACAAAGTAGACATCTAATTCAGTTGGAAAAAGTTAAAACAGTGACATGAAGTTAATAAAATCGTGTATGTTTCTGTTTCTTGGACAAAGTTCCTTTTGAATGCCTGACCATATTTTCTAAGATTTCCATTTTTTCCATGGCTCTTGAAAATTAAGTGCAGAGGGTTTGAAAGTTAGCATTTAACCACAAATGGCAAACAAAGGGCTTCTCAGGCTTAAATCCAAGGTAGTTTATAGTTCTTTGTCAATTATAATCCTTTTTACTAATAATGTAAGAACTATATATGAAAGGTCATGCATGCCTAATCCTCTCTAAGTAAATTCTGCCCCCTTGTGGATTAAAACATCCACAGATAGAAAAGAAATGCTGTAATTGCATTGGGAAAGTTCCTTTTAGTTCTTTCAAAGAGCCCTTCACCAATGTTTAAAAGTAATGTTGACAGTGGAACAAAGCTAGACTATTTGTACAAACTGTTTAGAGCTGATTGATGGTGACAAATACATTGACCGATAGCAGTGTACAATCTGTGTCTTATACTTTGCATCCCATTCAGTTAGGACAGTGCCTTGAATATAGTAAGCACTCAAAAAACATTTCATAGAATACATAGTTAGGAAGGACACTAAATATTGAGTTCAGCATCCGCATAGAGGAATCCATTTCACAGCCCTTGACATAGCCCCACTTGAATGACTCCAATAATGAAAAAGTTACTGAATGACAGCTCATTCTGCTATCAGACAGGACTATTAGAAAGTCTATCAACATAGTAAGCGCAAACGGAGTCTTTCGTAAGAGAATCATATCATTACAGAACCAGAAAAAGGTGTTGGAGATTTCAGTCTATCACTTTATGGTTGAAGCTATTATGCCACCTGGACCTAATACTGCCCTCTGGAACAACACCCAATAAGCCTATTACTCGTTTTGTAGCCTTTTAAATGTCAAAAGGTAACTGCCATGCTGCCCCTTAGTCTTCCATCCTCCTAACTTTTCACCTATAGTTGGGTCAACTATTCCTCCCTCATATGACATGTTTTTTGTGTTTTGTTTTGTTTTTATCCCATTATCTCCTAGTCACAACTCTCTGAATGACAACTTTTATGTCAGTTCCTCTTTCAGTATGCAGCGTCCAGAACTGAACACAGGCTCTAGATGTGCTCGCTTGATTAGTGTAGAGTTCAGGGAAGTTGCTATTCTCCATGTTTGGGACATCAAACCTCTTTTAATGTAGCCCAGACTCCATCACCTTTTTCAGCTGCCATATCACACTACTGGTCACTGTAAATCTGTAGTCTCCCAGGCTCCCCAGGTCTTTCCCACCCTATGCTTAGGTATAGCTGGGACTTTTAAATTTCATCTTGCTTTTGGGTCAGGATTCCAGCTAGCAAGATACTTCTGTATCTTAAGTGTATCCACTCCGATCAGTTCTGCTCCCTATCTCTGTGCTGTCCACGTTTAATCAACATTATCTGTGTGTTTCCAACCAGCCAACTTCGAGACAAAGGCAATGAGCTTTGGCGTGGGAAAGAGAATAGAATAAAAATTGAAGGTGAGCTCATGAAGAGTAGCTCACAGCGCTATTCTTCAGCCCTGTGGCCTCAGCTGTGTGGTTGGTCTTCATTTTCTCTTCTCTAAAATAAGGGTGATCACATTAGCTCACTGTGAGCTCATGGGGCTCCCAGTGAGATAATGCATTTGAATGAGCTGAGTGACATAAGTGTAAAGTATTATTAATCATTAACTTTCAAATGAGGGAGGGGAGAGACTGTTGTCATCTTTTTTATTCCCAGCACTATACCTGACCGGGAAAGAGCGCAATACAACTTTTTAACATGGATAAATGCATACGAAGTACAGACTGAGACAGTGTTTCAGAGCAGGGAAGGGTGAGGAGGTGCTTATTTGTAATCAGTGTTTAGTCTGAAAACTTCAACTCTCTTCTTGTCAGTACAGGGCTCTTCAGTTTCCCCTTTCCTCTCCTCCTACCTCAGCTTTGCTCCCACTCTCCTCCTTTGCTCAGCCTCCTCTCCCACGGCATCCTCCTCTTCCTTTCCCCTTTGCCTTCCTCTGTCTCACCTTCCTCCTTCCCTGCTTCTTCTCCTCCTCTAAAACCAACCCACAGACCCAGAAGGGGGAGGAGGCTCGATATCTGCTTGTCCCTCCCTTCCCCCCACCTCGAAACCTGTGGCTCAGGCAGCCACCTTGGTCCTTGCGCCCACACCACTAACTTAAGGGGTCTCAGGAACAAGTACTCACCTCCTGGAGGGAAAAATAACATGGCGCCACACTAATTCCCAGATGTCTGATATTCTACTGATAAACTGCAAGCTTTGTTCCTTTACCTTTAGGCTTTCTCTAAATGTCAAATACAAAGGGTGCCAAAAAAATGTATACACATTTTAAGCCAGGAAAAAACCTGGATTAAAATTGTAATACTCAGTATATACCAATAACAAAAAATGACTACAAGTCATGTGTGTACATTCTTGGGGTACCTCCGGTATATGTTTGTATTTGAGAAGACATTAAAATGTATCAGTCGTTTAGCAGTTCATAGTTACTGTGGTTTTTCTTTTCCAAAAGGGAGCTGGCTGGAGAGATTCTGGAGTTGGGCCGGGTATGGGTTTGGGAAGGCAACAGATATAGAAGAGGAACTTTCCATTTCACCACGAGGGAGGCTGATAGGAGGGGACAGGTGCTGCCTTTTGCTCAAGCTGCTCCTTTCACCAGGAACGCTTTTTTCCTTTCCTCACTTCTGTGCAGGAAAAGCCTGTCTATCTTTCTAGAACTAGCTCAGTCCCACTTACTCTCAGTCTCCCTTAACATTCTTGTCAGAAATGATCTTCCATAAATATTATTAATTTTCTTAGGTGTGATAATGATGTTGTTGTGGTTGTTGAGACGAGCAGCCTTATTTTTAGGAGATGCTTGCTGAAACACTTGGAGGCAAAGTGTCATGCTATCTGCAGCTTACATTCATCTAGTGCAGCAATATATATATATATATATATATATATATATATATATATATACAGTAGAGAAAAGGGAACCCTGGTGCACTGTTGGTAGGACTGCAGACTGGTGCAGCCACTATGGAAATCAGTATGGAAGTATCTCAAAAAACTGGAAATGGAACTACCCTATGACCCAGCAATTCCACTCTTGGGTATCTATCCAGAGAAACCCAAGATGCTAATTCAAAAAATATATGCACCCCTATGTTCATTGCAGTGCTATTTACAATAGCCCAGACTTGGAAACAACTGAAATGCCCATCGGTAGACAACTGGATTAAGAAACTGTGGTACATATATACAATGGAGTGTTACTCTGCTATAAAGAATGAAATCGTACCATTTGCAACAATATGGATGGACCTAGAGAACATTACGTTAAGTGAAATAAGTCAGTCAGAAAAAGACAAATACCATATAATCTCACTTATATATGGAATCTAAAAAACTGAATGAACTAGCAAAGTAAACAGAAATAGTCTCAGAGATATAGAAGAAAAACTGATGGTTGCTAGTTGGGAGGGGGGTGGGGATGAGGGAGAAAGGGAAGGGATTAGATAACATAAATTGGTAACTACAATATTGCCACAGGGATATGAAATACAATTCAGGGAATATAATTAAGTATTGTAAATATTTTGTAGGGTGTCAGATGGTCACATGTCTTGCTAGGGAGATCACTTCATGGATGGTGTAAAGCCTTGATCATTGCACTGTACACCTGAAGCTGATGTTGTATAATATTGTATGTCAACTATAATTGAATATATATATATATATATATATAGCCATGGGATGTGGAGTATAGTGTGGGAGTGGAATCAATGGAATTGTAATAGATATGTATGATATGGGCGGTGGAGTGGGGTGGCGGATTGGGGGAGGGGGTTGTCACTTTGAGGGGTAAAAAGTATAACTATTGCACTGTGTTGTACACCTGAAACTAATTTAAAAATAAATAAATAAACACACACACACAAATATATATATATATATATATATATATATATATATATGCGCACACACACACACACACACACACACACATATGGAGAGAGAGATTAAGCAAATATGGCCAAATATTAACAGTTATCAAACAAAATTACTTCCAGATAGTTCTGTTTCACCTCCTTGGCATGTTTTCTTATCTCTCAAACTACTATGTACGCTTATTAGTAATAATGATTACTTTTTTTTTTTTTTTTTTAGCTGAGCCATCCTGCCACCTGTTGGCAGCTCAGCGGCAGCTCAGCTCAGTCCAGGCATCGAACCGCTGTTGCTCAGAGCTCAAACTCTTGAGCAAGCTCTTAACCAACTGAGCCACTCGGCCGGCCATGATTACCATTTTTTGAGTATGTGCTATATAGCATGTGCCAGCATCAGACACTTTACATCCATCATATATAATCCTTACAACTATCTTACAGTGGATGTTTTTATGCTCATCTTACAGAGAAGAAAAAGACTCAGAGCAGTAAGGAAATTCACTAGTCTTTTGGCCACTACTTAAATTACCATCTGTCTAACTCCAAAGCTCATAATCTTTCTGTTGCATCATGCTGTATCTTGAATTGCATACAGTGTTCCAGAAACAGTCTGGAAAGTAAATGCTGCACACATGCACCCCTACAGAATTTTATATATATTACTCTAGAAATCAGGAGGCCTTGGGTGAGTCACTTCTCTCTAAGCCTCAATTTCTTGATCTAAAAAATGAGAGAAGTTGATGTTAAAATTTCCAATGTCCTCTTTATTTTTCTGATGGGCATTTGATGGTTTTGATTTTCTTGAGGCTTTCTTGACTATTCCATGCACAGTAAAACACAAGAAAATTCTCTTCCCTTTCAGGTAAGTGAACAGGTCCATTGAGAAAAGTGCAATCACCGAATAATGAAAGGAGGTGCTTGCACATCCCAATCACCCATTAGTGGGTTTCCTGCTGTACATTAAATAGTGTGGCGGCCCAGCTCCTGCACCTGACATCAGCAGTAACTACTATGGCTCTCTAACTTTGTTACTTGTAAACTATGTGTCCACACAGTTTGGTAAACAACAACTCAGTTCTAAAACACAACCCACCTGTTCGCCACCAGTGACACCGTGGCCTCTTCTAGATGGGGCCCTGGGGAATGCTGATTGCCTGTGTTGACGATGGCAGCACTGGAGAATCCATTCTTTGGCAAGAGTAAGCATGTAGACTTAACTGTCAGACCCGGGAAACTTGTGCCCTGTAGGCATTCAATAAGTATTTGAGAAGTATAATTCTCTGTTAGGGGAATAGAGAAATGGATATTTTAAATGCAGCATCCTAGTTTCCGTTAAAAGTTACCCTTGGCCTTTTGCTTTGTTGCACCCTGAAAGCAAGATGGGTCACCAGTGGCTCTCTTGGGAGCCATCTGAGAAAATTTGGACAGCATTCTTACTCCGGGCACATCTGCTCAAACCCACACGGTCCTATCTGCAAATTCAGCCTCAATATGTGATGGAAACAGTGTTTCCGTCAGTATGTGAAGACTATAGGCTTCATTAAATTGGACTAAGTGAACTTCCTTGAAAGGGTCATTCAAGACATCTATCTGACCACAGAAACAATGCTAGCTCTCCGTACGAAAATTTTTTAAAGACTTCACTTATAAATGTTTTAATGTAAATGAAACAGTCAATTGGTTATAGAAATTACCTTTTAAAATTTTCCTATCATCTTCTCAACGGAGTCATCTTCAAAATGTATGGCTTATTTTCCCTCAGTTATATCAAAGCATTTGTGCTGAAAAACAAAAGTTACCTCTGCGCCATCTCGTTGAAGGAGATCTTGAAGGTTCAAGAGAATCTTTAATAAATGCAAATGCTGGCCGGCTGAGTGGCCTATTGGTTGAGAGTTGGCTTGAGAGCGCCAGCTCTGAGCAGCAGGGTTCAGATCCCACATGAGGGCCAGTGACACTGCGCCCTCTACAGCTAAGATGGTGAACAACAGCTCGACCTGGGCTGCCTGAGTCACCCGGGAAGAGCGCAATGATAATACCAACATGGGCCAGTGAAGTGACTGAAGAACAAAAGGACAGCAACTTGCCTGTTCCCCTTCCCCTATTCCCCAATGCTGTGTCCCTTCCCCAATTCCCCAATAAAAATCTTTAAAAAGAAAATTCAAGATATTTCTTAAAAATAAAAAAATAAAAAATAAATGCAAATGCCCTTTAGAGAACAAAACCTTAAGCTAATCTTAACTGACTGAAGGCAGCAGTCATCTGAGAAAAAGCCTTTCTAGAAGAGAAGAGCATTTTAGAGGGAGATGCCTATGTTTCATCACCAGGTGCTTTACCTTCAGCTCGTTTAATTCCCACTTTGCAGATGAGAACACTGAGGCTCAGAGAGGGTCATTTTCCCAAGCTCCCAAAGGTTTTTTAAGTGCCTGAGTTGCATGCAGAAGCCTTCACTTAGGGAGAGCCCATGGCTTACATGACTACACTGTGCATGTGCCCACGGAGATGGAAGCGGCCCTCCCCTCTACCACCTTCCAGCAACTCTCCCCATCGTCAAATGCTGCAAGAGTTCCAAACATCCAGTGGAGATTTTCCCCTTACTTGTGGTTCTGCCACTAACTAGCTTTGTGACTTAAAATTTGATTCCTCCAGGCTGTAGTTTCCTCATAAGTTAAACCTTGGAGATCTCTCAGGTCTTTCCTAATGAAGATGAATATGTCAATGCCCAGGGAACCCAAAGCTGGCCAGTGGGTGTTTGGAGTGCCCCTTCCTGCTCACCCACCAGGTGCTAGATCCATGCTCAGCGGCCCCCATGAGCATTGCCAAGCCAGGTTACACACAAAGCCCAGGCCCCTGTCTGCTTAGGCTACAGAGCAGGGGTGTGTGGGAAAAAATACAAAACAGAAGGACCTGAGAAATCTGCAGGGTTCCTAGCGGCCTCTTTGAGTCTGGGGAACAGGGGTTCAGGAAAGACTAGAGGAGCATGCACTGATTTTGAGGCTCCCTGCCTTGGTAAAGTAATTTGTATTCGCTGAGTGGCCCCCTCTCTGCTCTGCTGTATGTAGTTCTGGGTATGGCATAAATAGAACCTGGTGCTCTGGCAAAGCACATCACCCACCGTTATGTTCCCTTCCTTTGGGGACAGCAACCAAACCTGAGCCTTTGGTTCCCTCTAGTGGCTCAAATTGGCAATTTTCATAGCTGATGTCTGCATTTATTTATTCAACGTATATAGTAAGTGCCTATTGTATGCATCAAAGTGGTGGCGGGTTCTCTAACTTTGCAAAGGGTATGGGACCCTTGCTTCATCTGGGCATTGTTGTCTAGTGGGAAGTGGTCATGGATAGAGGGATAGAAGGCAGAACTCCTTACAAGCTTAGCTTAATACATTGCCAACTGGCTAATTTCCCTGCTGCTCTTTAGCAGCTTTATGGGACTGAGGGAGGATGGGTTTTATATGGATTATTTCTGCCACTAAATGAGTTGTAAGACATTGGGCTGACTCCTTTACCCCTGGGCCTCAGTTTGCTCCTTGGTAAGATGAGTGCTTGGCTTAGATTCAAATCAATCCAACAAATATTTATGAAGCACTTGCAGTGTGTGAGACCCGCAGCTGAGTGCTATGGGAATGCAGTGGTGAATAGTACTGAATTTTAAGGAGCTTACTGGCTAAAGGGAGAACCCAGAATCCTGGAAGCCACATAAACCACAGGGCACGTAGCACGTAGCATGGCTGTCAAAGCATGAGCTTTGCAGTGAGATCTGGGTGGAGCCCCCTGCTCTCTCACTTCCTGGCTGTGTGGTATTATGCAAGTTGCTAACTCCCTCTTTACATTTTCTCAATAAATTTAGATAGTTATACTTTCTTCATAGATTTGAGTGCTCGGTCTAGAGCCAAACCACAGGAAATGCTCACTGAATCATGGCTACTCCCATTGCGATGTCAAACTCTAAACAGAAATAACAAAAATCTTGTTGAGAATGTCAATAAGACCTTATAAGGTGCTTATCCTGTTGGTTCTGAAGATTCCTTCATATGCTCAGCATATTTCTATGGTCTTCTTTCTTTGCCGTGGACCTTGGGAATCCACCCACCGCTGCGGTTAGGGTGGATGCCTCTGAGGGGTCTAACCCTGAAGTTTCAGCCAATCAGCCCTCCAGTAGAGAACGAACCACAGTCTCCCTTGCTCCCTTCTTCCTTGTTTCATTTCCCTGCAGGCAAGAATACAGGCCCTTTTCCTTCCCACAGATTTGCTGCTAATCAATTTTGGGAAACGAATAGGCAATAAGAGAGGTAGCTTCTATGTTTCTGTTAGTCACGATCCTTGGTTTTTAGTGCTTAAAACCCTCCTGGGGTGGCAGTGAGTTCTCTCTAGGAGGGAGGACTTCACACAAGCCCTGGCACTTGGGGCTGTTTTAACTTGGAGGGTGTATGATTCTGTTACATTGTGAACGGCTTGAACATCGTTTTTTATGCTGAGCTTCTTTATTACTGTATAAGAAGATAAAGGAAGATCCAGAGCTCACACACACCTTGAATGCCAGGCACATCATACCTAGATCCAGGTGGGGTCTCATCATATCAATTCATCAGTCATCAATACTGTAGATTTAATAGTCAACAAATCAGAGTCTTAGCCAGGTACTAAGAGAGATTAAAAGTAAGGAGAGAAGGTGAGCTTGGAGTCCAAAGTTGCTGACAGAGTACAATTCCTGGAAAAAGATGAAAGTTGGAGGTAAAGAAAGCCAAAAGTGGAACTGAATTCCTGTTGGCTGAAGGGACATTGAATCAATAGAGGGACAGGATCCAAATGTGGTAACTCAGCATTCCACTTTGGATAGAAAGTGTCCCGTCATAGTTTGAAGCTGTGTATTATGAAACTGTAGAGAATGGAAGATAGAAGTTGGGGTTATAGAATGTGTGTCCTTAAGGGAAACAAGAACTGCCCATAAGAGCCCACTTTTCCCTGAGGCACTCCTACACTTACTCAGAGGTCTGTGAGGGCAACCTGTTTATCTAAGAAGGCTCTAAGGAGTGAACTCGTATCTGGAGCCTTTTCTGGGGAGGTGCTAACCCCTGTCTTCCCTTTTGGTTTCTGTCTTATTGGAAGCCTCTGCTTGTAGGGGAGAGAAAGATAAAAAAGCACAGCTGATGTTGGCCTGAATAATTTCATCATTCATAAAAACCCAATAAGATAGGAAACACGGGCATTAGTAAAAGTGTAATTTGGGGGACTTAAGGAAGATATGATGAATTCAGTTCATGGAGGAGCCAGTGTGAGACCCCGGGGCTTCTAGCATTTCTGGTCTAGGATTCTTCCAACACCTTGACGTGCTCCTTGCTCACAAGAACATCCAATAATGATTTGTTGTAATATTTGCTGCCTACACATTGTCATCCAGTCTCTGTATTGCTCATTAGAGGTTTTCCTCTTTCAGTTTCCTACTATGTTGGAATCTTGGGGACTCACACTGAGATCAAGAAAGTGGCAGACGAAAAGGTCACTTTGCCCTGTCATCACCAACTGGGGCTTCCAGAAAAAGACACCCTGGATATCGAATGGCTGCTCACTGATAATGAAGGCAACCAAAAAGTGGTAAGTATACCCCTGCTAGAGCCCCCTCCTCCTTTCCTCAGCCCTCCAGTCTTTCTCATTGGGTTGGAAGGAGCTACAATTGCTTTTGTCATCTGGCTTATATTGAAAAACTCTAGATACAAAACTATAAATAAGAAGGAATATTTGGGTTGTGAGGATAACGGGGTCTATGCTTTTTTTGGGTAAACAAGAAGCACTAGAAAGCCATCTGCCATTTGCCAAGGAGGGAATCTACACTATTAGTGTCCTTAAGAAAGGGACTAAGATGCAGTGGCTTGATTCTCTAGTCTAGTGGGCTAGAACTATACCTACACTAGGAAGCCTGTTTCTCTTCCTCCTCTAAGACCATTACCACCTGCCTATGTTTGAGCTTTGCACAAAGTCATGACTTCCAAGCCCTTAAGATTATGCAATATGGTAAACAACATATGATACAGAGGAACAAGTATAGAATGTGGATGAAAATGCTTTTTTGGTTTTTTTAAAAGATTTTTATTGGGGAATTGGGGGAAGGGGAACAGACAAGTTGCTATCCTTTTTGTTCTTCAGTCTAGTTGTGGAGGACGTTGCTTCACTGGCCCAAGTTGGCACCACCATTGCGCTCTTCCTGGGCAAGGCAGGTCAGTCGCTGGCTTCTGGAAGGCCGCTCACAGCGGCTGCTGGCCACTCACGCTGACTGCTGGCTACACACGGTAGCCCATGGCAACCCGCTGCAGCAGGGGTTGCAGCCTACGCTGTGGCCAGACACTCACAGCAGCCCAGCTCCAGGTTGAGCTGTTGTTCAGCATCTTAGCTGTAGAGGGCAGTGTCACTGGCCCTCATATGTGGGATCCGAACCGGGGCCCTCTGGCGTCCCAAGCCAGCTCTTAACCAACGCGCCACTCGGCCGGCCCTGGATGAAAATGTTTAACACATATTTAGTTGGCCACCAAAAGAATTGGCGCTGATTCTAGAGCTGGAAAATCAAGGCCCTGGCCCTGGGCCTTCAGTGCTCTGGTTGTGTAAGGCCACCATGATGGTCCATTGGTTTTTACAAGCTTTCGGCAGTGTGAACGGAACTGGTAGTGCTCTGCTCCTGACCATCCACTTGAATAGCCTTTATTAGAGGATGAGAACTAAGTAAACTACTGTTATCCTTTCTGCCTTGACTGCATTCAGCCACTGTGCCGCTCCTCAACCTAGGTTTTCCAGCATAACTAATCTCATCCCTTTACCCATTGACTTATTTCTAAAAATCTTTTTGTTGAAAGTCTTGTGATTTTTAAAAAAAATCTATAACCTAGGGAAGCTGATATTAGACTTTCCTTCTTTTTCAGAACTTTACTTCTTTCTCCACTAAAAAGTGAAAAGTTGTCCTTTCCTCTCCTCTGTCTATACCACTAATATCATAAGATGGCTTTTATGGGCAGAAGCTAATGTTTTCACTAAGAATAAATTACAGGATCACTGTTGGAGTTTAACCTGCTTAAAAAGCTACCTACATTGCCTTGTCATTTTGATACTGCTTGTCATTTTGTTCTCATAGTACATCACTCTAAGACTCTCTCTGTTCTCTGCAGAGCAAGGTCATCTTAACCTGAGCTTGTTTATTCCAACAACTTCTTAGTCAGTCCTCGGCATGATACTCTCAGTTCTGAATAAAGTAAATAAGAGCACAATTTCCTCTAATAAAAATTCAAGAATGGCTCCATTCATCTAACTTTCACTGAAGTGTTTTCATTTAAACTAAAGAAAAAACGAATTGCTTGATTATGTAGCCAAGTGAATATAAGGGTTAGGAAGTTAATTGTTGATTAAAGAAAGCCACTGATGTGGCTTCTGATATCACCCTGATAAGCAGTCACAGTTCCCTCCTTATCTTCAGTTAGTATTCTAAAGTAAGCATTGTCATTTATTCAGCCATTCAGATTACACAAATTTATTTTGCACTTACTAGTATGCCATGCTAGGCATGGGATACAATAGTGAAGAAGATATCAGAGTCCTTAGCTTCTTGGGGCTTACAGTGAAATGACATTCAATAATTAAAACAATTTTTTTAAGTAGAGAGCAATAAATATTAGCTACATGCCACTCACAAGTCTGTTTAGCACATATTATCTCATTTAACTTAATCCTCATAATCAGGATTATTAGTCCCATTTTACAAATAAGGAACCGAGGCATGTGCACATAGACATATAAAGTGAGAAAATTGCTTAAGGTCACCCATTTTCATTTTGAATTTAGGCATTCTGACGTAAGTACTTGGGCTGTTAACTACTAGCTACACTACCTTCATAAATAATTCAAAATTGTAATGTGTGCTATGTAGGAAATAAGAAGAATGTGAGAAGAAAATTATTCCAGACCTAATTATGCAAAGACTCCGATACTGGAAAAAGCTTGCCACTATTGAAAGTTCTAAAAGATTAAAAATCAGTTTAGTGTAAACCAATGTTACCTCAATAAAAAATCAATTTAGTTAAATTTAATAAATAGAGATTCTCACTATACACATACTCTTGTCATGAAGGAGCTAGCTGAAGAGATAAACATCATGCTAGAGATAAGCAGAATGTTGTAGATGAATACAAAGGAGGAGCCATTGGCCAAGAGTAGTTGGAGGAGGGGCGCGGTCAAGGAGTGCTTCATGTAAGAAGGCACAGCTGATATGAGTGTTGGTAGAAGGCACTGACCTGAGGAAATCACAGAGTATAAACACAAAGGCTGAACACTTCTGGGAAATCATATGCAGGTGAAGTGCAAAATGTGAGCCTGCAGAAGTTATAGGAACAGAACATGAAAGGTCTTGCGTGCTATATCATGGAGCTTAGAGCTCTTCTGATAATGACATGGAGCTCGTGAAGGATGTTAAGAGTGAAAGGGACAGATTTGCATTTTAGAGCAATTACTCTGGCACTGTATGGCACACTGATTTAAGGGGTACTTGAGTAGAAAGAATATTAGTTAAACAATTTCAGGCTATAAATAATGGTTTAAAACTACAGTCATGGGGAGGCATGGTCAATGATGGAGTAGGAAATGCTGTGCTTGCCTCTTCTCATGATCACATCAAAATTACAACTGAACTACAGAACAACCGTCCTTGCGAATCACCTGAAGTCAATCTGAATGGAAGTCCTACAACTAAGAATATACAGAAGAAGCCACCTAGAGATGGTAGAAGGGGCGGATACGTGGAACAGGCTGGTCCCCCACCCATCTGTGGCTGTTAAAAATTAGGAGGGATATCTCGATTGCGAATGACCCCCTCAGGAGAGAGGGGTCACAGCCCAGGTTTCCAGTGCTGGGAAGAGAAGTCCCTACAACTTCTGGCTGTGAAAACCAGTGAAGATTGTGGCTGAATGAGATGAGAGGCAGCTGGAGTCTGAGGTGTTCCTCTTAATAGGCCCACTCACTCTGTGCTCCAGTTCTGGGGCAGCAGCTCAAAAGGCTCCAGGGACATACAGGGAGGAACTGAGTCGTCTGGCTTCAGGACGAGGACTGGAGGGGCAGCTTTCTCCCAGACAGCAGTGCTGGCAGAGCCACTGTTCCTTTGTTGAGTCCTCCTCACTCCCAGTGTGCATACAAAGGTGGTCACCATATCTGAGTCTCCACAAACCTGGCTAAACTATTCACCTGCCCAGGTGATTTCCCCACCCAATTTGCAGGCCCACCCAAGCCGCTGCCAGTGGCTTTTCCATACAAACGGCTTGCCTTGGCTCATGCTGAAGATTTTCCTAAACTCTCTCAAAGGTTCACAAATCCCAAACAAGAATTACCTGGCCTTGGTGTGCCCTATACCTCTTGCTGAGCAGCCCCTAGCCCAGCGCTAGCAGCAGCAGATCTCGGTTCAATGCTTGACCTCTTCCAGGCACCTCCAAGCCCAGCAGAGGTGGTGTCCATCTGTGGATTGCTTTGTGGCTCATTCCAGGTGGTCCCAGGCAGGGCACAGGCTGCTGCTGAACTTGGCCTGTGGTTGGGCCCCTCCCTACAGGCCCTGGACCTGGCACAGCCGGTGGCCAGCTTCAGACTGCCAGGAGCACCACCCAGCTGCCTCCTCAGACCTCACACTCTAAGAGCAGACTGGGCAATCACCAGAGCCCTGCTAAAGTGAATTCTGCACAATAGCTCCTCCATTGTAATCACAGCCAGTCATTACAACCAATCAGCCCCAGGGTCAATCCCTCCCATCGATGTGCAAACAGCAACCAAGGCTCAACTACAACAGGAGGGCATATAAAATCCACACAAGTGACACACCTGGAGCATGCGGCTCAGGTGACCAGGGAGACTGTGCCACTGTGCCCCACAAGACATCTACTATATAAGGCCACTCTACTAAAACCGGGAGACATAGCAGCTCTATCCAATATATAGAAACAAACACAGAGAGGCAACCAAAGTGAGGAGACAAAGAACACGTCCCAAATGAAAAAGCAGAACAAAGCTCCAGAAAATGAACTAAATAAAGTGGAGACAAATAATCTACCAGATGCAGAGTTCAAAACACTGGTTATAAGGATGTGCAATAATTTCAGGGAGAACTTCGACAAAGAGATTAAAAACATAAAAATGGAGACAAAACATTTTTTAAAAAGTCAGAAATGAAGAATATAAAAACTGAAATGAAGAATACATTAAAGAGACTCAATAGTAGATTAGATGAAGCAGAGGATAGAATCATTACTTCGGAAGATAATGTAGCAGAAAATACCCAATTAGAACAGAAAAAAAAAATTCCAAAAAATTGAAGATCATTTAGGGGCCTCTGGGACATCAAGTATACCAACATTCCCATCATAGGGTTACCAGAAGGAGAGGAGAGGGAGCAAGGAATTGAAAACTTATTTGAAGAAATAATGACAGAAAACTTCCCTAACCTAGGGTAGGAAATAAATATACAAGTCCAGGAAGCGCAGAGAATTCCAAACAAGATGAACCCAAAGAGGCCTACACCAAGACACATCATAATTAAAATGCCAAAGGTGAAAGACAAAGACAGAATCTTAAAAGCAGTGAGAGAAAAGCAGTTAGTTACCTACAAGGGAGCTCCAATAAGACTGTCAACTGATTTCTCAGCAGAAACTTTGCAGGACAGACAGGATTGTTACAAAATATTCAAAGCGATGAAAAGCAAGGACCTACAACCAAGCTTATTCTACACAGCAAAGCTATAATTTGGAATTGAAGGACAGATAAAGAGCTTCCCAGAAAAGAAAAAGCTAAAGGAGTTCATCACCACTAAATCAGTATTGCAAGAAATGTTAAAGGGACTTTTTTAAGAAGAGGGGAAAAAAAGAGATAAAAAGTATGAATAATAAAATGGCAATAACTACATATCTATCAACAATTAATTTCAACGTAAATGGATTACATACTCCAATTAAAAGACATAGAGTGAATGGATAAGAAAACAAGACTCTTACTTATGCAGCTTATGAGACTCACTTCAGATTGAAACACACCTAGACTGATGGAAAAGGGATGGAAAAAAATATTTCATGAAAATGGAAACAAACAAACAAAAAAAGCTGGAGTAGCAATACTTATACCAGACTATAAAACAAAGGCTATAACAGGAGACAAAGAAGGACCCAGTAATCCCACTTCAGGGTATTTAGCTGAAGAAACCCAAAATAGTACTTGGAAAGGACATGTGCAAACATATGTTCATTGCAGCATTGTTTACAATGGCCAAGATATGGAGGCAGCCTGGGTGTCCACAGATGGGTGAATGGGTAAAGAAGTGGTAGTACATATGTACAATGGAATGTTAGCCATAAAAAAGAATGAAATCTTGCCAACTGCAACATGAATGGACGTAGAGGGTTTTATGCAGAGTAGTGTAAGTCAGACAGCGAAAGACAAATGAAATATGATTTCGCTTATATGTGGAATCTAAAGAACAAAATACATGAACAAACAAAACAGAAACATACTCACAGATACGGAGAACATTTAGATGGGAGGGGGGTTGGGGGGATTAAGAAGTACAAATTGGTAGTTACAAAATAGTCATGAGAATGTAAAGTATAGAATAAGGAATATAGTCAATGGTATTGTAAAAACTATGTATGGTGTCAGATAGGTACTAGATTTACCTTGTAAGTTATATAAATGTCTAATCAGTATGTTGTACACCTGAAACTAATATAATATTGTATACCAACTATCATTTAAAATTTTTTTAATTATTTTTAAAAACTACAATCATGGATAGTTGGGATACCAAGAAGGGGTTAACAAAAATTTAGTGGGTAAAGTTGCCAAAGCATTTTAATTGTCAGGGCGTTGAAAATGAGTGTGGGGGTGACTGAGAAAGAAAATAACGGAAGGGTGGGAATAGATGTGGTGCTTAAAATAGGCTAACCAGTGACCTAGATCCCAAGTTTAGCTTTACATTTCAATCTGAACAGAAATGTTTTTATCTCTTTTGCCTAGAATGCTCATCTATGTATGGAACATTTAAGAGTGGGTGAGAAGTCTCAGGAATATTTTAATTTCAGCCTAGATAGGATAGCCACTAGAACTCTAGAGCTTTCCTCCTAGCTCTAGAGATGGAAGCAATAGAATTTCCAAAGTAAGAGTGACCACCTACTCCACGGTAGGTGAGAAACACACAACAGAAACCTTTCCCCTCTATTCTTCAGATGGAGAGAGAAATTAGGACAGAGGTGTTCCAATTCCCATGCCAAGCTTCTTGGCCACACCTTCACCCTTTCCTCTTTCTCTTTGGCTTTAAAAAAGAAAAATCGTGATCTAAAATAAAACATCCCTTTGCTACACAGGACATGGGACGGCAGAGCAACTGCCAGAAAGTTGAGCTGATCCATCTGTTCCATATGAGTCCTAACAAATTGTCCTGTCTCCTCTTGCTAAAAATGCATCTGGACCAGGTCCACCAAGAATGTCATATGACAAACAGCCCCAGAACAGCTGCAATTCGTATATTTAATTTTTTTGTTTGCAAAATAATTAAATTTATGTGCATTGTTCTCCCATCACACCTCGATCAATAGCTTAGTCTCAGTACTACATTTCCTAGAACTAAAAACAAAATAAAATAAAGAGACACACAAGTATCTGAGATTAAATGTATGTCTGAAAATAACTGAGCCAAATCGCAAGGCTATAACTGAGTCACAATCCATGTCAGAAGTGTATGTGAAATTCTCATACTAAATAAGGGTTATTTAATTATGTAAAGATTATTTTGGAATTGTATAATCTCTGCTTTCCAAAGATGTGAAATGCTTACATGTAGTTATCTTTTTTTTTTCCTCATTAAACATTAGGACAGGATTTGGGGGAAAGGGGAGAAAAGCAATCACGAGGAGAGCCTGTATATACAGAAGGCAACTCTTGATCTTGAGGCCTGTGTAGGTATTGTTTAAGCAAAAATAAAAGAAGGAAAAACGTTTCAGAAGGTGAAGGCTGCATGATCCAAGACAAAGACACGTCAGAGGACATTGCTCAGAATCAAGGGACATTGGGTTTGGGGGCTAGGCTCTTCAGAAATGTGAGAGCAGGGGCCAAGATGTGGTATTCTTCAGGCTCACTGGCTTTACGTGCCTCCTTCAGAGGTCCACAGTGTGCACAGATAATGGAAACAGATGGGGCTTTTAGCCACGGGGGCTTTGCTACACAAACGTGTGGAATGATTCATACTCTTGGGGTACTGGGCTGAACAATTTTGGAAACCTCAGGGGCTTTCTTGAATGCAGAATCAGAGTAATAAAAGTGAGTGTGAGTGCTTACTGTCTCATTCTCCAAAAATCCGATGAAGTACAATAGCTTGTCCCCATTTGACAGTTGAGGACTTTAAGGTTTAAAAAGGATAATTAATTGACCCGAGGCACACAGCTGTAAGCAGAGGAGCTCCATTTGAATGTAGATGGATGGACTTCCCGGTAGGTCTCTCAATCACTTTTCCCTGGTGAAGCGTTTTTTTCAAAATTAGGAGCCCATGGTGGATCCCAAGCGGCCAGATGTTCTGTTTTCACATAGACTAAAAAATATCAGAGGGGATGACACATACAGTTTCATGAAATCTATGTTTCAGTTACATATGTGTATGCTATGTGTGTGCTGGGTCACGAAGAAAAACGTATTTCTTAAGGTGAGTCTGTTCAAAAAGTTTGAAAGCTCTTACTGTAGTGTACTTCCAGTTCAAAGCAGCCCGAGTCTACTCTGGCCCACACCTACTAAGGCTCTCTAAAGTCAAATGTACCTTGCCAGACAAAGGTATTTCCTGATGTTAGTACAAATATTAAAATAAGCAAGAAAGAAATCCCCCAGACCAAACCTCCGAAAGCCCACAAAACCCCCAAGTTCCTAGAAATTACCCAGTCTTGACTGATCTCTAGGTTTAGAATCTCTTTGTTCTTCCCAGGAAGCACAAACTGACTTCTTCATAGGTGATTATGTACATACAAAGTACATAGATATGAAAAAGTCAGAAAGAAAGAAAATAACATTGAGAGCCTATTAAGTGTTCTAAGCTTACTTGTTCTGTCTCTCACTTTCAGTTTTAGGAGATTAAAGCTTCCAGTTTTTTCCAGTTGCTAATGTATTTCATCCTCTTCATTATCCCACCAGTTAGGCATGTCTATGGCCACTCCTTCCACCACTAACCATCCCCCCCCCCCCCCCCCCCAAGAAACCTATCCTTCCTATGGAGTGCAGCCGAGGATGTGGGGCCGAGAATGCCCTGCAACATTTTAAACAAACAAATACCATATTGGGAGAAGGGTTGTTTGTGATCCTACCTCTTTTGGATCTGAGTGCACAGCACAGGCCTTTAAGTTGAATGCTAGGAACCCTGTGGAAATATTTGCAAAATAATGTGCATTTTTCTGAGTCAAAGGTCTTAGGTTTTATCCACGTGAGGGTCAAAATAAAATAATACTTTTCCTCCCACTTCCTAAGTTCTTTCAGCTGGGCTAATAATCAAATTAACAGAGACAGATTAACAGGAAAAAATACAAAATTTAATACATACGCATGGGGAATTCACATAAGCATGGAAATTCCAAAGACAGTGAGGCAATATCGGGTATATAAGACATTTTGGACAAAGGGGAAAAAGGGGGAGGGGCGGTTATCAATTTCAGAAGCAAGAGTAGGCAATTTACAGGTAGACGAGGGAGAGCTGAATATACATGGCAGGACAATTCTTGTAGGGCAACTCAGAAACAGTGGGACACAGTGGGTATCTAGCTAACAGGCTTGAAGTCTTCCTGAACTGCCAGGGTGAAGTTTCTTAAGGTGATTTAGCCAAGGCTCCCTTCCTAAAGCAGGTTTTCCTGTCTGAATCTCTTGGGCAGAAAAGGAGGGAAGGTCAAAGGTTCTGAGTCTTGTTTCTTAATAAAGAGATGAAAATCAATGTCCCAAAAAGAAGCTTAAAGTGGCAGATTTTGGTTCCCTTCATCTGATTGGGGGAAAAACAAAAAGCAGTGAAGTGGGACTAAGAAATGACTCAGGAGCTGCCAGTTGGCTCAGCTGGTTAGAGCACCAGAGCTGGTAACACAAAGGTTGCCGGTTTGATTCCCACATGGGCCAGTGAGCTGCACCCTCCACAACTAGAATGAAGACAACTTGTCTTGGAGCTCAGCTGCACGCTTCAGAACTAGACTGAAAGCAGTGACTTGACTTGGAGCTGATGGGTCCTGGAAAAAATACGCTGATCCCCAATAAAGTTTAAAAAAAGGAAACAAAGGAATGACTCAGAAATGGTACCGGCCACAGCTTGGCACATGAGGGTGGTTGGGTGTTAAGGGCTAAGAATAAGAGAGAAACCTCTCCCTGTTCCTAAGAACTTCTCCCTGGGACACCCAGTCTTATTGGGAAACGCAGTCATTAATTAGTGAATACAGGAGGGCCCCAAAGAACTACTTCGTTCTAGCAGGATTAAACTGCAGGGCCCCAGTTTCAGATTAAGATGTAGGTACTGCCTTCATGAAGGCACTCTACAGGTATTTATCAAAGGAATGGCCTTTAATTTAAGCTATTTATTGGAAGACATCCTGCATCTCCTTAATCTTGTCTTCAACTTTTCACTGTATCCTGTGCCTTTTTTTCTTGAACGCAGTAGTTCAGTTAATATTTGTAAAGTATTTAGAACAGTGCTAGCACAAGATAAATACCACATACATGTTTGTTAAGTAAAAACAAAAATCCCTGACTGAATGTATTGCATTGTATCGATGGATTTTCATTTCTACGTGTAATTCACATTCCTACGCCCAGAGCCAGGTACTGTGCTTGATCACTAAATGGTTACTGAGCGAAGGAACAATGCCCTTTCACAGATTTCATCTTTTTAAATTCTTACTATTGTTACTTCACCCTAGGATCTTGCGCTCTCCCAGGATAGAAATCAAGAGAGATCACCACAAGAAAGTTCAGACCAGAGGCAAAGGTTTATTAAGTTTGCGCACAAGGGAACAATGCCAAGAAAGGAAAAGTTCAGGTGGCTCCTGGAGAGAAGCTGGGGCAGGGTTTTAAAGGGAGCTAGGCAGGGTAAAAACTATGTCCAGTCATGTGAAGGCGGAGCTTTCTTGGCGCCTGTGCAGTGAGACTACATGCTTCTTCTTGCATCACGTGTCTCATGCACATGGTAAATCTCCACCCCTTTGATTTTTAGTGTTTAAATTAGGGCAAGATCACCTTAGGACACTCTTGGGGCCCTACTGCGTATGTGCAGTTAGAGAGGGAAAGTCCCTTGTTGCTGGTATGCAGATCTTTGTGAGTTGCCTCCCAAAGCTCCTTAATGCCCATGGGTGGTATCCTAGAGTGGATATTCCTCGGAAAGTTATCAGTCCAGCAGCTGACCTTTCTGACTAACTCAACAGTAAAAAGTTGCCCTCCTATCGCACTATAAACCTGCTAAGTGGGTAGAGTAAGAATTATTATCCTAATTTTCTTTTGATATATGAGCAAAATTAGACCTTAATTCATATTCAGAAAACTTGGACTCTAAACCTTTTAGACTTTAAAAGGTGAAGTCCCTTGCCCAAAATGAGATTTCAGAGGCAGAATCTGAACCCAAGATTCCTACAGCTAAATCCCCTTACTTCCCTCTGCCCCACTTCCTCCTAACTTGCAGCTTCTCTTGAAAAGAATGCAGAAATTCAAGACAACATGTCTGTTTGGGAATAAACACTGGACATTTGACTGAAATCATGCATTTCCTGTACTTTCCAGAATATTCCTCAGCATGAAGATAATATTCAGGAGGCAGCTCCCTGTGGTATATGTGGGGGGTGGGGGCAAGTTTTCAGGCTGGGCTAGGGAGAGGTCCTCTATTGATAAGGTGAAGAGGGGAATTAGGTCTCTGAAAGGCTGCTCCTCCAGTCCCCACTCCCCTACTACCTCCTCCCTTAGCATGTGGTCTCCTGGTTCAACTTACTAAGGGCTACTGGGGAGAGCACTGGGGGGAGTGTTCCTCTGACTGGGATGGGGGCTGGAGGGGAAATGGAGGATGATGGTAGGTTCACTAGGACAGCATCGTCAGGCTGCTCCCAAAGGCCCAAGTGAACTCTTCAAAGATGTTTTTCAGCAAATTAGTAAGCATGACCAGTTAGAGAATATTTAGGAGATGAAACAGAGGATAGGAGAAAGAGGAGAGGAGTTGTCATGCAAATTAAGGCTGGAAATGCAAACAAAGGCTGGACTTGAATGTTAAGCTAACGAGATCTAAGATGACATTTATTTGACTCTGAGGTTGGTGGTTTTCACTCTGAATTCTGTCGCTGTAACAATGTCCGAACCTATAGAGCATTTTTATAAAAATTTGAGCCCAAAACAGGATACACCTGGAAGCAAGATCTAAACAGAGACTGAAATAAATGCTTCAGAGAATAACAGTTTGCAGTTTCTGTCATGCATTTGAAATTAAGGTGGGAACATAAGGAATATTACACAGAGGTGGGAAAAACAATGCGGGGATCAGATTACAGGATAGTTAACAAGATTATGTGCTCTGTTGAGGGTGATTATTATTTCAAAGGTATGATAACCTAGATGCACAGAAACAATGAATACAGTTTACTTAAGTCAAAGATAAACCTGTACCTAAAGAAGTTATAAGCCTGGGGTATAAATACCCACCAGGACCTGCTCAGTTAGGAATTCATGATCAGATCACACTGTGAGATTACTTTGCATTGAACCCTGGCCTTTTTTTGGTCCATGGTTCTCATTTTTGTGTTTATTGTAGATAGTCTCTATTTGGATAGCCTCATTTTCCCTTCTCTTTTTTGGCCTCTATTTTCATGCCCTGGGCCATCTTATCTAGTCTCATGGCTTTAAATGCCATCCACATGCTTATAATTCCCAAACACAAATTTCCAGTGCAGGCCTCACCCCTGAACACCGGACTCATATATATGCAACTGCTTACTCAATACCTCCTTTGGGTGTCTAAAAGGTATCTTAAATGTAGTAAGTCCCAGGGCCGACTGAGTGGCGCGTTGGTTAGGAGTTGGCTTGGGATGCCAGCTCTGAGCAGCAGGGCCTCAGTTCAGATCCCACATATGAGGGCCAGCGACACTGCCCTCTGCAGCTAAGATGCTGAACAACAGCTCGACCTGGAGCTGGGCTGCCGTGAGTCGCCGGCGACGGCGTGGGCTGCAGTGGGCTGCCGTTAGCTACCATGAGTGGCTGGCAGTCGGTGTGAGCTGCCAAGAGCTGCCATGAGCGACTGCCCAGTGGCCGGTGACTGATCTGCCTCAGCCTGAAAGAGCGCAATGTTAATACCAAATGGGCCAGTGAAGCGACGTCCTCCACAACTAGACTGAAGAACAAAAGGACAGCAACCTGTCTGTTCCCCTTCCCCGATTCCCCAATAAAATCTTAAAAAAAAAACCCAAAAAGTAGTAAGTTCCAAATTAAACTCCTAATCCTCCTCCCCACCCAAACACACTCTGACCCCAAACCTCTCTGCCCACTTTCCCCCTCTTTGTTGATGGCAATTCTCTTTCTGGTTCATGCCAAAACCTGGGAATAGTCCTTGACTCCCCACATTTTGTCATAATCACAATATGCATTTAAATGAGGTGGTTAGTCTATTGCAAAATCCAGTTGGTTTTATCTTCAAAATACATTCCGAATCTGATCACTTTCACTGCTACCATCCGAGAGGCAGTGCATCGCTTGCCTGAATCTTCACTACAGCAGCCTCTTTACAGGTTTTCCTATTTCCACTCTTGGCCTACAGCTTATTCTCAAAACATAAATCATATCATGATATTCTTCTGCTCAAAATCCTATAATAACCCCCCCGTTTCCCTCCGAATAAAAGTCATCAGCTTTACAGCAGACCACGCAGCCCTGCATGACCTGGCCCCACTGCCTGACCTCATCTGCTATCCTGGCTCCAGCTATCTGGTCTCTGCTGTTTCTCATGCAGGCCAGGCATCCTTCCACCTTAGGGCCTTTGCACGGGCTCTTTCCTGTGCCTAGAACTCTCTTTCCCCTAGATAGCTCCTGGGCGAGTTCCCCAGCTCCTTCAAGTGTTTGCTCTGATGTCACTCTACAGTGAGGTCTATCTTGACCACCTTATTTAAATTGCAGTCTGTCTCCTTGGCCCATAATCCCCCTTCCCTGCTTGATTATTTTCATAGTCTTTTGTGCTGTCAAATGCAGCATATGTTTTTCTATGTCTATTTCCTACCACTTAGATGGCTGGGATCTTTACATGTTGTATACACTGATATCTCCAAAGCACCTACAACAGGTGCTGGTACATTGTGGAGGCTCAGAATTTGTTGAATAAATGACCATCATCTTGGATCTCATTAGCTTAACATTCAAGACCAGCCTTTGTTTGCATTAGCCAGCCTTATCCTGATAACAACTCCTTTTTCTCCTATCCTCGCTTCCATCTCCTAAATATTCTCTAACTGGTCATGCTTACTAATTTGCTGAAAAACATCTTTGAAGAGTTCACTTGGGCCTTTGGGAGCAGCCTGACGATGCTGTCCTAGTGAACCTACCATCATCCTCCATTTCCCCTCCATCCCTCATCCCAGTCAGAGGAACACTCCCCCCAGTACTCTCCCCAGTAGCCCTTCAGGTACTCTAACCGAAAGACTCAGTAAGTTGAACCAGGAGACCACATGCTAAGGGAGCAGGCAGTAGTGGAGTGGAGGCAGGGAGAGCAGCCTTCCAGAGACCTAATTCCCCTCCTCACCTTATCAATAGAGGACATCTCCCTAGCCCAGCCTGAAAACTTGCCCCCACCTCCCACATACACCACTGGGAGCTGCCTCCTGAACATTATCTTCATGCTTAGAGTCCAGGTTTTCTGGAGATGAATTAGGGTCTAATTTTCCTATGCACAAATTTCCACAGAAATTAAAATTAACTTGTG
The DNA here is from genome assembly GCF_001890085.2 of Hipposideros armiger. Lineage (NCBI taxonomy): Eukaryota > Metazoa > Chordata > Mammalia > Chiroptera > Hipposideridae > Hipposideros > Hipposideros armiger. The sequence continues at coordinate 176,677 of NW_017732663.1, forward strand.
GAATGCTGATGGTGATGCCATGTTTCCTATCTATAGGGAAACAAACTGTTCCTGTTCAAAGATGCAAATAAATTTTGTCCAAAGGAGAAATCTTTTAGTCCAATTCTCATTTGATCCTCTTGTAATCTCTCTTTAGTTCTATGATTAATGAGTTAAATACAATCTGATACATGTTTATTTTGTCATGAGTTTTTTTGTTTGTTTGTTTGAAGTTGTCCTTTAAAACCGTAGGGGACTAAAAAAAAAAAAATCATCGTTTTTCCTTTACCTTCCCACGTTCTCAGGCTGGGGCACTGTAAATTAGATTGACAAAAGACAAAAACAAGGTTTATTAACCTGTGTATCACATATGTAACAAACGGGAGTGCCCAGAGTTGAGTAATTCAGAGGTGGTTAGAATTTGGGCTCAATGTACCTAACATAGTGGAGGAAAAAGAGGGGAAGAAAGGGCACTTATGGAAAAGCAAACAGTTTTTCGGAAAGATGGATCCTTAGAATAGATGGGAGATAGGGTAGTTTGTGACTGATATCTACCTGGGTGTGATATATCTGGTCTCCCAGGAGACAAGATTAGAGTTGCTCTGAGGGAGGGGATTTATGACTTAAATTCTTATTGGAGACTGCTTTTAGGCAGACAAGGAATTTCAGGAGCTCAAATGCCTTTAGATGAAATTCTTATGCATATGTAAAGTGGTATATTTTGGGGTGGCATGTCTTGGTCCCTAAGACACTTAATGAAACTTATTTCTTTGTATTGTTATCATCTCTAGCATAGTGCCAAGCACAGAGTATGTTTTCAGTAAATTGAATAAAGGACTGCAGAATTGCAAAATAGCCTAGCCAAAGACAATCGAGGGCAACAGACATAAAATCAGAACGGCCTAAGGGAGCTCCTGGACAGTGCCCAGCATTAGAGAAAGGGGACCCAGGAGCCTATGTGCCCGAAGTCTTTCACAATTTCTCCTCACATAAAAATGGTGCAAAGAAATGCTATGGATGAGAGCAAAGAACAGAGACCATTCTTAGTCTGAGTGTCATATCAGGGAAGATCTCATGAAGAATTAACATTGATTTTGGATTTAAAAGAATGAATAGGGGGCCGGCCAAGTAGCTCAGCTGGTTAAGAGCTGGCTTGGGAGCGCCAGCACTGAGCAGCAGGGCTGCAGTTCGGATCCCACATTGAGAGTCAGTGACGCTGGCCCTCTACAGCTAAGATGATGAACAACAGCTGGACCTGGAGCTGGGCTGCTGTGAGTCGCCGGCAAAGCGTAGGCTGCAGCAGGGGCAGTGGGCTGCCGTGCACTAAGTGAGTGGCTGGCAGCCGGTGTGAGCTGCCGGGAGCTGCTGTGAGCAGCTGACCAATGACCGACGACCGATCTGCCTCATCTGGGAAGAGCACAATGATCATACCAACATGGGCCAGTGAAGCAAAGTCCTCCACAACTGGACTGAAGAACAAAAATAGCAATTTGTCTACCTATCTGTTCCCCTTCCCTGATTCCCTAATGCTGTTCCCCTCCCCCCAATTCCCCAATAAAAATCTTTAAAAAAAAAATGAATAGGGATTCTTTATGTGGAGACATGGAGAAAAGGGAGTTTCTAAGTGGAAAAATGCAGTGGGCAAAGGCATGTGAGTACAAAGAATGCACAACTCATTAAAGAAAGGGAAATAATGTAATTGTTATCAAACAGAAAGAGTTTGTCCACCTGGCGCTAGCAGAGCCAAACTCTAAACACCAAGAATTGCAGTGGAGAAAGCATGGCTATTTTGTTATGAATGGCAGCTCCCAGGAGAACGGGAAGCTACTGTTCAAAAGCTGGAACTCCCCAACTATTTGTAGACTGTAGATTCTGTAGGGCAAAATCATGAGTCACTGTGGCTTAGGGGGTTGGGCGTCAAGCTGGGAGCTGATTGGTCAGAGGTGAAGTAAGGCTAATAAATCATTTCTTCAGGTCTTGAGGACAGCTCTGAGGTCGGCTTTAGTGTCCCTCTGTCTGGCTTCATTGGAAAGTAGCCAGGGGGTTGTTCCACCTTAGGGCTCAGCAGCTGAAACATAACTTAGGTCAAGACATTATCTTTAGCCTGCCAGAGGCCCAGACCATGTAACCATTAGGTTCCAGCTACTTACTGTCTTCTGCTGCCTCGGGGTTGCTAGTCACTGGGGGAAAGGCTAGCTCCTAGCTCTCTGAGGGATATACGAGAGAGAGCACGCGCTAGGATTTAAAGCTGAATTTAATCAAAGTCACAAGGACCCTCAGTTTCATAATCTGATTCACCCAGGTATGTGAAGTGGACTAAATAGGAATAAGATTGGGAAGATAAAGCAGAGATCATTTTGAGGACCGTAAGCTGAATCTGGTCATCATTCAGAGGTGGTGGGGAACCATTAAAGGTTTTTGAGCTGGAAAAGAGCTAATGTTTTACATTAATATTAACTTGGTATTTCCTTACATTATGTAGACTGGAGAGAACAGAAATATATAGCAGCCAGGCAGCTAGCTGGAAATATGAAACACAAGCTCAAAAATATGTTGGGAATAGAGATAAGGATATGAGAATTATCACAATAGTGGTGTTGGTTGAAATGAGGGGGCAAAATTGCATACTGAAAATATTTTAAGTATATGATCAGTTAGTGTTTCCCTTTATTTCCCCTTACTTGCTTCTCCCCTAGTTTCTTCCCCCACAAGACTGTGGGGTCCTCAGACTGGGAACTGTCGTATTCCTGTTTGTTTTCCCAGCTCCCAGCACAGTACCTGGTCTGCGAGCTCAATAAATATTTGTTGAAGAAATAGAATATGCAGAGAAAGGAGAAAACACTTTTCTCAGAGAGGTGGGAAGGGCAAAATAGATGCTACTGAAGAGTTTTATACAATGGAGAAAGAATTGATGGGCATTTTATTGGATGGCTTCAAGTCTTTTCTGTAAGCATTTAATGAGTTGCAGAGAATCACATGATTGAGGACAGGGTTAAAGGCTTAAGTAGAAGTGAAACAGTCTGGAATAGCTGTAGCCAGAAATGTGCTGGGCAAACTCCCACGTGACTGCATGCCTTTTCTTAGTGCCCTTTCTGTGTATCTGGAATTGTCCCTCCAGCTCTATTCTCCCTGCCTCTCTCATTTCTTATTTAGTCTACTCATCTTTCAAAGCCTAACTCAAATGCCACCGACTTTTCTGGGACATTTTCTCTGATACTATTTCAAGTTAATGGTTTTTTTTCCCTCCGTTTGCATGTCTCTCCTTGTTGATCCTATTAGACTATAAATTATTTGAAGACAAGAAGAGTTTTACTCATCTGAATAGCCGCCTCCTGGCCTGACAGGAAGCTCTCAGTCCATAAATGTTTGCTGATGTTTAAATTAAATGAGTTTAAGAATATGATTGTTAAGCGGCAGGGAGGGTGAAATTGAAGTTCTATAGCTTGAAGTCTTGGTGGATTAGATCAGCATGGTTTTTGTGACTAACAGGAGTGAGGAGATGGACCAAAAGAGCCAGGGAAGAGTTCGTGAACTGGAAATTGTGATGCAGACAGATGAAAATTTAGTAAGAATCAAGATTACCTTTTTCTGTTGGGTCATCTAAGCTTTGGTTTCCCTGCCTGGGAAAACAAAGATGTGAAGCTCATGTGTATTTTATGGAAAGGACAGAATGTTTTTCCCACCTAACTAATCCACAGTGAAGTCAAAATAGGAAAGCCCAACAAAGCAGCCCTCAGTATCAGACCTGAATTTTAACCGTTAACTTCTATTCCTTATCTTCTCTCGAATCCCTTCAACTGAACTCTAAACTTTTGTTAAGAACAAAACAAATGGATTTTTTTGTTTTACACTTTCTCCTTCATTTGCAAACTTTCCGGAAGAGCAGTTAATGAGTAGTGAAATGAATGCAGGTAGGTAAAGGAAGGACAGAGGTAACTGTGCTATACCCGAACAATGAACTAGATGGCTTTACATGGGTCCAGTTCAAATCCAGTTCTGCTGTCTATGAGATGGGGACAATAACTACTTGGATAAAATGTGTGAGAAATAAACTAGGTGTAAAAGCACCTAGCACAAGGACTGTAGCATATGACTACTATGATATATATGCAATGATATATATATATATAGATAGATAGATAGATATAGATATAGATATATATATGGATGCAAGTGGTAGAATATGCAAGTTAGAAAGGGTGTGTGGGGGGAATGTAAGTCTTCCTCCCCATCCTTATCCTCTATTCTCCTCAGAGTCAACTCTTAATACGCTGTGTGTGTATTGATTGTGCATTTCGTTCTTTCCTTGACTTAGCTGTGAGACTTTGAGCATGTAACTCAAATTTAAAAGTCCTCACCTACAAAATAGAATGGTTCTGAGCACTTAATGAAATAATTACTATTTTATAATTAAAATGTTACACAAATATGAGGTGTTACTGTTCTTAGAAGCAGCAAGGCCTAAAGAAACATCATATTTTTAACTTTATAACAGAAGTCTCTTGGATCCTTAGAATTAGCCCCAGGCCCTGACTGCTCTGTCCCATTGGGAGTATTCCTAGTCCTCATCTTGACTGTCAGCAGGACAGGAAGGCTGAGAGCCACACTGCCTGACCTTGCCTTGGTCTATCCCACAGGTAATCACTTACTCCAGCCATCATGTCTACAATAACTTGACTGAGGAACAGAAGGGCCGAGTGGCCTTTGCTTCCAATTTCCTGGCAGGAGATGCGTCCCTGCAGATTGAGCCTCTGAAGCCTAGTGATGAGGGCCGGTACACCTGCAAGGTGAAGAATTCAGGGCGCTATGTGTGGAGCCATGTCATCTTAAAAGTCTTAGGTAAGACAGAGTGCCAAGGTAAATGCCTGCATCTTATTAATAAATATTAAGTCTCTGTGAGGGATAGCTAAATATATCATGGTGGTACAAAACTTCTTGTTCAGTACTTTCTGTTATTCTGAGGTCACCTACCCCTGTTCCCTGGAAAGAAGTATGTTTTGTGTTTTAGCCATAATAAAAGAAGAAAAAATAATCACAATTTTCCATGGTAGTACAATAAAAAATTTAAGTATCCTCTAGTATTTGAATATCCTTATTTAACTTAAATCTCTCAGCTATGATTCAAATCCATTCCTCTGTTTTTTGACAGCAGGAGCTACTAAGTTCTACTTAATATCTTCCAAATTAATGATACTGTTCCAGTATTAGTAAAACCATACTCAGCTTTCCAAATTTCCAATTAAATATGTCTCTTCTTTGAAAAGTGATGATGTAGTTTCTGAGGCAGCTCTGAAAATTACAACAGCACCATTGGAAGCAGATGGGATTGGGTATGCGTGTATGCAAGGGATGGAGATGGGTGTGTTTCTGGGGGTGATGTAACGCATGGCTAGGTAAGTAGATAAAAGGCTACTGAATTCCCACTCAAAAGTTGACCATAAGGGATGACTGGAGAAATAACTCAATAGGATGTAGTTTTTCCATTGAATCTACTGTGTAAGGAATCTTTGAATCAGTAATTTTTTTTTTAGGCCAGTCAAGTGAAGTACATTTTTTTTTTCTTGCCAGTGAGACCATCAAAGCCCAAGTGTGAGTTAGAAGGAGAACTGACAGAAGGAAGTGACCTGACTTTGCAGTGTGAGTCATCCTCTGGCACAAAGCCCATTGTGTATTACTGGCAGCGAATCCGAGAGAAGGAGGGAGAGGATGAGTATCTGCCTCCTAAATCTAGGATTGGTAAGTCACCTTTCCATTGAGACAACAGGACAGTACTCTAACCATAAATTCTAAATCCAGTTTTGACAGCAACTCACCATGTGATCTTGAATACACTGCTAAACCTCTTTGAACTTCCATTTTTCATCCATAAACTGGGACAGAAAATCTGTCTTTTCTTCCCTCAAGTGGCATGTAAAAGTGGTAAAAAAAAACATTAAGAAGAAATGTACCATATAAATCCATTATATCTAGTTATCTTGGTTAGTATCCCTTAAATGTTCACAACCTTTTGTAACTTTTAGATGCACTATAATAATTTAAAAGAATGTTCACCTTTCTTCCCACATTCCAAAATGAGATCTATTCGATCATCTCATCCTTAGCAACCTGTATTACAGAATCTTAGGTCGATGCAATAAAACAATAAATATAGACCCTGTCACTAAGGGGATTACAGTCATTCTTTCTGCTTATGTAGACTACAACAACCCTGGGAGGGTTCTGCTGCAGAATCTCACCATGTCCTCCTCTGGACTCTACCAGTGCACAGCAGGCAATGAGGCTGGGAAGGAAAGCTGTGTGGTGCGAGTCACTGTGCAGTGTAAGTATCCAAAGAGTGTGTTTGTTTTCTTTTTGCATTGTGGTTCAGTGTAAAACATTTCTAATCATGAGTAAGAATAAGGTCAAAGTAAAAATATTTCCAGAAGGATATGGCTATCACTAAAATAAATGCAGTAGTTGCAAGGACTATTTGACTGCTGTAGCTAACTGTATGTTTACAAATATGTGTATATTTACCAGCCCCCAAAGAAATTTATTATATCCAGGAGAGGACCAAATGAAGAGTTCCTTTATAAATGTAAATTTCTCTTACAAAAGGGTAACTTCTACTCTGTTTTCAGAGTTTTTCCTGTGTTTGCAGTTTCTCAAAAATGATTAGCGTAAAATATTGGGTCATCGGGAAAGTCAGGACGCATTTTTGCATTGAAGAACATAGACAAATACATCCTGACTTTCCCGACAACCCAATGTTAATGTCAAAGAAGCATATTTTGGGGTTGCATATTCTACTGCCCTTCAACATCAAGAGGTATAGTCATACACCAAGAGATGATAAATGGGTAACTTGGGAAGATAGATATAGATCTGGAAATACTCATTCTGCCCAGAGCTTGTTTTTTTAAGTTTATGAGTTTCCTAGCTTATGTTTGGTTTTGTTTCTGCTTTTGTTTCTGAGAAAACAGATGTGCAAAGCATCGGCATGGTTGCAGGAGCAGTGACGGGCATGGTGGCTGGAGCCCTGCTGATCTTCCTCTTGGTGTGGCTGCTGATCCGAAGAAAAGACAAAGAGAGATATGAGGAAGAAGAGAGACCTAATGAAATTCGGTAGACTACCCTCCAAAATCTCCTCTTCCACTAGGCTTCCTTTCTAGGGCTAGCTCCATAGCGACCAGCCAATATAAATGTTCCATTTCCTTGTAACCAGGAATCTGTTTAAAGGATTATTCTGGTAGGTAAGGTGTTCCAACCTAGGGACAGAGGTCTGGCTTACCTTGGCTTTATTGTGAGACAATCTATCCTCAACAGAGGCGTAAAAGATCAACTTGACGTTACTTCCTATTCACTTCCGCTTATAAAGGGCCTACAATAAAAAACAGGCATAGCCTATGGGCCATGAGGGTTTACGCAGACAAACTCCAAATCAAGGGGAGTGCTGTCTAGACCATTTCAAAGGTGAATGCGTATTCTCCCACAGTAGCAGGGTTGACTTCTGAGCTAACAAACCATATATCTGCCTAAGCCAACCATTAAGTCTCAGAAAATGGGCAAGTCCCTATTTCCCTAAATGGCTGCCGTCCAATGGTATTTGAGGTTTACAGCTTGAGGAATGTATTGGGAAACCTCAGAAGGAAGCAACCATAGTGGAAATTATCATAGTTTTGCCAGTATTAAATTTTACTTTTGCTGTTTTTTCTCTTCAGGGAAGATGCTGAAGCCCCGAAAGCTCGCCTTGTGAAACCTAGTTCCTCTTCCTCAGGCTCTCAGAGCTCACGTTCTGGTTCTTCCTCCACTCGCTCCACGGCAAATAGTGCCTCACGCAGCCAGCGGACACTGTTGACTGAAGCAGCACCCCAGGCAGGGCTGGCCACTCATGCATACAACCTAGTGGGGCCAGAGGTGAGAGGTCCTGAACCAAAGAAAGTCCACCATGCTACCCTGACCAAAGCAGAAACCACACCCAGCATGATCCCCAGCCAGGGCAGGCCCTTCCAAACTGCCTGAACTAGAATGGACTTGACTCCCATGCTTTCCTAGGAGTCAGGATCTTAGGACTTTCTAGTCTTCGAAGCTCAGTCACCAGCCACACAACCCCCTCAAACCAGATGAGCGGTCACTTACATAATAGTGAGCATTGCATGGAACAGATTCAAATGAGCACTCTCCTTGTATGACACCAAACAAGAAAAAGGATGTAAGCTGATCATCTCCAAAAAGGCATCTCATTGTGACTTTAGACAAGAGTGGGGGAAAGCAGGGGTCCAAATCTGTGTTTGTTGACCAGGACCTGTGGTGAGAAAGGCTGGGTAAAAGGGAAGTGAACATACGTAAAACTCGTAAAACTTCTCACTTGAGATGTTTTGTATCTATACTTCGATTCACCATTGTCAAGAAGAAATGAGGTGTTCATAAATTTTCTATGCATTTCTGCAAACCTACTGGATTGTTGTGGTTATTCAGAGTCAAGCAGAACCCACAGCCTTACATTACACCTTTCTGCAGCATGTATTGGACTGACCGCTTCTAAGACACTCCAAAAAAGGAAACATTTTCTGTCTCTTCTGTTCTGGCTTGACTTCATTTACCATATGGTTTAGATATTAATTTCAAGAGAAAATGAAATATTGGGAGATGGAGAATAATTTTCTCCCACTCTATCCACCATTAATCTTCCTGTACTTGTATTGAACCATAGTAGAACTAAAAAAGGAATACAAAATGTGTGACAAGGGACTGTGAAAAACTTCCCATCTTACTGATGCTCAGAGGGTCACGGACAAATATTAGAAATATATATTGGAACAACTGTGGATTTTCTCTCAAATCAGATGTCTCTAAGGACTCCTCTGCTGGATATCTCTGGAGCAGGAAAACATTCACTACATGTCATTTAACAATGTCCTTAGAAAGAAGTCATGTAGTGAAAAAGTGATCTTTTTAAGATGCTGCAAGATCATCTGACATACTTTAGTCTTTCTGAGAACATACAAAACCAGAATTTCAAGATTACTAGACTAGAAAGGGAGATTAGATCCATTTTCTTAATATGTCACAGAGCAGTCTAAGGAAGTTTAGAATTGCACCAAACTTGGAGCTTTCTTCATTTTAGTTTTAAGAGAAGGACGTGAACCTGGGACTTTTGATGATCCTAGGCCTAAAATTATCAGAAAGATCAGAGATTGCCAATGTTTCCTACTGGCACTGCAAGAATATCAAAATCCTTTCTGCCTGAGAAGTTAAAGAGAATTCAGTATTTTACCAGCTTAGCTTCTAATGAAGTCTAGCTATGGGCTGGAGGGAAATGGAATGAACACCTAGGTAAGAGATGGTAAGGAAAACTAGTGAGTGGCAGAATTCTGGGTTAGTGGCTGTTATCATTTTAATTGTCAGCATCTTGGGAGGAATTTGCAGAAATGATTCACCAGGACAGCTCTCAGAAGAGTTGATTCATAAAAGAAAGTTGTCTGACAAAAATTTTTAAAAAGCAGCAGCCTTCAGTATAACAACTTGCCCTTTTAATATTTTTGACTACTCTGCTACTCAAATTCATCCTATGCAAGAATTCTGCACCTGAATTAGCCCCTCAAGGACCCTAGTACAAACAGCAACAGATCACCATTTGTAGAGCGAAAGATTTATTAAAAAGGCAGCAGGCTACAGGAAAGAAAAAGTAATACTGAATATGGTGATAAAAGCATTGTTTCTAAAATGGGAATTAGATGCTTACAGGAACGGCTGATATTGGAATATGCCCTAGTTCTCTGGTTTTTCATTTCTACACTAATTCTCACAACAGTGTCCTCACATAGTGCACGTGTTATTTCCTTCTAAAGTTCTTTAAGAAATAGGGGTTTATCCTTGGGTGAAAGCTTTCATCTGAGTTTTGTCTTACTCTAAAAAAAGATGGGAAATAAGAGACATTGTAGAGTAAAGAATGTCTGCTGCTAGTTTAAGAGGGCTAGGATATTTGGAATGTTTCTTATATACTACCACTGCCTCATTGTAAGATATAAAATCCCTTACTCTACTTTTTTTATTCTCCTGGTAGTGGTATCCAGGCAACCTATCACTTCTGCTATGTAAATCTGAGAAGTCTCATTCCCAGAGTACCTAGGCCAAAGGACACTATGGCGGATGCAGCAGCACCACCACTAGCAATTTGCTCTGATCATTATTTCCTACCTTTGAACCTAAGGTTTCCTGCCCATGCCTTTGAAAGCAGGAATCAGTCCCCTTTGCATGAAAAGGTGGTTTAGGTTATTTAAGCATGCAGTTATTAGAAGACTAAAATACTATTTGAATATTCAGATTATTTTGGAACTCTATTCACAATGGAAATCTACACAAAACAGATTACTACCTAAAATCTGAGAAATTGTAGGAACTGAAGATTCTGAGAGATAAGGTGCTGAAGTCTTAGCAATGATAGTGCACTTCTCTGAGTGAGTGCACTTCACTTTTCGGTGCAGATACAACAGGCTTAAGATAACAATTTGAGCCACTATTGGTTTCAAACTACATCCATTAACTTTACAAGTCAAATAAACTTGAATCTTGAGTATGAAACAAAGGATAACATAACTAAATGACAGAAGAAAACATGTTTGTAGGAAGAAGATACAGACAGAATGTGGATGTTTAGAGAATAAACATTTCAATCAACTATATAAACTAAACATAAAATTGTAAAATAATGAAGTTGATGCCTTTGTTGTTACACTGTATAAAAAATTTCAGAATTGCTGTTTCAACAGGACATATATAATTTTGCTTCATTTCTGGTGTAAAGTTGTTTATATTTCAATCTTACCTTCTAAGTTGTCTTGTATTTGGGATTGCTTGGTTAAAAAACCAAATATTTACTACAGATACATCTGTATCAGCAGTTAAAAAATACACAAGGTGATTACTGTAGGAGAGGCTGAAGCTTATATAACCTGCAATGAAAATTTATTATTGTAGCTTTCTGTCAGTTGAAGAACAGAAGAACTCAGACTGAATATGATCAATCATTTATTGATTTTAGTCACAAATAAACTAAGTACTTTTTTCTCACAAGGCAGGATGCTAAGTAGTACTGGAGATACCAAGTGATGGTAGAGTTCCAGCCCTTAAGGGCTTTATCAAAATAACAATATTAAGTATTGTATGCCAAGGGGAAGTACCAACAGAAAAGTACACACTAAGGGATTCAAATAAATTTGATAAAGAGACGTAAACATTAAGAGATTCAAAACAATCTGAAAAAAAAAAACTTCACAGAATTGAGGTAATGTATACACAGCACTAAGAACAGCGCTTGGCATGTGACAGGCACTCAAAAATGTTAATCATGATTCTTTTCCCAAGTGAGAAACCCTATGTCTCAGACTCCTCCACCGAAGTCCAAACTTTAATTTTAGATACTGAATGTATTTGCAACCCTGTGCATTTTAGGAGATGGAGACAGGACATTCATCCTATCCTCAACTTTAAATATAAAGTTCAGACTCTTGTATTTAATAAGAACATAGCCCAAGTCCTAGAAAGCATTTTGAGAATGACCAGAAACAGAGGTTATCTGTTCTGCATCCTTCAATCATGGCTATTAGATAGGATACCCCAAACAAGTGGATTTGGGTCCCAGTTCTATCTTCCACTGGTTCAAATGGTTCAAGTGTTGTAGGTAGTTCAGAGGTTAGTTACAAAAGCTGCAAAATATAGGGTGCAGTTCAGAGACTATATTTGGTAAATTGAGTGGAAAAGGAGACTGCAGGTACCGAAGAAAATTGAAAGGAGCCTGCCACTGTACACACCTTCCTCTTTGGGGAGACAGAGTTGTCTTTCTAGAAAGGAAATAACATTATAGCGTGTAACTAATAAAAAAGACCAAAGAATTGGAATCAAGGGAGCTAGGCTCTACTGTAGCTCTCAGCCAGTTGTTTACCTTCCCACAAATAACATCTCTGAGCCTCATTTTTCTCCTAACACACGGATGAATAATATATATCTCAAGAGAATTGTTTTATTAAATGAGGCAACAAACGAAAGCACTTTATACCTTGTCAAAGCATCATATAAATTTAACTTCTTGGAAGGTGGGGAGAAGTATGTGCCTCCATGAATCAAACTAACCCCCCCACCCCCCACCCTACCACCCCCCAAAAAGGGGCAACTATAGAAAAACAATTCTTATGTTTGAATGTCTCCAGGCTTTACTTGCTTTGCCAAGGACAAGGTGCCCTGCCTGTTTGAAAGCACACATTGGAAAGCATTCAAGGTACTGAGAAAGGCTCTTAGAATGACAAGGCTCCAGATACCTGCCACCATATACCACATTTTAAAGTTCTAGATACCACTGTTTTGTACACTCGTTATGTTTTCAAGGCCTCCCTGCGTGGTTTCTCGCGTAGTTTTTGATAGAAGTCAAGGCAGGAAACATATTACCTCACGTTACTAAAAATAAGAGGCTCAGTCTAACCCAAGGACACGGGACTAAGGCCTGGTTCACCTACACTGGAAAAGCTCGCTACCTTTTCTTTTCCAAATAACGGACAAGTGCAGGGCTTGGGCGAAGGGAACGGGGCTCAGCCTAGTAGCCGAATCGGTTATTTACGGAAGGTGGCGAGTAGCGGAGGAGTCCGGGCTCCGAAAAGCAGCTTGGGCCATTTATTTCGCTGAGAATCCAGACACACTATCGGGCTCTCGGGGTTCTGAGAGGTCGGGCCCCTGAAACCCGTGCTACGGAGGCTGCCGACTTCCGGCTGCCCTAGTGAACTGAGGGTTCTGTGGGGTCCCGCGCTGGCTGGGCGGCTCTCCCAGCCCGATATGGATGTCCCTGGACACGTTACCCTAGGACCGCCGAGGGGTCGGAACCTTCGGCCCGGCCGCTCGGGGCCATTCCTAGCCCCAAAGCACGGCAGCTACGAAGCGTGGGTATGTGGAACCTGGGAGGCTGTAGAGGGTCGTCTGCAATGCCGGGATAAGAGCTGAAGGGAGCAGAATGAGACCCCGGGTGGGGGAGGGGATGCAACAACCTTCGCGGCCATTTTGTCCTCGCTCTACTTCCGTCTTCTCTCCCGAGCTGCAGGGTCCGGACCCCTCCCTTCAGGCCCTGCGCTCTCCCTTCTCGTGTTGCGCCCCGATCCAGAGCTCGAGCAGTGCCGTCATTGGTTGGTTCTAAATTCGCCCGCCCTCTTCCCCCGCCTCCTTCCGTCCTCATGGCCGCGCTCTCGAGTGCGCCTGCGCAGGTGCGGACGCGCCCTTCCCCCGCCCGGGGTAACTGAGGACTCCCGCGCGCGGGCTCTCTCGGCCCCACCCGCTCTCTCCCCGGGGCAGTTCGCAGAGCGGGGGCGAGAATGAAAGTTCCAGAACGCTGCGGTGAGTGCGTCATCGCGAGGCGGGGTGGGAAGGGGCGGGAAGGGGCGAGGCCCGAGGGGCAGGGCCGAGTTAGTCATTGGGGCTTGTAGAGGCCGCCGCGTACCCATTGGCTGAGGAAGCCGTGATGGGCAGCCGGCAGGGTGGGTCCCTTCTGGAAGGTTCTGAGACAGGGTATAAGAGACAGGGTGCCGGGCGGAAACCGGTCTCAT
>NW_017732663.1:190875-196993 GCF_001890085.2 Hipposideros armiger
TTCTGCCAGGGGCGGGCTCTGCTGTTGGCACGGCAACCACGATTGCAGCAGCCGCGCTATTTGCTCAGACCCCAGCGTGGTTGTCACCAATGAGGGCGGTGCTTAAGAGGGTTAAATTTCCTTTTACTATAAAGCGTGGCTATACCTGATAGCCTGACTTAACATTTTCTGAAGGAGACTTCTAAAAGAACTTTTAATAGATTTTTTTGCCTGTCTCCCCTCCCCCCAGCAACCATGTCTAAGGGACCTGCAGTTGGCATTGATCTCGGCACCACCTACTCTTGTGTGGGTGTTTTCCAACACGGAAAAGTGGAAATCATTGCCAATGATCAGGGAAACCGAACCACCCCGAGTTATGTCGCCTTTACTGATACCGAACGATTGATCGGTGATGCTGCAAAGAATCAAGTTGCAATGAATCCCACCAACACGGTTTTTGGTAAGCTTTTAACTAAATAAAATTAATGGCATGAGTTAGATTAGGCTAGGAAGCATGTAATTTAAGAAACTCAAGTATAAAGGAGTCAGGCAGGAAAGTTGTAAGGGTTGTAAAAGTCATTTAAAGAACTTGAACGAACAAAACTTGGGGGGTTTTTTTGAGCAAATTTGTATGCTAAAAATTTGAGGTAACTACTAACCTGTCACCGCAATAAACTAAAAAATTTTTTTTGAAGTAACAAGATATCAGGAGAACTTGGATGAACTTTGCTGGCCATACAGAAATTGAATTCACTTATTATGAATTTGGGTTGATGGGCATGTGGTCCTAGTGTTTGATTAATGGAGAGCTAGAGTTTTTGGAAAGATGTACAATGAAATTCAAGATTTGAATTTGCATTTGATACCTTTTACAGATGCCAAACGCCTGATTGGACGTAGATTTGATGATGCTGTTGTTCAATCTGATATGAAACATTGGCCTTTCATGGTGGTGAATGATGCTGGCAGGCCCAAGGTCCAAGTAGAATACAAGGGAGAGACAAAAAGTTTCTATCCAGAAGAAGTGTCCTCTATGGTTTTAACAAAGATGAAGGAAATTGCAGAAGCCTATCTTGGAAAGGTTAGTGTACTATTAAGGGAGAGAACGTAGGTGGTGATTGCAGTACTAAGCACCAGATTCCCTGGTGCATGGATAACTTGGGATTTTGACTAAGAACATAACAAGTTATCAGAAACTGGTCTGTTTATTTTCACCAGAATGTTTCTGTAATTTGCTGCTGTATCTTGAGTGCGTGCCCAAGTAGATGATCCTGGGACTACTGTAGTTTAACTCGAATCTTGTTTTCTACTCCTAGACTGTTACCAATGCTGTTGTCACAGTACCTGCTTACTTCAATGACTCTCAGCGTCAGGCTACCAAAGATGCTGGAACTATTGCTGGTCTCAATGTGCTTAGAATCATCAATGAACCAACTGCTGCTGCTATTGCTTATGGCTTAGACAAAAAGGCATGTACAATTTATGCTGTGTCTTGGGTTATTTTAAGATTGAGTTGAGCCATCAAGTTTAGATAATAAAACTTGTATTTTAATGGCAGGTTGGAGCTGAAAGAAATGTGCTGATCTTTGACTTGGGAGGTGGCACTTTTGATGTGTCAATTCTCACAATTGAAGATGGAATCTTTGAGGTCAAATCTACAGCTGGGGACACCCACTTAGGTGGAGAAGACTTTGACAACCGAATGGTCAACCATTTTATTGCAGAGTTCAAGCGCAAGCATAAGAAGGACATCAGTGAGAACAAGCGGGCTGTCCGTCGCCTCCGTACTGCCTGTGAACGTGCTAAGCGTACTCTCTCTTCCAGCACCCAGGCCAGTATTGAGATTGATTCGCTCTATGAGGGAATTGACTTCTATACCTCTATCACTCGTGCCCGATTCGAAGAATTGAATGCTGACCTTTTCCGTGGCACCCTGGACCCTGTAGAGAAGGCCCTTCGGGATGCCAAGCTTGACAAGTCCCAGATCCATGATATTGTCCTGGTGGGTGGTTCTACCCGTATCCCCAAGATTCAGAAACTCCTACAGGATTTCTTCAATGGAAAAGAGTTGAATAAGAGCATCAACCCGGATGAGGCTGTTGCTTATGGTGCAGGTAATAATTCTATCCTAATTGAGTATTCTTAAGCTATATCAGATTCGCTGTGATGAGTGATTCTAAAACATTCGTAGTTTCCACCAAAAGCTTAGCTAATGATGGCACAACTTCCTTGGATGTCTGAGCGATTGAGAAGTGTTATTTAAAAAGGAGTTATACTGTTACTTTTTTAAAACTACTTTACTTTTTATAATCTAGCTGTCCAGGCAGCCATCCTATCTGGAGACAAATCTGAAAACGTTCAAGATTTGCTGCTGTTGGATGTCACTCCTCTTTCCCTTGGCATTGAAACTGCTGGTGGAGTTATGACTGTCCTCATCAAACGCAATACTACCATTCCTACCAAGCAGACACAGACCTTTACTACCTACTCTGACAACCAGCCTGGTGTGCTTATTCAGGTATGTTTTCTCTCCTGCCTTGGCCTGGCTGAACTGAGGTCTTATAAAATTGGGGAAGACTTGGTCCCGCTATGATGATGGATTCCAAAACCATTCGTAGTTTCCACCAGAAGTCTTGTGTTGGCCAGTTCCTTCCTTGGATGTCTGAGCGATCAGCCTTCCCTAATTGAGCTTATATGAGTTTGGAGCTAGCACAGAAACCTTTTGTAGTTAACTTAGTAATTTCTTTTTTCTACCAAGGTTTATGAAGGTGAGCGGGCCATGACCAAGGATAACAATTTGCTTGGCAAGTTTGAACTCACAGGCATACCTCCTGCACCTCGTGGTGTTCCTCAGATTGAAGTCACTTTTGATATTGATGCCAATGGCATCCTCAATGTCTCTGCTGTGGATAAAAGTACAGGAAAAGAGAACAAGATTACCATCACTAATGACAAGGGTAAGTTTGGGCACAACTTTGAGTGGAACTGCCATGTGATCTTAGACATGCTTTGGGTCCTAATAGTTGCATCTTCCAAATGGTTTCTGCTGTCCCACCCCCAGGGCATTTAGCCAAGAGATGACTGTTAATGCTAATGGAGTTGGGGTTACAGGTTGCAGTCATTGCAGGTAACTGAGTGATCATAGTCTTGAGAGAGAGCCTAAAATATTCCAACAGGTCGCCTGAGCAAGGAAGACATTGAGCGCATGGTCCAGGAAGCTGAGAAGTACAAAGCTGAAGATGAGAAGCAGAGGGACAAGGTGTCTTCCAAGAATTCACTTGAATCCTATGCATTCAACATGAAAGCAACTGTTGAAGATGAAAAACTCCAAGGCAAGATCAATGATGAGGACAAACAGAAGATTCTTGACAAGTGCAATGAAATCATCAACTGGCTTGATAAGAATCAGGTTTGTAGATTTTTGATAAATGGAGGGTGGTGGGGTAGATGTAGGGCTTCAGCAAAAGCTTAGATGGGTTTACAGATTCATAAGGTCACAATGATGAATGGTCCAAACATTCGCGGTTTCCACCAGAATTTTAGATGTTGGCAACTAGCTTCCTTCCTTGGATGTCTGAGTGACCTAAGATTTCATGTGCAGACTTTGCTAATGTGACAGGCTTCTGTGTATATAGTTTTATCAGATGGCATCTGGCTTGAAGCTTCGTTTACTTGAAATTTTAGTAATAAAATACTTTGTTCTCTCCTCAGACTGCAGAGAAGGAAGAATTTGAACATCAGCAGAAAGAGCTGGAAAAAGTCTGCAATCCTATCATTACCAAGCTGTACCAGAGTGCAGGAGGCATGCCAGGAGGGATGCCCGGAGGCTTCCCTGGTGGTGGAGCCCCTCCTTCTGGTGGTGCTTCTTCTGGACCCACCATTGAAGAGGTTGATTAAGCCAACCATGAGCATAGATTTAGCATTGTTCCACACAAAATATGGAAGGACCCAAATTTGTAGCAAATTCACAGCAGTTTTAAAGTTGAGCTGCTATGTATTAAAAAAACAAAAACAAAAAACTGGGCATTCTTGATACTTGAATATGGAATTCTGTGCACAGGGAAAGGAAATAACGATGCACTTTATAAGCACTGTATTGTAAAGTGGAAAATGCGATGTCTTAAATAAAACTATTTAAAATTGGCACCATACAATTGACTCTGTTTGTAAGAGCATTATATAGTTTCTAGGGTTGGATTTCCTTCCCAGCTAAGTATGTCATTACATGTTGTTAAACTTGAGCAAATTGCCTAAGCAACGTTTTCACAAAAGGGAAATAATTTGTAGTTTAGGTCTTTTATCTTTTGCTAAGCTCATAATTACTAGATAGGAGTATGTATTTAAGTTTGAACTGCAGATAACAGTAATTTGTGTTTCTCAGTGTTGGGTAAACTCTTGATGGGTAAGAAGTTAGAAAAATTGGAAAAGAGAATCCCAGATGTTTGTATATACCACTTGGCTCACTTGAATGAATTCTGAAGTTATGAAGACAGCCAGTATGAACAAGGGAATAGCCATTTGGAACTCTGAAGTACAGTGTAATTCTGAACCCATGGAATGCAAAGGGTACTCCTATCAGAAGCCCTGAGTTCATGGCAGGTTTTTACTGTTCCCTCAGCTTGAGTCATAAGGGCTAGGTGGTAGTTTGCAGTGCTACCTGTAAGGCTGACATGGTGAGGATCTTCACCTTTGAACCAAACAAAGGTTTTAAGTATCTGATTTAATCAAGCCAACCTAATCTTCAAGCTAAAGAGGCAGGTGCTGATATTGAAGTTGTGTTCAGCCTGCTTAGGAGCGAAGGCCTGTATTGATTGGCCTTAATGGTTCTTGGTTCATTGGGTTATTAGTATGTTAGCAGAGTCTCTTCAGAATCAAGTCTTAACGAAGGGTGTTGGGTTATATGCCAGAGGTATTTGTGTTGGATTCTAAATTCTGAAAAGTCACTTCTGAGTCAACGTTGCTCTCTAATGGGCCTCCCATTTCAAGCCTGAAGCAAGGTGATTGCTCTATCCTGGCCTGGTGTTATCAACCTGCCACCTGGTGGTTAATTTAGAACGTCAGTGGACCTTGGCATGGTGCACCAGGTGTCTTAGATCATAATTTAGGCTAAATGGCAGAGTAGCCCAACTTTAACTGCTTGAGCTCTCCATCCTGTATCCCCATGGTTTTTGGGTAACCCAAGTAGCTACATAGGCTGAAATTGGATTTCATACCAGTACCCAACAACTGCTCAATTCTCAACATTTTCCTATCTCAGGTTAGCAGAGCCAAGAGGCTGTTGAACAGCTGCAGTTAATTTTCCTGTAAAAAGTTAACACTTCATTACATTAATTACTTAGTGCCTTAGGTGTATATCAATATTGTAATGTATGGAGTCCAGGGATTTACATGGTACATGGCATGATTTTTATTTGTTTCTTTTGTTTTCCCATATTCTATTAGCATAACATGAAATCTGAAAGCAGTGAATGACCCTTGCTGAAGGCCAGGGTTTGAGTATAATTTGCATGTTGTTTTTTTACCTTTGTTTTCAGCGACTAAGACTATAACTTGGGTTTTAGTTACTTTTGTTAACATTCTTGATGAACTGGAACAAATGAGTTTTTTTGAGGCCACTCAAAAGGAATACTTTTTTCTATCCTGGAGATCATACAGGAATCTTGGTTAAGAAAATGGGAACCAAATGTGATAATGAGTGAAACAACACAAAGCCCAATCAGAGGTTACCAGTGGTAGCTATTACTGCAAATAGTTGAACTAAGTTATTGTGTCTGTAAATTTCATCAAAGAAACCAATTGGAGAGAGAAAAACGGCAATGTGTGGGGGAAATAAAACATTGCTGGGCCTGTAATAGACAATATTGTGACTTGGGAGGAGGGTGGGAATTTGTATATTTTCTCAAAGTCTGAACAAGAATGTGTTTACAGATGACATTGAGGTTCAAAAAGGTGGAGTAACCTCAATTGCATGGGGGAGGGGACCCAGGCATTCAAATTTTGGTAAACTTACTCCAAAACCTGTATTTTTACCCCTACATAGCAGTGTAGTGAATTATGAAGCGCCAGCTCATGGCAATACAGAGCCTTACTCCAAAACCTGTGTTTTTGTGTCTGGGACTCATGCTTATTGGGAAAAATT
>NW_017732663.1:201555-211715 GCF_001890085.2 Hipposideros armiger
CCCCGGGAGCCCCAATTCTATAGAAAGGGGTTGAGGGATCAATAAGTGAATAGGTAGCAACAAGACACTAATGAGTGTTGAGAAGGGGCAAAGCACCGGCAGTTATTGCAACCAATGGAAGGGGCCTTGACCCAGCTTGGGGGATAAGGAGAGCTTCCTGGAAGGGCAAATGCCCAAAATGAACCTGAAGAATGAGTGGGAGACTGTCCCAGGAAAGAGGACGGGTGTAGTAGTCAGTGGAAAAAGCATGTTTCAAAGACCTGGAAATGAAAGAAAGAAAGCACATGAAATTTTGGGGACCTCATCTAGTTGAGTAAAGCCAACACTTTGTATGAGGTGGGGAGAAGTCCCTCCCCACCCTGTTTCTTATCTTCTACCCACCTGCCATTGTGATAAATCTCAGTAGACTTAGGAAAGCTCAAAAAGTCCCAGGTGGCATTTCCCATCATTTTATTAGGTGCTTTCTTGTTTCTACCATACTTACTTTTAGGCCAAAAGTGATTTTTTTATTTCAGGTTCTTCACTTGTTTTGTTTGTGTGGTGGTTTTAAAACATGTTCACAATTTTTAATTTTTTTTTGACAATGCTGTCATCAAGATCTGGAGTCTAATTCCTCTCCCTTTGAATATGGGCCATCTTCAGAGACTGATTTCCAATGGATAGACTGTGGAGAGAATAACATTGCACAACTTCCACGTCTAGCTTATTAAATCCATCCTGCTCCCAGCTGGTTTTCTGGACATTCACTGTAGGAATCTTCCGCTGCCCTGGAGGAAGTCAGATTCCTCTGAGGAACATATATGGAAAGACCACATAGAAAGAGAAATATGCTTGAGGAATCCCACCTGCTGAGTCATCTTACTGGGCACCAGACATGTGAGTGAAGAAGTCTTGGAGAAGACCAGCCCCAGCCCTCAACCGACTGCATCTTCATGCAGGGAGAGACCCCGAGTGAGAATTGTCCAGCTGAACCCAGTCAACCTCCAGGTTCATGAGCAAAATAAATGATTGTTATTGTTTTAATTTACTTTTAGAGTGATTTGTAACACAATAAATAACTGGAACAATTAAATTTGGTTAAGCTTGTGTTTGATTAAGTTTGACTACTATAACTTCAAAGTAAGTCTTAAAACCAGGTAGTATGAGTCCCCCAACTTTGTTTTTATTTTTAGGTTTTTTTTTTTTACTCTTCGAGAGCTTTTGCTTTTCCATGTAAATTTTTTAAATCAACTCAATTTCTAAAAAAAAAAAAAAGCCTGCTTGAATTATAATTGGGATTTTAATGACTATATACATTAAATTGGGTAAACTTGACATCTTAACAATATTGAGTACCAATCCATGAACATGGTATACATCTCTCCATTTATTTAGGTCTTTTAAAATTTCTGTCAGCAATGTTTTGTAGTTTAAAATGACAAAATCTTGTGTCTTTTGTTAAAATGGTTTCTGATTACATTATGATATTATAAATAGATCTGTTAAACATTTTTTTCTTATTTTAAACTAAATTTATTGGGGTGACATTGGTTAATAAAATTATATAGGTTTCAAGTGTACAGTTCCATAATACATCATCTATATATTGCACTGTGTGTTCACCACCCAAAGTCAAATCTCCTTCTATCACCATGTATTTGATCCCCCCTATGCTTATCTACTTTCTCCCTTCGCCTGTACCCTCTGGTAACCACTGAACTGTGTCTGTATCTATGAGTTTTTGCTTGTTTATTTGTCTTGTTCATTTGTTGCTTTCAGTTTTCTATCCTTCATATGAGTGAAATCATATGGTTCTTCATTTTTTCTGTCTGACTTTTTTCACTTAGCATGATAATCTCAAGATCCTACCATGTTGTTGCAAATGGCATTATTTCATCTTTTCTTATGGCCAAGTAATACAAGGTCAGACAATGAAGTTCACGAACTCATCCTAGAAAAAGTGCTACATACTTCATTGCTGAATATCACTACAGTCACCTTCAAAGTACTCCCCTTGGGAAGCTCTGCACCGATGCCGGCACCTAGTCCAAATTTCAAAGCAATTTTGGAACTCTTTTTCTGGAATGACCATCAGAGCTTTCCTCGTATTATCCTTGATGTCCTGAATGTCATCAAAATGTGTTCCTTTTCATATTTCCTTTATCTTTGGATAAAGGAAGTCATTGGGGGCCAGATCAGGTGAGTAGGGAGGGTGTTCCAATACAGTTATTTGTTTATTGGTTAAAAATTCCCTCACAGACAGTGCCATGTGAGCTGGTGCATTGTCATGGTGCAAGAGCCATGAATTGTTGGCGAAAAGTTCAGGTCGTCTACCTTTTTTACGCAGCCTTTTCAGCACTCCCAAATAGTAAACTTGGTTAATTGTTTGTCCAGTTGGTACAAATTCATAATGAATAATACCTCTGATATCAAAAAAGATTAGCAACATCATTGCAACAAGTTTGCAAACTTAATTGTCAGGCCTTTTATTCCATTGTATATATGTACCACATCCTCTTTATCTAATCATCTATTGAAGGACACTTCAGTTGTTTCCATGTCTTGGCCATGATGAGTATTGCTGCAATGAACATAGGGGTACATATAGCTTTACAAATAAATGTTTTCAGTTTTGGGGAGTAGATATCCAGAAGAGGGATTGCTGGGTCTATTCTTAATTAAGTTAATTTATTCTTAATTTTTTGAGAAAGCTCTATAATGTTTTCCATAGTGGCTGTACCAATTTAAGTTCCCACCAGCAATGTATGAGAGTTCCTTTTCTCCACAACCTCTCCAACACTTGCTATTACTTGTCTTATTGATGATAGCCATTCTAACAGGTGTGAGGTGGTATCTCATTGTGGTTTTGATTTACATTTCCCTAATAGCTAGTGAACTTGAGCATCTTGTTTTTAAATTTCATTTTTCAATTAATTACTTCTACTTTGTAGGGATACAATTGAACTTAAATGTTGACCATGAATTGTGTGATTTTGGCAAATTCACCTATTAATTTTAGTAATGGTCATGTGGAGTTCCCTAAGATTTTTTCCATAAGCAGTAAAGATGTGAGTAAAGATGGTTTATCTCTTCCTTTCCAGCCTATATACCTTTTACTTCTTTTTCTTTCCTTATTGATTTAGCTAAGACCTCTAGTAAAATGTTGGATAGAATGGCGAGAGTGAATATGTTTGCCTTGTTTCTGATCTTAGGAGGAAAGCATTTAATGTTTCACCATTAAGTATGATATTAGCTTTGGGTTTTTCATAAATGCTCATAGATTGGGTTTTGGTATCATACTTACATTAAGGAAAAATTTGTTGAGCATGGCAAACTGTCCATAACAAACTGACAACAGATATCAGAATGGAAGAAGAGGACTAGTGCAAATAAACACAGGAGCATGGCCTTACTATTTAAATGAAATGAATGAAAATGAAGTAGTAAAAAGTGTTACAAGATGTGGCCATCCAAGAGAACCTGAGAAGAATGGAGATAGGTAGAGCCAAGAGAAAATAAAATCCTCAGGATGGGATTTGTAGATTTAGAATGGCTTCTTCTTCTTCTCCGCCTGGTAATCTATTCACTTTTCTTTTCTTTTTTTTTAATATCTTTTTGTTTTGTTTTGTTTTTTTGTTTTTTGTTTTTTTTTTTTTTTTAGCTGAGCCATCCTGCTACCTGTTGGCAGCTCAGCAGCTGCTCAGCTCGGGCTGGACTCGAACCGCTGTTGGTCAGAGCTCAAACTCTTGAGCGAGCTCTTAACCAACTGAGCCATTCAGCCGGTCCTCTATTCACTTTTCAAAAGCTAGCTGAAATCTTTTCTCTCCAGACCTCTCCTAGGCAAAAGTGGTGACTCCTCCACTCAGTGCTCCCTATACATTTTGCACCTTTAGCATAGCACTTCTCAACCATTTTTGAGATGTTTGTGTAAGACCCTCTGAGGTTGGGACTGTGTCTTCTTTGTTTTCATATATCTCCCTCCTGTAGGCCCTGCCTCTCTGGGAATCATGGAACAGAGTCAGAGCGCTTGGGTTTTGACACCATATTCCTCCAGCTGTGCAAACCTCAACAAGTTTTTTTTTCTTTTCCTTTAAAAAATAATATATATATTTATTTATTTATTGTGAAATAAACTTTTTTAATTAGTTTCAGCGGTACAACCTCCCTCTCCCAATCCACCGCCCCACTCCCCCCACAATATCATACATATCTATTACAATTCCCTTGACTCCACTCCCACACTATACTCCACATCCCATGACCATATATATATATATATATATATATATANAATTCTAAAATGATTGTAGTAATAGTTGTATAATTCTGTGAATAAACTGAAAATGAATTGTACACTTTAAATGGATGGATTGTGTGGTGTGTGAATTATCTCCCTCAATAAATCAGTTTTATGATTTTCTTTTAAGTTAAGAAAAGAGGCTGCAAAGCTGGCTTCCCCAAGGGGGGAGGAGGGTTAAGAAGAGAAGAGAAGGGTAGGGACGGGAGGGGAGGAGAGGGGAGGGGAGGGAAAAAAGAAAAGAGAAAAGAATATGAATGAGAGTTTATGTGTCCTGCTGTGGTAATTGGGAAGATGGATGAGGAGGAACAATGGAAATATGAGAAGAGATGTAAGATTCTTACTCCCAAGGAAGTGAGTAATTATGACCATGTTGTTTTCTTTTTCCCAGTTTTATTGGCCTGTAACATTGTATAAATTTAGCTTTTATTTGATACACTTAAATATTGTGAAATGATTGCCCCAGGTAGGGTTAGTTAATACCTCCCATCACCTCACAAATTTACCATTTCCTTTTTGTGGTGAGAACATTTAAGTTTAGTGTCTCAGCACCTTTCAAGACCATAATACAGTATTGTTAATGAATATCACCATGCTGTCTGTACATTAAGATCCCCAGAAGTTGTTCATCTTATAACTGGAAGTTTGTACCCTTTGACCACCATCTCCTCATTTTCCCCACCCGCTGTGCTGCAATTTTCTAATGTCTACACTGCCATTTGAGACACTGTGAACTCTCAAAAAGTAGATACAGGTTTTATACCCAGGGGTTGAAAAAGTTAGATTGTACTGAAAATCAAGCAGACTACAGGCAAGGAACTACTTGAAAAGACATCGGAAATATTCACCAGAAATCTTTTCACTCATTTGTTTAGTCTTTCTCATATTTCCATCTAACAGAGACCTACTCTGCTGTTTACTAGGTATGGGACCTGACGCAAATTATTCTTTCTGAAGCTAAGTTTCTTCACCTATGAAATGGGGATTGTAATACTCAACCATTTGGTTTGTTAGGATTAAATGAGCCAGTCTGTAGACCATTTAGCTCTGTGCCTGACTCATAGAATAAGTGTTCAGAACTATCATTAACTATTAATTTAATAATGATATAATAATAATAGTTATTTACATTTCCTAAGGCTGCCATAGCAGAGTACCAAAAACTGTGTGGCTTAAAGTGACAAAAATGTGTTATCTCACAGTTCTGGAGGTTAGCAGTCTGAAAGCAAGGTGTTGGCAGGGCCATGTTCTCTCTGAATGCACAAGGGAAGGAATTATCTCATGCCTCTCTCCTAGCTTTGGGTAGCCTCAAGGGTTCCTTGGCTTGTAGGAGCATCACTCCAGACACATGACTATCTTCTCTCTGTGTTTTCACATTGTTTTCCCTCTGTGCTCATTGGTTTCTGTGTCCAAATTTCCCCTTTTTTATAAGGACTCCAGTCATATTGGATTAAGGTCCACCCTAATGACCTCATTTTAGCTTGATTAGTTCTGTAAAGGCACTATTTCCAAATAAGGTCACATTCTGAGGTAGTGGGGATTAGGACTTCACGATATCATTTTTTTGGTGGGGTAGGGGGACACATTCAACCCATAACAATCACATTCCCTGTTACCACAGAAAGGAAATCCCCTCGCCAGCTTTTGCATACACACACAAAATAAGCCCCAGACAAAAATCCAAATACCTGTTTTTTCACGGGTCCAACAAAAAGGGCTTTTAATTACAGTCTCCTTCTATGAAGCAGGTCCCACTGCAGGCCACTGGCTGGGCAGAGTTCCCCTCTATCCTTTTACCAGCACATTGTCCCTCCAGATTCCCAAACAATGCCTAATTCTATTATTTCCAGTGATTTCCCCGTGGGTAGCAGTTTATTTCTGTCATCAAGTCTCTGATGAAATCTTTAGCTGTGAAATGTTTAGTCCAATCCCAGCAAATCGTGTATAGTGTTAACATGTCACAAGCTGCCCGCGGGCTGCATTATGTGGTAATTTGGAAGCGAGAGAAGTGATGATATAAGGCCAGGCTTCCTTTGTGAGCTCGCATTAATGCTAGAGCTGGTGATGTCAATTGACAGCCTATCGATTTGGGCTAATAGTGCATGGAGGGGGCAGAATTGGGGCGAGATAGGGAATAAAGGATGACAGCCAGTCACCAGGATCCGGCAGCTTTTAATCTATTACTGCCCTCTTTTAATGCAACTTCTGTGTCAACTGCATTTACTTCCATAAGCTCTGCCTGCTGCGCTGAACCATGAAGCCAGTAGGATGCCACCCCCAGAGTGGCCCAGAGTTCCCTAGTATTGATTCTTTGATGCTCTGGGGTGTGAATTATAATTATTTCATTAAACCCTTTAATGGGTATCAACTATGAACCTTCCCCAGCCCAGGCAGGGGTGGCCAGGGCAAGGTCCACGTCATTAATCTGTGTTCATCTCCAATTGGTTGCCACCAATTGTCCTACCCTCGACGCTTTTTTTCCCTTCCTATTATCGCATCTATAGTTTTAGTGGGAAGCAGGTCGATCCACTCTCAGAGAGGAGCTGGGAAGGGGAGTTGGCTGATTTGGGGAGGCTGAAGGGGAGGCCACGGTTGAGCAGATTGCACTGTTGGCTATTCACACTAAGGGACTAGCTAATCACTCAGTTGGATTTGCTCTGCCCAGTTCTGGTTTGCCTGTGCAGAAAGGTGATGCACAATACCTTCGGACAAAGCGAGAGGTCTTGCAGCTACTTCCTTGTGTGGCTTGGAGTCCTGTCATAGCTCAGGAATATTCCATACCCTCACTTAAATCATTCAACAATCTTACTAGAGTGTTGTGGATATGAAGGAGTACAAAACACTGCCTTGTGCCCTCAGGGAGCCCCNTTATAATTCCCTGAGTTCACTGTCACATTTTTATTTTTCTTCAGTACTTTAGGTATTCACACATGCAGATTTACCATTTTGCAAGTAGAAGTTTAAGCAATCCAGATTTGAGGACCCCAGTGATTCAAATCAACTTTTGTCCTTTTGCTTTTTGTTTTTAATCAGGTTTCTGCTGTGGGCTAATCCCTGTTTGGGGGAGTAGATACAAATCTATTATTGTAAAGATATGTTCCAGCCTCATAATGTCTACAGGGTAGCAGAAAAAGACTGACATACACAAAATGAATTGCGGGCAACTACAAAGTGACATTTGAATGGAAGAAATAGCATAATGATTGTGGGGAAACAACTGGAAAGAAGTTGTTAGAGGAAGATGCAGAGAAGGTGGCCATAGGAACATTCAGTTTAGTGTTAACAAATGGCTTCCACTTCTCTTATTTGATTCTCCTAAAAACCTTATAAGGAGAGAATGGCTGGATGGTCTAGCTGTGCATGCACAAATGTATGTAGGGTGGCAAGAACAATTTGATTTTTGTGTGATTTATTGTAAGCAGGTTGCGGTTGTAAGAGGGACTGTCTTGGCTAGATGGCTGGTTCTGAAATTTGTGTAGGGCCCACTGGTTTGGGAAGAGGGAGCAAAAAATGCGCTGCCCTTCAATCTTCATTGTCCAGCTTTAAGAGTTACAGGCTGGTTTCAGCTGAACTTGTTTAGCAATAAGGGCTGTGTTTTAAAACGTTTTAGTACCATAGCTCTTTTATTCAACAATAGTTGTTATACTTTTAAATCACTAAGGAAATAACTTTGTTTTTAAAGTCAAAGCAATACAATTACTCCCAATAATATTGCTGTAATATTTATGTACTTAAAATGTAATATAAAGAAGTAAAATGATGCCTTCAAACAGTCCTTTCTTCAGACAGTATTTATTGAGTACCTATAATGTTCCAGGACCTGTGCTTTCATAGAAAAAAGACCCTTTTGGATTTTGTTAAGGTAGAATGAAGTGATTGGTGGAACATAAATAGGAAAAGTTGGGGATTTTTCATTTCTTTTGTCCATATATAGATGTAGGGACATCTGTGTCCACTAGATGGCAGTAGCTATTTATAAAACAACCTCCAGGGCAGCTGGGGAAAGTTGCCAATTTCACTAAGGTTTCTCGTTTTTTGTTTCACAAGTTACCTAATAAGAAGGATAGCAAATACTGAGGAAGAAGCCGCAAATACAATCACGTTCCAGGCAAAGCATTCCCAGCTGGGTAAGTTGAGCAAGTGCCCTGCTTGGAGGGGCGGGGGGCAGGGTATGGCTTTTATACCCATACCCATTGGAGATGTGGGGGCGAATACAGAGCTTTGAAATATGGAGGGAAAAAAGATAAAGCTCAGTGGGAAGAGAAAAGAGCCTTTCTTGATCCATTTTTGCTCGTGTAAGCCCCTGTGTTATTTCCCTCATCACCCCTGAACTTCCACTCCTGAGAGTCTCATCACACTTGTGTGAAATGCTTGCATTCTCCACCAAATTCAAACCTAAGAATACAAGAATATTCTCATACTCCTATATTCCCAGTGCTTGGCACATTATAAGCATATAATATTAGTCAAGAAAATGAATGAATAAAAAGTGTGTTTATTCATTCGTTGTGTGGGGAGCATGCACTCAAGAGATTAGTGGTAGAATGTTTTCCCTTTGGGCTTTATAATGATTTGGTTATGGTCATGGCTTTTTGAGTGGGGAGAGGGGTGGCTGGCTGGCTAACTGAACTCAGGCTCCCTACAGGTCTTTGCTAGAGTTGGGAAGCCAACATTAGAGTTGCAAGAAGTGAGGAGGAAATCATGAAGCTTGCAGCAGCACTAGCCAAATTAAGTTGGCAGTAACAGAACTGCCAAAATATTTGGCCTAAAGGACCACCTGATGTCTTTAGATTGCCCTCTGAGACTTGGTCAGTGTGTGTGGTGTGAGTGGGATGAGCAGAGGCAGTGCAGCTAGTCTTTGCAATATGGGAGGACAATCAGACAGTGCCTGCCTGGAGGAATGGGGCCCATCCTAAGAAGCTAGGCCATAGTTCAGAACATGCAGTGGATGCAGCCAGCCATAGAGCCCTCAGAGAAAGGCTGCAAAGCTTCTTGACCTTGGATTAGGCAAGGGTTTCTTACATACGACACCAAAAGCACAAACAACAAAAGAAAAAATAGATAATATTTGACTTCATAAAATTTAAAAACTTTTGTGCTTTCAAAGGACACCACAAAGAAAGTGATGAAAGCCAACCCACAGAATTAGAGAAATCATTTGCAAGTCATATTTCTAATGTATGTATTCTGGACTGGCATCCAGAATACATAAACAATTTGATAATAAAAAAAGACAAAAACCAATTTGTTAAGTGGACAAAAGATCTGAATTGATATTTCTCCAAAGAAGATACAAATAGCTAATAAGCACATGAAAAAATGCTCAACATCATTAGCTATCACTGAAATACAACTCAAAATCACAGTGAGATAAAACTTCACACTCAATAGGATAACTGTAATAAAAAAAGAGAGACGAGCAAGTTGGCAAGAATGTGGAGAAACTAGAACTCTTATACACTGCTATGTGAGTGTAAAATGGTATAGCCACTGTGGGAAACAGTTTGGCAATTCCTCAAAAAGTTAGAATTACTATATGACCTAGACATTCCATTCCTAGTTATGTACCCAAGAGAAATGAAAACGTACATCCACACAAACACTTCACACAAATGTTAACAGTATTAGTCACAGTCGCTAAAAGGTGTCAACAACGCAGATGTCCATCAACTGATTAATAGATAAATAAAATGTGGTATTTCCATACAGTGATATTCAATAAAAAGGAATGGAATACTGGTACATGCTACACCATGGATGATGCTTGAAAACAGGGCAATTACAAAAGACTACATATATGATTATATGAAATGTCCAGAATAGACAAATCATTTGAGACAAAGTAAGATTGGTGGTTGTCTAGGACTGGGGGAAAGGAGGGTTG
>NW_017732663.1:216115-249125 GCF_001890085.2 Hipposideros armiger
GGTGCCAACTTGGGCCAGTGAAGCAACATCCTCCACAACTAGATTGAAGAACAATGACAGCAACTTGTCTGTTCCCCTTCCCCCAATTCCCCAGCACTGTTCCCATCCCCCCAATTCCCCAATACAAATCTTAAAAAAACAAACAAACAAACAAAAAAAACACAACAGACAAATTGGACGTCCTCAAAATTAAAAACATAAAAAAAAAGAATATCAGTATCATTAAAAAAGAAATCCAAAGGTATGGTTCTACAATCTAGATTGAAAGAGACTAAAAAGAAAAGACAATTAAATGAAATCCATTATTCTTTTTATAAAGATGTTTTATTAAAATATAGCTAACATACAATATTATATTAGTTTCAAGTGTACACAATACTTATTCAACATTTATATACTTAAAGAAGTGATCACTATGATGAGTCCAGCAACCATCTAACACTGTACTATGCTATCACAATATTATTGACTATATTCCCTATGCTATACATTATGTCCCCATAACTTCTTTTATACCTGGAAATTTGGGCCTCTTATTCCCCTTGACCTTTCCTCCCCCCCCCTTTTTTAAATTTTCAATTACAGTTGATATTCAATATTATTTTATATTAATTTAAGGTGTACATTTATATAATTTATATAGACATTTATATAACTTAAGAAGTGATCCCCACTGACTAGTCTGATACTCACCAGGCACTATACATGGTTATTATCATATTGTTGACTATATTCCTTATGCTTTACTTGACTACTTTGTAACTACTCATTTGTACTTTTTTTTTGAAGATTTTATTGGGGAATCGGAGAAGGGAGACAGACAAATGGCTTTCCTTTTGTTCTTCAGTGTGGTTGTGGAGGACTTCACTGGTCCATGCTGGTATCACTGCGCTCTTCCCAGGTGAGGCAGATCGGTCGCCGGCTACTGGACGGCTGCTCACAGCAGTTCTTGGCAGCTCACGCCAGCTGCGGGCAGCTCATGGTAGCATATGGGAGCCCACCGAAGCTCCACTGCAGCCTACACGGTCGCTGGTGACTCACAGCAGCCCAGCTTCAGGTTGAGCTGTTGTTCACCATCTTAGCTGTAGAGGGCGCAGCATCACTGGCCCTAATGTGGGATCCGAACCAAGGCCCTGCTGCTCAGAGCTGGCATCCCAAGCCATTTCTTAACCAACGTGCCACTCGGCCGACCCCATTTGTACTTCTTTTTTTTTTACTATTATTATTTTTTTATTGTGAAATACACATTTTTTAGAATTAGTTTCAGCTGTACAACACAGTGCAATAGTTATACTTATTACCCCTTGAGGTGACAACCCCTCACCCCAATCCACCACCCCAAATCCCCCACCAATATGATACATATCTATTACAATTCCCTTGACTCCACTCCCACACTATACTCCACATCCCATGACCATATATATATATATATATATATATATATATATATATATACATACTCACTTATAGTTGACATACAATATTATTCAACATCAGCTTCAGGTGTAGAGTGCAGTGATCAAGCCTCTACCTCATCCTCAACAAGTTTTTTCTCTGAAAATGCTTTTCTTGAAAATATAATTCCCCTCTAAGAACTTGTACCAAGGTTGTTACCTACTTCTTTAGAGGCTCAGTTTTCTCATCTATAAAATAATAATAGTAATAATAAAAAAATAATAATAATACTTATCTTAGAGGTAATTGCTACCTGATCTTTTTGGGGGTGGGGAGTGGGCACCCAGTGCATATTTGTTGGATGAAGGGACATAGTTTTGTATTGGAACAGAGTTGTGGCCTAGAGATGAACAAAGGGGCAATCTTGCATGATCCCTAATACCAGAGTGTGAATTTAGGTGGAAAATGATTAGTTAAATCTTCTGAGGCTTTAGAAAATGTACACTGTAATGCAGTGGGGTTCCCAACCCTGTTAGAGTTCGAATCTCTTTTTTAATAATAAATATTATATAACATCTTATTTACTATCCTGGAATAAAATTCATAGATAACCAAAATATTCCTATAATGTTCTAATTATAAAGCTGAAGGAGGATTAAAAAAAACAACATGCAATAAAATAGTAAGTGTTTCAATAGATAAATGCTCAAGTTTAGTTAAACTGGAAGACATGAACTAATGAGGTGTTCACTCCTTATGCAGAATCATTGTGAAAGCAAGTTACAAACTTAGACTGATTCAGCTTGATGTATTGCCTTGGTGGCTCAGACATCAATGGCACTGGTGTCAAGACATGCTTTCCCGAATTGGTAAGTAAACCCACTCTCTTAAGTGGGGGGTTGAGAGTCTCCAGCCGGAGATGGTGGGGATGCCTGAACTGTTATCATGCGAAGGAAACAGGTCTAGAATGGGTGAGGTGATTTGCTGGATTGGATAGGCCACTTGCTTTAGGACATGCTGATTTGGGCTCCGTACAAAGACCGATTTCTTAACATTTAGAGCAATCTGTCAATTCACATCAACACTGAAAAAGCACCAGGCATGTTTATGGTGTTATGCTGACTCCAGAGGGGGAAAATGATTCTCATAGACTTCCTGTCCTAAGGAGCCCATGGTGGAGACATCAATAGAAGGCTCTGGGAGGCTGGAAAAGGAAAGCATGAGGAGAGAGGGATAGCTATTTTTGAATAGTTGAAGAACGTGAAAATATTCAGTATAACTTTGGAGGTAGAACTGGCATCCATGACTGAGTTGAAGTAGCAGGAAGCAGTTTTGGGGCTATTATGCTAGTTAGTTATTGTCTCTAGCTCCAAATCCATTCTTTTTAACTCTGTTTTTTGATGTTGGGCCTGGGACTCTGAAAACCACGTTTCTCTTTACCAACTGGGTTCCTGTTAAGTTCCCCTGTTAAGGGGCATCAAAGGGAGACTAGGAAACAGGAGGAAGGAAAAGGGACTTCCATTTTGTTTGCTGTTTCTGGTGGCATCACCCAGCAGTGGGGCTCCACCATGACAGTGGCAATTGGTTCTAGTTTCTAGCTTTTTTCCAGCACACCCAGAACAAATATCATTGTGCCCCTTCAGAGGTTGTCAGTACTGGATGGAACCTCCCCTTCAGGGGTCTGACTTCCAGATTCCCCAGGCTCTCCTCCAAGCTCCTGAGGCGCCAGCAACAATGAAGGAACACTCTGTTCTCAGAGGGTTGGCTCCAGCCTATGGGCCCCTCCTCCAAGCTTTTAGGCTCCTATATTTACCTTCTATTCTCTTTGTGCCCAGGCTTAGAGGGGGTGATTGTTCCTGAAGTTATTATTTCAATCTCACCTATTTAACCAGTTTCTTATAAGAAATTCTCCCGATTGAGACCCCTAGTGTGGTTTCTGATTTCTTAACTGGACCCTGACATAATTACTTTCAAGAACGCTTTTATTACATTGAATTAGAATGGTTAAAAACTAAATGTGGGGGCTGACCAAGTGGTTCAGTTGGTTAACAGCGCGAGCGCTGAGCAACAGGGTCGCCGGTTCCATTCCCACATGGGCCAGTGAGCTATGCCTGAGCTGAGCTGCCGCTGAGCTGCCAACAGGTGGCAGGATAGCTCAGCTGGTGAGAGCAGGTGCTCCTAACAACAAGGTTGCTGGTTTGACTCCCACATGGGATGGTGGGCTACGCCCTCCTGCAACTAAGGTTGAACACGGCACCTTGAGATAAGTGGCCATGAGCTGCCAACAGGCAGCCGGGTGGCTACTGGACTTGGAGCTGAGCTAGCTGCGCCCTCCACAACTAAGATTGAAGGACAACAACTTGGCTGTACCCCTTCCCCAATTCCCCAACACTGTTCCCCTTCCCCAATTCCCCAATAAAAAAAAATCCTTAAAACAAAAAACTAAATTCATGACTTGGGAGAATACAAAGTCTTCATTGCTGAAAGTATGGAATCACAGAATTTGTAGACCTGAAAGTATCTTTAGAAATCATTTATTGTACCTCATTTTTTTTACTGAAGCTCAGAAAATTAACTGGCTCACTAAAAAGTATGCTTGCTATTTCATTTAACACTTATATATAGCATCCCCTATATGTGTGATTCTGTTCTGAACACAAAGATAAATATTAGCTCATTTAAATCTCATAACAATATTGTCATGTAGGTACTATCATTATTCTCCTTTTTCTAGAGTGGGAAACTGAGATACAGAGATATTAAGTAACTTGCCCAAGGTCACACAGGTAGTCAATTGCAGAGCTGAGATTTGGACAAAGATTTCTGGCTTGAGTTCCTACTTTACATCATTTTTTCTATGTTGTTGTTAGTGTCCAGCAGCAGTGTCCAGCCTAGAGTCAAGGACAACTTACTTCCATTCTAGCATCCTTTTACTGCCATGCAGATGGTAGGGCAGATTGCCACAGTAGACCAGATAGATTCCCATTTTGATGAGGCTTCCAACACTCAGGTGCTAATTTTTATTACATTCTGATACATTTCCTGTTATCTGCCACAAGAAATTCTATATTGTAGTTATTCACCATCAAAGCTGAAAGTTCTCTAGCACCTTGCACAGTGTCTGGCAATACATATTTAAAGAAAGACTGATATATAATCACTTTTAGTAGTATTAATAGTAGCAGCAATATCTAGTATTATATTAAAACTTAAAATTTTAAAATATATTTTTAAACTTTTTAAATTGTAGTAAAATACTAAAATACAAAGTTTACCATCTTTCTTTTCTTTTTTTTTTAAAGATTTTTTATTAGGGGAATTGGGGGAGGGAACAGCATTGGGGAATCAGGGAAGGGGAACAGAGAAGTTGCTGTCTTTTTGTTCTTTAGTCTAGCTGTGGAGGACGTTGCCTCACTGGCGCATGTTGGTATTATCACTGCGCTCTTCCCGGCTGAGGCAGATTGGTCACTGGGCATTGGACAGCAGCTCACACCGCCGGCCACTCAGGGTAGCTTACAGCAGCCCACTGCAGCCTACGTTGTCGCCGGTGACTCACAGCAGCCCAGTTCCAGGTTGAGCTGTTGCCATTTATTTAGGTTCTCAAGATACTAAGAAATGCCAAATCGAGATTACAAACATTGTGGCATATTTCGAGTTTTACATTGAATGAATGAATGAAAAAATGCAATGCCATATATTTGTCCCAAATTTATTTTAAAAATTACTTAATATAGGGTTGGCCAAGTGGTTCAGTTGGTTAAGAGTTAGCTTAAGAGCATAAGCTCTGAGCAACAGGGCCGCCGGTTCATTTCCCAAATGGGTCAGTGATGCTGTGTCCGAGCTGAGCTGTTGCTGAGCTGCCAACAGTGGGCAGGATGGCTCAGCTGGTGAGAGCACATGCTCCTTCCCAACAACAAGACTGCCTGTTCAATGGTGGGCTATGCCCGCCCACAACTAAGACTGAACTCAGCACCTTGAGCTGAGCTGCCACTCGGATGACTCAGTGGATAGAGCATGCGCCCTTAACAACAAGGCTGCTCATTGACTCCCACATGAGATGGTGGCTATACCCACCCACAAATAAGACTGAACACAGCACCTTGAGCTTAGAGGCCACAAGCTGCCAACGGGAAGCCAGATGGTGACTGGCGCCCTCCACAACGAAGACTGAAGAACAACAACTTGGATGGTCCCCTCCCCCAATTCCCCAATACTGTTCTCCTCCCCCAATTCCCCAATTAAAAAAAAAAATTACTTAGTGTACTGTGGAAGGTGTGGTGCAAAAATGACACCTTATTTGGTCCAAAAATGACACATAGTTTCAAATTGGATGATGAACATTCCTTTCAATTTTGTTAGTACTTCTCTGTGGCTAGATGTATATTTATTTTAAGATAATTCAAAATCTAAATTTGATGCCCTTCATTAACATCAGGTTTAGGTGAAATGACTATTTTTCCCTCGCCACCAACGTTTCCCATTTTGAAACGCTATGGGGCAGACATCTTTTACAAACCAGAAGGGTCTCAGCAAGTATTACCCCTAGCTGAAGATATGACAGTTAATTTGGTGTTGGGGTCAAGACTTAAACTCAGGTTCAGGCTTTAAGCCTAAACACTCCAAACATTACACCCAACTCACCAGGGAAGTCTGCCTTTTAGTTCACCGCTAACACAGGCAGAATGTCAATATGGCTGCAGTGCAGGAGGCCTCTGGGTTCCACCGGGCATGCTGATTGAAACAGGCTACCTTGTGGGTAGTGAGATCCCAAGCTCTGGGATCAGTGAAGAAGAGATTTAACTAACATAAGTTGGGTTTGCTGTAGAGGAGATTCAAGAATGGGCTTGGGAGTGGGGAGGAGGGAGTTGCCTTAGATTATTTCCAACTTCTCTTCAGACACCCCCAGTATCGGGCTGCGCCCAAACCATCCCATGTCTCTTCTCTTTGGGGAGAAACCTGTCTGGACTGCACATTCATTTCTCCACCTTTTCATTTGCAGCAACCTGCCACTGGTTGTTGGGCAGCCACAGCTTAATTTGAACAACTGGGCTCTGGTTTCCCGAGGAAAACAGTCCGGGCGCCTCAGCCATCCATCAGTATTCCCCTCAGTCCTCCGACAGCTGCTCACCAAGGGCTGGCTCAACCCACACTGACCTCATCTTCTCACACAGAGCAGAGGAGGATTTGGAAAAAATTAGTTATATTAGTGACTCCCTGAAACACTCCGTTTACTTGTGATATGACAAATATTTCAGCCATTAGGATCTCTCTGTCTCTTATCATCTTAAATGCACTCACTTACATTCCAAATCACTACTTAATTTAAAAGCCTATTTGTTGAGACTGTCACAGGCCCAGGGAAAAGGAGAGACAGACACTCACTCAGCTCTGGCTGGAATAGAGTCAGACTTGGAACTTCGATTGAATCTCCCCAAGACTTATGCTCAGTCAGGTACTATCAAAACACTTAGGAAAAGAGCCTTAAAAAGAAACCCACACTGTAGAGATTTATAAACTCTACTTGGAAGTGGCAGTGTTGCATGGTGACCTTGGGCAAATGACTTTATTGCTGGTGTCCTCATGCTCCCTGACCCCCAGATATAGCGACTCATTCAGTGAACATTTATTAAATCCCTAATATATGCTGGGCAGTGTGACAGATTCTGAGGGTACAAAGATAAATGAGCCATGTCCCTGTGCTCAAAGCTGTTTATTACTAAAAATAAATATTTCTTAAGCACTTACTATTTGCCAACTATACTAAATACATGCTTTTTTCATTTAATTTGTACCATAATCTTATGAGTTAGGTATGACATTTTATTCCCGTTTTGCAAATGAAGAAACTAGTCTGTCTGACTCTTTAATTCACACTATTAAACACTGTGAAGTACTGTCTACCCAAATAAAACTTCCCCTATTGGAATTTGTAAATGAGAAGTTCCCAGAACAGACCAAGTTCAACATACATGTGTATTGCGTGGTCAAGATATTTATATGCTGTCAGCCCTACAACAAGGACAAACTTATTCTCAACATATAAGAGGTAAGGACTGATAGAATTCATACGTCTGACACCACTGTCTACTTAGCACATGTCAGAAACCTTGTTATTTAGATTATTACCAGTTTTGACAATTAAGTTTGCGAACTTGTTGCAATGATGTTGCTAATCTTTTTTGATATCAGAGTTATTATTCATTATGAATTTGTACCAACTGGACAAACAGTTAACCAAGTTTACTATTTGGAAGTGCTGAAAAGGCTGCATGAAAAAGTTAGATGACCTGAACTTTTCGCCAACAATTCATGGCTCTTGCATCACGACAATGCACCAGCTCACACGACACTGTCTGTGAGGGAATTTTTAGCCAGTAAACAAATAACCATATTGGAACACCCTCCCTACTCACCTGATCTGGCCCCCAGTGACTTCTTTCTTTATCCGAAGATAAAGGAAATATTGAAAGGAAGACATTTTGATGACATTCAGGACATCAAGCATAATATGACAATAGCTCTGATGGCCATTTCAGAAGAATAGTTCCAAAATTGCTTTGAAGGGTGGACAAAGGTGCTGGTGTCAGTGCATAGCTTCCCAAGGGGAATACTTTGAAGGTGACCATAGTGATATTCAGCAATGAGGTATGTAGCACTTTTTCTAGGATGAGTTTGCCAACTTAATTGTCCTACCTCTTCTTGTTTTTGCTTCTTGTATATACTTCTTGTTTTACTTTATTTTGGTCTCTTTGATTCCTCTTGAGGTTTTGGCTTTTTTTTTTTTTTTTTTTTTTTAAGTTTCAGCATGTCTCAGCTGTTAAAGAGAAGCAAGGAAGGAGAATTATCCTACCTGGGTATGGGTTTGAAAGTTAAAAGCAGAGATAGCAAACTCTTTAGGACACAGCATGGAGGTAATGGGAGATATCAGATTGGGTGACTCCAAGGTCCCCTGAGTGTGCCAGGAGATGTGGCCTCTCACTGACCTGCAATAGCTGGTGATTTAGAGGTAGCCTCCTGCCTCAAACTTAGAGAACAGAGACCTGGACACCAGACTTTGGAGCAGTCATGTTAATGACTTTGCACAACCCCTGCTTTGGAGAGCCCCTGTAGCAGTCATCTCTTGCTGTGTAACAAACAACCCCCAAACGTAGTGGCTTAAAACAACAATCCATTATTTCTCATGATTCTGTGAGTTGGTTGGAAAGTTCTTCATGTGGGCCCACACATACCACTGCATTCAAGTGGCAGATTGACTGGGAACCGAGCTCTGCAGGGAGCCTGCAATGGCTTTCTTTTCGTGTGGCCTTGCCTCCTCATGGAGTCTAGACCAGTCTTCATCACGTGGCAAAGCCAGTGTGCAAGAGGGAAAGGACAAGACCTTGCTCAGACACTGCAGCCCAGGTCTTCGCCGGCAACCTGCCATTTAAAACATTTTGCCAGGCCAGTCTAGAGTCAAGGGGTGGAGACATGGACTCCATTTTTTAATAGGAGGAGCTTCAAATAACTGGCCAACAGATGGACTTCAACAAATACAAAACAGACATAAATTATTTATGGCTTTTCCCATTAAGAGGTGGAATCTGTTTTCTCAGCCTTGGCATCTGGGATATCCTGGTGATGTTCACGGACCAACAGGATGTAGCAGAAGTGATGTACAGCAGCCCAGATAGGTCTTGCAGCTCCACTCTTGCCCTTCTGGAACATTTTCCATAGCCATGTGAAGAAGCTGAGTTTAGCCTCCTTGAGGATAAAGGACCATATGGAGAGGGAGGTCTAGTTTCCATGGCCTTCCTAGCTGAGCCCAGTTCCTAGTCTATCCATCAGCTGAACATTGTCACATTCATGAGTCCAGGAGAAACCAACACAAAGATTTCTAATCAACCCATAAAATTGTGAGAAATAATACATTGTTGCTGTTTTAAGCCACTAAGTCTTGTGGTGGTTTGTATGCTGCACCAGATAAATAAAACAGCCCCTTAGGCTGCCTCACTCAAAGGGCTCTCCCCAAAGTGTGATTGGTCAGCATTTATTTTGATCTTTTGACTATTCTCCTAATAAGTCATCTTTCCCCCTCAAGGAAGCTAGAATCTATTTCTGTTGCTTATAACAAATTTTTAGTATAAGAGAACCCCAAGCAAAGGGAAGAAACTGTGTCTTCTGGACCCCTTAGCCCCTCAGGTGGAGGGTCTCCATACACTACTCCCCACCAAAACAAAAAAAAGAAAAGAAGAAAAAGGAAGAAATTAGGATTTATTGCATAATCTCTTTCTATTTGCCAAAGTCTTTACTAGTTTTTTAAAATTTATTCTTTGTACCTTTTTTCATCCATTGCAAATCTCGGTTCTTGACATTAGTATAGTTATTTAATAGCATTATTCTACAATAAATAAAGTCTTTTTTAAGTAATCAAATTAATATTAGTACTAATAACTAGACTACCAAATGAAGTTTAAAGTTTCTCTCCAGCTTTATTTGTCTTTAGAATATATTCCTCTATTACTGAGGTCTAAAGTCACTTGGAATAATTATTTTCTCTGAGTGTTTATTCATCAAATTGAGTCATGGTTAATTTTGATCATTTTTAATTTTTAGTGATTTTGTTTTTATATATCATTTTCAAATATATGAAATATTTATGTTTCCAAAGTCAAGTTTATACAGGTATATTTAAAGAAATATTGCTTCCAACTATGATCCTCCAATCTTCTCCCACTTTTATTAGCTTTTAATCTATTTTCCAGTGTGTGTGTTTGTACATATAAGCAAATAAATATGTATATTTGTATTTGTTTCCTCTTTTTTTTTTACAAAATGGTGGCATTCTATATACACATATGTTCTACTTCTTGCTTTTTCTACTTCATACTAGTATATCCTGGAGCTCACTCTACACAAGCACAGATAGCATACAGTTCTGTCTCATTATTTTTACAGTTACTTATGTAACTAGTCATTGTTGGATATTTGAATTGTTTCTAATCATTCATAATTGCAAATAATGCTGCAGAGATTAACTTTATGTATAGGTCATTTTGAATGTTTGCTTGTGTATCTTTGGGATGAATTCTTAGTAGTGAGATTTCTGGGTCAAATGGTAAATGAACATATTTTTCTAGAGATCTACAAACCCTCTTCTAATAGGACATTACCTTTCTGATTCCCCAACAACAGTGAATAAGCACCTATTTTCCCACCACTTAATCAATAAAATATTACCACAAGCTTTGGGATTTCTGCCAATCTGATAGATGAAAAGTAGCATCTCAGTATAGTTTTATTTTGCATTGCTCTTATTATGAGTGAGTTAGTGCATCTTCTCGTTGGTTGGATGTCCATTTAAATTTTTTCTGCCTGTTCAAATCTTTGCATCCACTTTTTAGTATATTGACATACAACAACCTTTAATCTCACAACAACCTAATGAAGTATGCCCCCTTATAAAGATGAGAAAATGGCAGATTAGAGAGGTTAAGCAATTTACTCATGGTTACACAGCTAACATGTGGCTGAAGTCAGGCTTCCTGACTGTTAGGCCCTGTGGGTTCTCTATATATCTATTTCCAGAAGTGAACTTGGCCCTCTTATATTTTGTTTTTAATAAAGGATCTGTGCATGGATTCGCATTTCTGACATAGGACTGCTTCAGGAGGTTCTGTCATGATTCAGCCTGGGGGAGGTCAGGGGCATTTGTGCTTATAAAGAGGAGGATGGTACCGGATGTGTCACCTAGTAGTACCCAGCACACTGGGGCATTTTGCGAGAACTACAACCTATTTAATTCTGTTAGAGAATCAGTGAGGTGCTTGATGAAGCCATTAAGTGGGGTTCGTGTCTCCATTCTACTTATAAGACTCCAGGAGGGCAAATGCTGATGGAAATTTATTGATTTCTTTCTCTGCCTTTACCGAATGGGTCAAAAACACGGTATAACACTGCTGGTTCCAATTAAAATCACCTGTTAGCTCACAAAGGTTAGCCCTTTCCACCCTCTCCCTTATCCCCCACTTAAAAAGGGTTTAAAAGATTTTCATTTAATTGATTTGCTGTAAAATGCCCTTTACAATTACCCAGATAAACTAGGCATCACCTGTGGAGTAAGAGCCAAATTGAGCTGTTTATCAAGACTTCGCCTCTGGCCACTTCTCACCCTGGGATCTTGAGTCTCTGTATTGATAGCTTGCATCTGTCAACATTGGATATTTTTAGTGGGCTGCAGAAAGCTTTTAGGGAGATGGGGATGGTGGGGCTGCATCTTTTAGCAGGTGAAGAAAGCATGATGGGTTTTTTTTGTTTGAAATGAAAATGGCCTATTGTGCTGAAAACAAGTTCAGAAAATCAGCACTGGCCCCATGTGCCTCAAAATAATCAGAGTTGGCGCCGTTTAAAAACCAAGCAGTGGGCCTCAAGAAATGGGAATGTGGGCAGTGGATAAAACTGAGTAACAAAATTTGCCCTGTTTCTTTTGGTTTGGGTTTTATGTGAAGCTGTGTTGAATGGTAAGAAGGAGACGTTGGGGAGACTCTGCAAGAGTTGTATGAAGTGGCATTTGTGTTCTTTGAGCTGATGGGGTTAGGAATTGGGAATTTACAAAGGATGAGGAACAAAGAAAGAAAGACATAGGGGTTTGTATTCTAGGTCTTGTGCATTTCTGAAACCACATACTTGAGTCCACTTAATCATGGAAACAGTGTCAGTCCTGGCTAAAGATTTATGAAAAAAAAAGTGCCAAAACCCAAAAGACAGATAAAAATATGGAAGGGGAAAGGTGTAGACCAATAATCTTGAAATTGATCATGGCAAATTTCTAGGATAAACTATGAAAAAAAAATGTTTTGTGAGCCTTTAAAAGAAGATAAGAATGAGGTATAATTTCCAGTCTGATTTTTTTTAAAACAGGAAAGCATTCTAGACACAGGAAATCTTGATGTAATAGTAGGGTGGTTGAAGATAATAAATGGTGGAATACTTATAAAATCTCTTGGCACATAGTTGATGCATGATAAATATTAGTTGTTCTACTTCAGGTTTTCATAAAATCCATTGTAGTCAAACTACTTCAAAGACCTGTCTACTTTTGCCATCTCTACTTCTTCATCTCCTCCCCTCTTGACTCTGATGTGAACCCATCACCTTTCTATTATACTAACACTGCTCTCTGTTTATTACCAATGACCTCCTGGTCACTAAATTCAAGAATACTCTTAGTTCTTTTATTACTGGAACTATCTGAGAATTTGGACATTGTTAATTCTCCCTTCTCTACAAA
Source organism: Hipposideros armiger (assembly GCF_001890085.2). Taxonomy (NCBI): domain Eukaryota; kingdom Metazoa; phylum Chordata; class Mammalia; order Chiroptera; family Hipposideridae; genus Hipposideros; species Hipposideros armiger. Next base: position 228,780 of record NW_017732663.1, read on the forward strand.
ACGTTTTCTTCCTTGGAGTCTCTGACAACACACTCTCCTGGACTTTCTGTTTTGTATCTGCCCACTTCCCAAACTCTTTGGCATAATAGCATTTCTCTGCTGTCCCTTAACTAATAGTGTTGCTCCAGTTCTTTCCTAGATTCCATTCCCTACTCTTTTGGGGAGTGATTTCAATACAATTCCTATCAAAATCCCATCAAGGTGGACAACTGGATACCCACATGCAAAATAATGAATTTAGACCCCTACCTCACACCATCTACAAAAATTAACTCAAAATTGATCAAAGACCTAAATGTAATTGTTAAAATTATAAAAATGTTAGAAGAAAATGTAAGTGTCAATCTTTGTGACCTTGGATTTGGTCAATAGTTTCTTAGATATAACACCAAAAACAAAAGCAACAAGAGGAAATATAGATAAATGGGACATCATTAAAATTAAAAGCTTTTGCATGTCAAAAGATACCAAGAAAGTGAAAGACAACCAAAAGAATGGGAGTCAACTTTTGCAAATAATATATATGATGGGAGATTTGTATCAAGAATACATAAAGAACTCTTACAACTCAATAGTAAAAAAAAAAAGAAATAATAACCCAATTTAAATATGGGAAAATATTTGAATAAAGATTTCCTCAAAGAAGATATACAAATGGCCAAGAAGCACATAGAAAGATACTCAACACCATTAGCCATCAGAAAAATGATACTCCACACCACAAAATACCACTTCATACCAATTAAGATATTGAAAAATTAAAACCCTTATAACACTGCTGCTGTGAATGTAAAGCGGTATAGCCTCATTGGAAGACAGCCTGGCAGTTCCTCAAAAAGTTAAACATAGACTCAGTTAAAAATACGACTTAGGAATTCCACTACTACTTATATACCTAAGAGAAATGAAAACATGTCTACACAAAGACTTATACACAAATGTTCATAGCAGCATTATTCATAATACCCCAAAAATGTCAACAAAATGCAGATGTCAATTAACTGATGAATAGATAAATAAAATGTGGCACATTCAAACAAGGGAATTTTATGCAAACATAAAAAGGAGTGTAGTACTGACATATGCTAAAATATAGATGAACTTTGAACACATTGGGCTAAGTGAAAGAAGCCAGTCACAAAAGACCAGAAATTATATAATTCTATTTACATGAAATGTTCATAATAGGCAAATCCATAAAGACAGAAAGTTGACTGGTGGTTGCCTAGGGTTGGTGGGAGGGAGTTTGGGGAAGAGGTTTGGATGGGCCTGCAAGTTGGCTGGGGCATGGTCTAAGGGTATCACCAGTTTGGGGTGAACAGTGTTAGCCAGGTTGATGGATATTCAGATATGGTGGTTGCTTGTGACTGCACGCTGGGTCGGGAGAGGGTTCAACAAAGGCACAATGTCTTCTGCCAGCCAGTCTGTCTTGCTGCCCCTCCAGCCCTTGCTGTGAAGCCAGACAATTCAGTTCCTCCCCTTATGTCCCTGGCACCTTTCAAGCTCCTGCCCCAGTGCTGGAGCTCAGAGCTAGTGAGTCCATCAGCAAGTAAATCCTTTAAGAGCAGCACCTGGGACTGCAGCAGCCCTCTGTCTCACTCAACCACAGTCTCTGCTGGTTTGCACAGCCAGAAGTTGCCCATGGGGACTTTTCTTCCTGGCACTGGAACCCTGGACTTGGGAGCTTGGTGTAGGGCTGGGACCCCTCTCTCCTCAGTGGGGTCCTCCACAACTAAGATATCCCTCCTGATTTTTAACTGCTACACGGAGTTGTGGGACCAGTCTGTTCCATGTCTCCACCCCTCTCACTAAGAAGTCTCTAGGTGGCTTCTTCTGTATATCCTCAGTTGTATGACTTCTGTTCCACTAGACTTCAGGCAATTCTCCATGATGGTTTTTGGGTAGTTTAGTTGTAATTTTGATGTGGTCGTGAGAAGAGGCAAACCCTATCTTGACTGGAAAAGTTCCCTCTCACTTTTTGAGCACTTCCTTACTTGTTAGTACCCTAAGATGTCCAAGTTCACTCTGTACTTTCCCTGCTTCATTCTTGTAATCAGCCATCTTTTTAAGTAGACCTACTTCCTTTTTATTGAAGAATAATATTTAGAAACAAATATCTGGCCACTAAATGCTCACTGCTACCAGGGCGTCATTCTTTGTTTACTCAGTGGGCAGAGGTAGGAAATATATGCATATGTGACATACATACACATCTCTACTTATTTTCGAATCCGTCTGTCTGATTATCTATTGAAAACCTTGACTTTAGAGTGATACCTCTGATTTCATTCCAACCCTTAAGGTTCATTCTATCCTTTCCCTTTCTTATTTGTAATTCCTTTCTCTGACAGTAAAAAACCTGTTGCTTATTATTAACAATATATTTACATATTTGCTCAACTCTAGATTACACATAAAGCAGTTTCAAGATTGCTAACCTATAACCTATCTGAAAAACAAATTTACTAATTAGAGTACAATACTATGTACTCTTTAGTCTTAAAGTATATAGTTTAAATTACTGTCCAAAGTTCCTTAGATCAATTCCTTTTTTCCTCACACCCTTTGTTGTGGCTATATTATTAATTTGTAATAAATTCAATACATCTTTTTAAAAGTGAATATTTGTAAAAATATTTTGAAAAACAGCATGTATATGGAACAGCCTCTTTCTCACATAAACCAGAAGCCCTGGAGAAATATTCCCAGGCTAGGCACTCCAGAGATTGTAGGGACATTCGAAACCTGATCTCTTCCATGCTATTCCTTTCCCCAATACCTTTTTTTGCCCCTTTATCACTTGTTTCTACAGTACTCTGGGAAGAAGTTCTCACAAATGCTTTAAAAGTCCTGACTTTCAATCTAGCCCACCTGCACTGCTTTGGCCCCAGCCCATGTAAACCCTTTTGGTACATGTAATACCACTTTCATCCATGCGAAACTTTCTATACCAAATATCAATCCTACCTAGATCAAACATCTTATCAACCTTTTTACTTTCACTTGGGCTGGAAAAGGCCACCAGGTGGCGACTCAGAGTCTACAGCAGTCCTATTTTAGCTTTTTTTTTTTTTAATTTTTAAGGTCAACTTCTCCAGTGGTTAGGTTGGCTTTAGGAAGCAATTGCATTCCTGAGAAGTGGAGAGACATTCTAGTTGCATTTTTTGATTAGCTAAGAAATTTTGCCATTTATGTCTTAAGCTCAACTCTCAGTACAGTAACAAAGGAAGCACAATTTAGCCTCTGTCCTTGTTTTTGCCTGGAAACCTTGGACTCTTTTTCTTTTCCTTTCATTAAAACTTGCTCCAAGGAAAAAACAAAGACACAAGTTTGTAGACAGCCACAGTAGATTTACCTTCTGGGGGCCTTCACAATAAGTGTGGCTGAGCTCCTTGGTCCATCAGTCTCTCTGTAAAGCAGTGGTTCTCAACTTGTGGGTCGCAACCCCTTTGGGGGTCGAACAACTCTCTCACAGGGGTCACTGGGTACTCGTATGTGGCCATATCTGCATGTGGGCCTGGAGACGGATAGAGGAGCAGTGTCTCGGTTCCTAAGACCATCGAAAATATGTGTTTTCTGATGGTCTTACGCGACCCCTGTGAAAAGTTGAGAACTGCTGCAGTGTAAAGGAAGCTTAGACAGAACATCAAGAGGCTGGAATTCATATAGAAATTCTACCTCCTTCTTGAGGGGTCACTTAGCTGTCCTGGACTTTGGTTTTCTTATGTGTAATATGAAAGGGTTTTTGAACTTCATGAACTCAACCACAAATCCCTCAGGAGCCAGGGGGATAAGGTAAGTCTATGAAGAGGCTGAAGAATAGTTTAAGACAACAGGAAGTGGTGCTGATTAAACTAGAATTGGAAAGTGCATGCCTTACTAAAATACATTCAAATTTAAATTTTTAAAAACATTGAGTAACCCAAACAAAATACTTCTGGGTGTTGAATGTGTCCAGGAAGCCACCAGTTTAAATTTCTTGGATTAGAGAATTTTTATCACTAAGGTTTCTTCTAAGTCTGAAGTTCTGTGACTACTGTGTAATTTTCTCATGTTATTTTTTTCTGCTTGGAATATTAGCTGTCACCATTGCTCTCCATCACATTTGCATGTCTAAATCCTAATTCTTTCTTACAAAACCCATTCAAATGCCACCTACCAGAGGAAGTTTCACATGATCTTTCTCTCTCTAAATTCAAAAACATTTTCTCTCCCCTCTGAAGTATTCTAGCACTTTAAGTTACCCCTTCACGGCCTTTATTGCTTTTTCTATTGTGGTATGGATACACACACACACACACACACACACACACACACACACACACACACACAAATGCATATCCTTGTGGGCAGAGTTCATGTCAAATTGAGTTTTGCATCTCTACAATCTGGAAAATCAGTTAACTGATATTTACTGATTGTCTATTCTGTGCTAGAAATGGTTTTAGGCACCACACTCAGCATATAGTAGTGAAGACTTGATAAATGTCTGCCATATGAATGGTATTAAATGGCCAATGAGAATAATGAAAATGATGGACAATACCAAGTGTTAGGGGGGATACTTTCATATCTGCTGGTCTCCATCACCTTAACTTATGATGCATTGCAAGAGGGATTTTACAGGTGTGATTAAGGTTACTAATCAGTTGACCTTAAGAGAGGGAAATTATTTGAGTGGGTCCAGTTTAATCCTATGAGCCCTTTAAAAGCAGAGTTTCTTTAGTTGGTGACAGAGGGAGTCAGAGATATTCAAAGCATGAGAAGAACTTATTGCATTGTTTCTGAATTAAATGGGCCTGAAAGTGGCTTCTAGAAGTGAAAGCACCCCTCAGCTGATAGCCAGCAAGAAAATGGGGAGCTCAGTCCCATGTTTTTGCAAAGGACAATTCTGCCAAAAACCTGAATGAGATTAGAAGCAGATTCTTCCCCAGAGCCTCCAGATCAGAGCTCAGAGCAGCAGACACCTTGATTTTGACTCATAAGACCTTAACAGGAGAACCCAGTTGAGCCTCATTGGGCTTTTGACCTACAGAACTGTGAGACAGTAAAGGAGTGCCATTTTACACTACCGTTTATGGTAATTTGTTATGCAGTAATAATAATAATAGTAATAATAATAACGAATACAGGCACTCAACCGTCACTGTGGAGGGACTCACATGAAGAGGAACGAAGGCCTCCATTAGGTAAAATCCAGTGCCAAGCCGCTGCCATGTGGGTGAGCCATTTCAGGAGTGGCTCCCAGCCCCAGTCAAGCCTTCAGACAATGCAGCCTGGGCCAACACCTGACGGCAGCTTTGCAAGAGATCCTGAGCCAGAATCATCCACCAAGCTGCCCCCAAATTCCTGACTCACAGACATCATGAGAAAAGAGATGGTTATCACTGTTGTAAACCACCGAGTTTTAAGGTAGTTTGTTATGCAGCAACGTATCACTAATAGAGCCAGTTTCTAGATTGATTGGTTACCCTAGTGCTTCCTAACCAAGCAGACACGTTTCAGGCCCCTTTGCCCTCTGGCATCCCAGAATTCAGACCATGCAGGCAGCCTCACTCTCCCTGGAACAGATCCCTGCCCTCCCGCTGGCCCCTAGGTGGACTTCCCTCCATGTAGGTGCTCAGGGTCTAGAGTTGCCTGAGTCACTCTGGTGAGCATGCTCAGTTAAGCTTCCTTAGGAGGAAGATAGGAGAAAATTGTATTCTTTTAAATGGGAAGACACATATTTACTTCAGAAGAGTACTGTTAATTAAGTGATAATGGTAGGGAAAAATACTATATAGTCATTAAAAGAATAGGGGAGAAAAGGTCTCTCTCTATGGATGTGGAACAGATCAAGATTGTTAACGATGACAGACAATATCTATTTTTAAATGAAAAGAGCAAGGTTCAGAACAATGTGTACCCATGGCTATCACTCTGTTATGAAAAAGATATTTATAAATATATACTGTATAGGCATAGAATACCGCTGGTAATAAAGATTGCCTTTTGGGAAGAGAACTGGATGGTTGGGGGCAGGGGCGGGAGGGAGATCTCATTTTGCTGTATATGATTTGTACTTTTTGAATCCATGAACATGTAATATCTATTTAAAAATAAATTCATTTTTTGGAAAGAGATAGTAGAGCTTAGCAACAATTTCCTGCTTTCCTACTCCCTTCCCTTAACGCACTCACCCACAACTAGAACTCCCTGTGCATCCATACGTACCTTCCTCCCGCATGAACACTTGAAGAGTAAACAGATAGCCAAACGCTCTTCCTTATAACCACCCAGCCGGCGCATGCATACAACAGGCAGCCATGCATCAGCTGTACTCACAGACATCCCCATGCATGTGCCCAACAAGCATATATATATACTCACGTGTGCCTTTGACCTAGCTCCTTTACCCTCTACCCACACCTGTGCCTGCTTCATATGTGTGTACACCTGGGTGGATGCCCCCAATTACAAGGCAAAATGGGTTAAAAGTATCTTATTCAAAAGCACTAGTGGGGCCTAATTATAGGTGACTGTAAAACTCTAATTAGGGAAGGACTCATTAGCCACCAAACAAGGGAGGAGAACTGGCAGACCTGGAATTAAAAGACCCGAATGACAAATGCAGCCTCCTCACACATTAGGAGAGAGAGGCTTAATTGCCCTTTGACAAAACTGGAGTGGGGTAGACAGGAAGGAGGGGGAGGCACTAATCAAAGGAGGGGAATCCCTCAGGCGAGGCCTCTTCCCAACACTCCTTCAGCATCTGCTTGAAGGCCATTTATATGAAAACAGTTACTTGCCTTCTATTGCTGGCAGATGAAATAGAAGGAACTTATTACCAACACCCTGTACTTCCTCTACTCTCTGAACTGCCTTCTGGGCTCCCTCAGGAATCCGGGGTCCTTGGTCTCCTTCCACCTATCAAAATTCATTCCCTGGGGGCTGAAAGCATCGCCTTGTGTAGCGGTCACCCGTTCTAATGTGACTCAGCAGCTCGCTTGCTCTGTGACCTTTGTGAGTCGCTTCAACTAAGCAAACCTGTTTCCTCATCACAAAATAGACTGATAACATCTGTCTTCCAGAGTTGTGGACAAGTACAGATGATAAATGAGCAAGTGCTTTGTAACTGCAAGCTGCTAGATAACCATTAGCCATTATGGGCCAGATCCACTGGACTGGATCAAATGTTCCTGGAGGACAAGAATCATATCTTAGTCGTCCTTGCTTTAAGATTCCTGCAACACTTATCTAATAGGGTGGAACAGAAGAGTCATCCTCACTGTGGGTAAGCGGCAGAAACAAATAGGTTCTTTCTCCCCTGGTGTGAACAAATGGACATAACGTTTGGAAATGGGATATGTAGTGGTCATATACCATACATTCCAATATTTATTGAATGTTTACTGTGTAGCAAGTACCACCTTAAGCAGTTTACATGTATTCACTTTTTTGAGACTTACAATGTCCTTTAGAGGGTGTACATTATCAGCATCATCCCCATTTTAAAGATGAGGAAAACAGTCTCAAGTTAAGGAGTTTTCCTAAAACCATACTGTTGGTAAGTAGGAGAGCAGATCTTGAACCAAAGCAGTCTGGCTTTTTAGCCTACACTCTGAACTGTGTAGAGTTTAGGTACCAGCCAGCAGGTGGTAAATGACATTGTGGCCTTTTCGTTGCCCTTGAATTATAGTTATAGCTAACATTTCTTGAGTGCTTATCATATACCAGGCACTATGCTCAGACTTTTACATGTGTTATCTCCTTTAATCCTTTCAACAACCCTATAAAATAGGTGCTATTGTTTATTTTCCCCATTTTACAGATGAAGAAACTGGGGTCCCAAGAGGTACAATAAGTTACCCATTATCATCACAGTAACAGATGAAGAGCTGAAGTTGGAACTTGTTTGTCTCACGCAGAGCCTACATCCTGAACCTCATAGGACTCATAGTTTGCAGTTATTTTGCATAAGCAGCTGCCTCTTTTGTTGAAACTTTAAGACTGTTCTGTATGGTCCAGCTAGTCTGCTTCTGAAGTCTGGGGGTGGGGGAGGGAGGACTGCCACGGAGGTAGAGAGAGACTGAGCTAGTCATGATGTGTGTGGCTGGAGGAGGGAAGGAAGAAGAGAAGTGGAGACAATGACAGTGGATTCTCTAAAAGCGTGGTATTTTGTTCATCACTTCAGTGTAAAAAGGTGATATAGGCCCACAAAGAGTTTGTGACCTAGAGATGACACAAAATGAACCCTCAGATGATTGTATCATAAAGCTTACATGTTGAAGAGAGCTTCAGAGATTCATTATGGGGAGATATGCTTATGGTGGATGAAATGAGAATAACGATCATGGATAAGGAGGAATTCAACTTGTGTCTTAAAGGGAGGGGAGGCTATCAGTGAATGAAGATAGCTGAGAAGGGTATTCCAAGAGCTATGGTTGTGATGCCTAAATTTCTCCTTTTTGCAATGCCCCTCCACATTTGAAAGATTTTGTCTGTCAAAGGAGATTTGTTGAGTAATATATTTTCCTATTATAATTAAAGACAATAAAACTGTCTATTAAAGCTCCTGATCATCACACATTAGCCAACAGTTATTCAACAAACAATTATTTAGCACCTGCTATAAGTATGGCGCTGTGTCTGGTACTTGGAATACATTGATAGCACATTGATAGACAAGATACTGCCCCTTCCTTCAAGGAACTTTCTGAGTTTTCTAGTTGAAGTCAAAGAAACTTGGGCCGGCTGAATGGCTCAGTTGATTAAGAGCTCGCTCAAGAGTGCGAGCTCTAAGCAACAGGGTCGCTGGTTTGATCCCGACCTGAGCTGAGTTGCCGCTGAGCTGCCAACAGGTGGCAGGATGACTCAGCTTAAAAAAAAAGAAAAAGAAAAAGAAAAGAAATCAAAGAAACTTGACATTTCTGTCCAGCACTATCTTGGGTAGATAAATGTATGTCTGTTATTAGGACTTTTAAAAGATAAGAAAAAAAATTTACCATTTATTGAGAGACAACTATGTGCCAGGCATGTTCTAGGCACTTTGTTTTACTTGTTATTGTCTCGCCTATACTTTCCCTCGAACGGAATGTTTTGTTCATTGCTATACCTCCAGTGCTTGCAATGATGCCGGCCACAGAATAGGTACACAACCAATACTAGTTGAATTGACTAAATGAATTAACTCTAATCTCTCAACAACCCTGCAAGGTAGTTGTGGCTATTTTTTTCTTTTACCTATGAGAAATCTAAGACTCAGAAAGATTGAATAAGTTGATCAACACTCAATGACAAAGCAGGGATTCAAATCTCAGACATGTCTGATTTTAAAGGTATTCTTCCCATTGTATTCTTTTTTCCCCCTTCCTCCATCCCAACACCCACCCCCACCACCTCCCCGGCCATTTTTCTCAGTCTAGTTGTGGAGGACGCAGCTCACTGGCCCATGTTGGTATTATGAGCATTGCACTCTACCCAGCTGAGGCAGTCGCTTGCGGTTGTCAGCCAGCTGCTCACGGCAGCTCACGGCAGCTTGCACTGGCTGCTGGCCACTCATGCTGGCTGCAGGCCACTCACACCTGCTGCAGGCCGCTCACAGCAGCCCAGCTCCAGGTTGAGCTGTTGTTCACAATCTTAGGTGTAGAGGGCGCAGCTTACTGGCCCATGTGGGAATCGAAACGGCAGCCCTGTTGTTCAGAGCTCAAGCTCTTACCGACTGAGTTATCCGGCCGTCCAGTCCCATTGTATTCTTTTACCAGAGACACCAAGAGACAGGGACATTAGGTTGGAAAGCTCTAAAATAAGACATGAATATGTAAAAGTATGTTTGAGAAGGAGGAAGGGTCAGTGTGCATGGACAGAGGGAGCATGGGGAATGAGACTATAGAACATGCTAGAGTGGAAAGCCTGAAATGCTGAGCTGAGGACTTCGACTGGATTTGTAAGGCGCTGGGTAACGCAAATTTTCAACTTGGTTGGAATTGTGTTGAAAAGATTAATCTAGCAGTAGTGTATATATAGGGTGGTTTGGATTTTAGAGACATGGGAGATGACCAGTGTCACTAATTCATCTTTGGAAGGAGTGGTAACCAGTAATTGAATAGAGGCAGTGACAATAAGAATGGAAAGGAGGGATAATGTCAGAATAGACTCAAATGCCCCAAGTGAGGGAGGCTAGGTCAAATTACTGAGATTGATTTGCAGCAACAAGTAGGTGAGGCAGCTAGTCTGTATAACTTCCCTCTTCCTAGAGTTGTCTCCAGGTGGGTAGCAGTCCCTGCTTTAGGACCACAGCTTTAAACCACTTACCTTTTTGGCAGAGCCTGTGTCTAGTCATTTTCTCACCAAATATTTATGGAGTACTTAGTATTATATGCTCACAGTGTCAGCATCAGCAGGGTTTTTATGCACTTTAGGCTTAGGTCAATAAATGTATTATATTAAGGCGATGCTGTGTTTGGTATTGGAAATACAGGAGAACGGGGATGTGGGGCTCTATCTGGCTTCCTAGTCCAATCTATCAAATATGAAGAATCCTTTCAGTTTCTTCAACTGGAAAGTGGGATAATAACTGCACCCGCCTTACAGGAGTGCTGTCAGGATTTAATGAGTTAATACAGATTAAGCAAATAGAACAACGCCTGACATGTAGTCGTTAGTTGGTAAGTGTTTGCTACCTTTATATACATACAAGACAAAGGCCCTCCCTTCAAAGACACAATCATGTAACTGGATTCATCCAGTCCAACAAGACATTGCAATAATAGACACATAACACAAGGGACAGAAAGAGTTTTAAAGGGGAATGATTCTTATGGATACTTATCTGTTATTCAACCTGATCCCTCCCACTGACAGCCAACCTTTCTTCATATCACCCAAACTCCTTGGTGATAAAATCACTATCAACTCTTTTCAAGCTTCCATGATCCTAGGACTTCCCAGGAGCGTGCAGGAGTCAGAGCCCCCATCAATTTTGGAGGTGACCTTGATACCCCTCCAGCTCAGCAGACCTGCAGGAATTAAATCTTTGCCTGGAACAAATGAGATTATATTCCCTTTTGAGAGAAAAAAAAGACATTTTGAGAGAAAAAAGAGACAATCTTCACCTCTTCCTGGACACAGATACTCATTTGCCTGATCACCTGCAAAGCAGATGAGCCTCTGAAATGCCCTCTTTTCTTGTTCACTTAGGGGTGAAAATTTACCAGCAAGGAACCAATTAGCATCTTCTACAAGCAGGTCCCACACCTTCTGGAGCCAATTCTTTTACTTCATCCTCTGCACATAATCAGTATCTGCTTTGGGATCTTGTCTTAATTGAGTCCAACCTGTGCTGTTATCTCTAGCCCAAGGGAGAAGAGGGAGAAAGGGTGGAAGGGAAGGCGCTCTATTCTTTCTTTGCTTCCAGCCTAGAGGAAGGCAATCAAGAGAAAGAGAGATGAGCCAGAGAGGTCAGAGGTCAGTGAGGAAGGAACTACCTAGACACCTGGGTGGCTGACTTACATGCAATGAAGAATAATACAAATGAATCTTCTCAAGCACTTGTTATATACCAGGCACTACTCTAAATGCTTCATATGGTTGAACAGGTGTAATCACTACAACAACTCTCCAAGTTCGGTGTTCTCGCTAGCTCTTATTTAAAAATGAGGGAAATGGAGACACTAAAATGATCATGCAACTAAATCAACCGGAAACCGCAGTTTGGGTCTCGACATTCTTGCTAACACCTCTATGTTCACAACCGCTGTGCTGTGCCACTTCTCACCTCAGCTGGCCACTTTGCTGTGCTCAGAGAGCTGCCTTGTCTGCTGCAACGCTGGAGCAAAACTCAAGTCCATCTGCTGCTGCTGAGGAACCACCAAGCCTGGGTCTTCGTTGTCTCCCAGTTATCTGCTTTGAGAGCTTTGAGGAGCATCAGGTAGGAGGTGGCCTCTGAATGTAGAGCTCTGACCTGGCTGCAGAGGGAGATGCAGAGGAAAGAGAAGCAGGCTTTGGGGACATCTCGTCAAATGGGGAAACAGGATGTGCACAGGACTGAGATAAGCAAAGGCAAGTTAATATCTGCCTTAGGGACAACGGCCTGGAACCCAAAGCCCAAACTCCTAGTAATGCCTGTGAAGCCCCATGCCCTGTGGCCTCTGCCACCTCCCCAGCCTCAGGGTGATTATTGGATGAAGACTGAGAAGAAATCTGACTCCCATGTTGCAGCTTCTTATTTCAACCCTACTGGCAAAGCCAACGCCCCCTACCCCCCTTGCTGGAGTAAAACTACTTGGGTTCAAATCCAAATGCCGGATTCCAACCTTTCTGTTTCTGAGAGCACAGCGTTGCATGTTCAAATGTCTTCAGAGGCCAGGCAGGTCAAACAGCAAATAACGGAGACAATCCAATAGTGAGTAGTGCAGCCTGCCTTAACCTGAAGAGCATGCATTTTGCCTAAAGACTTTCAGGATAAAAACACTGCTGAACAGGCAAAATTCCTCTGGATTCAACACTGTATGCTCTTAGATCCCAAGGGGGAGGGGTGATGGGAGTGAACCCAGAATTTCTCCTTCCCTGTGAATTGTTTATAGTAAGGACAGAGCCCAGGTAGAGGCATGGATGGACTCCTAAACCAGACTACGTGATTTCGAATCCCAGCTCTACTATTTGCTGCCTCTGTGACTTTGAACAAGTTATATGCCTCCCTCTGCCTCAGTTTCTTCACCTGTAAGATGAGGAGAATGGTTGGACCTGCTTTATGACAGCTGTTGTAGGAATTAAATGAGTTATAATATAAAGTGCTTAGAGCAGTGTCTGGCACATATTGAGTGTCATATACATGTCAGCAATTATTATTTCTATAGTACACATTTCATAAATTCTGGATACTATGGACATGTAAGGATAATTCACAGTTCTGTAAACATACAGTCTGACAGAAATAAGGTAATCAAGAGTTACATTTATGGCAATATCTCTAACTTTCTGGGTTTCCTGGAGTTCACTGTTATATCTCCACTTATTATTTTATAATTAATAATCACAAATAATTAGTGGGCCAGCTGAGTGGCTCATTGGTTAAGAGTTGGCTTGGGAGCACGAGCTCTGAGCAGCAGGGCCGCCAGTTTGGATCCCACATGAGGGCCAGTGACACTGCCCTCTACAGCTAAGATGGTGAACAACAGCTCGACTGGAGCTGGGCTGCCGTGAGTCGCTGGCGATGGCATAGGCTGCAGTGGGGCCGCAGTGGGCTGCCGTAAGCTACTGTGAGTGGCCGGCAGCTGGCATGAGCTGCTGTGAGCCACTGTGAGCGACCATACACTAGCCGGGAAGAGCTCAATGATCACAATACCAACATGGGCGAGTGAAGCGGCGTCCTCCACAACTTGTCTGTTCCCCTTCCCCAATTTCTCAATGCTGTTCCCTCCCCCAAGTTACCAATAAAGTCTTAAAAATAAATAAATAATTAGTAATACTATTAGTATCTGTTATATAAAACAATATATTAATATATTACTATTACTATATTAATAGTAATAAAATTAATTAAAAATAATAATAGTAAAGGTCACATGTAGAGAGAGCTTTCTGTGAGTTGGGCACCATGCTAAATGTTTTCTATATATGCTACCTCATTCTCCCATTAATCCTGTGACAAGGACTAATATCATCTCCATTTTACAGATGAGGTTACTGAGGTTTAGGAGAAGTTAAATAATTTGCCTGGTCAATTTTTTCAAAGCACAAAAATGTGCTGCCTAAATTTAATGTAATCCTATGCCAATACCTATTAATCTTATAGGCAAGAAATTCTGGGGGGGGGGGGGAAAGGACTGTACTTTAAAAGGAAACTCTTCTAGTGTTTGTTTCCAGGTAATGACCTGTTTGGCGTGGGAGATACTACTTGGAGCAAAAGAAAGCAGAGAAACTTAAGGCTGAAAATATTTACTTTAAAATTCTGCATAATTTTATTAAGTGTTTTCTGTTGTTCCAGATCCTTTTGAAACAAGGCAATGTGTAACTAAACAAATAGAGATGTGATATTATTTTTCTTTTCTTTTTAAAGATTTTATTGGGGAATTGGGGGAGGGAACAGCTTTGGGGAATCGGGGAAGGGGAATAGACAAGTTGCTGTCCTTTTTTTCTTCAGTCTAATTGTGGAGGACATCACTTCACTGGTCCGTGTTGGTATTGTAATCATTGCGCTTTGCCCGGCTGAGGCAGTTGGTCGCTGGCCGCTCTCGCTGGCAGCCGGCCACTCGCGGTAGCTCACAGCAGCCCACTGCAGCAGGGGCTGCAGCCTACGCCATGGCTGGTGACTCACAGCAGCCCAGCTCCAGGTCAACCTGTTGTTCACCATCTTAGCTGCAGAGGGCACAGTGTCACTGGCCCATGTGGGATTCGAACTGGTGGCCATACTGCTCAGAACTCGTGCTCCCAAGCCAACTCTTAACCAATGAGCCACTCAGCCAGCCTGACATTATTTTTTTTGAACCGTCCCCCACAACAAAACTGAGATAGTCATTATAATCCCCATTTTACAAATGGGAAAACTGAGACTCAAGGGGTTAGGTGACTCGCCCAAGTTAAGAACAGGGCCAGGACTCAAACCTGTGTCTTATAAATTCCATCGAGCAGCCTTTCCCTACACTGTACTACCTGAAAGAATTCATCCTACTGCCAGTGAAGTCATCAAGCCACCATATTTATGACACTGTACTAAATGCCATGGAGGAGTAATTTACACTTAAAGTGGAGAGGCAAGACACATGGGGAAATGAGTTAATGATAAAAGAAATGTCCCACAGCAGTACAATTGGAGATGAAGGGAAAGCAGTTCTTAAATGTCTAGGTAAGATTCTGTGCATATAAAAGAGATCTGGGCACAGAATATACAGAACATGCTGACTGAATAGAGGAAACCAAAAGGAAGAGGCTGCTGCCCTGCTCAGCCCTAGGAGCCCATCCAGCTTTGAACTGAATTCTCATGCACAGAATCCTTTATGGCCATGAAATGTTTCTTCTCTTTCATTTTCTCACGTTGCATGTGTGTTTCGTTATGATTTTGATTGAGGGGTGGGAAATCTATGCCCTGCAACTCTTCTCTCCATTCTCATCACTTTAATTTGTTGAGCTGCCTAATTACCTAAATATTTCAGGCCAGTAAGCAGGATAGGTATGTTGGGGCTAGTGTATCCACCACGTGCTTCCTCTTTCCACAGCAGTGCCATCCCCATCTCAATTCAAAAGGCCTAGCAGTTTCCGACAGAGTGTAGATGCTCCATTTTCCTCCAATATTAATAATTATGACATTAGAAGGGTGATCTGCTGCAATTCAGCCTTTCTATTTGCAGGCTCGTGGCTGCATATCAATAGCATGATTAGGCAAATGAAATCAGATTGGCACGGTTATGAAATATTTACATGGCCAGAATGCATATGCTTCAATCTCATTGTTCCCATTATTAAGCCATTTTATAATCTCATAACATTTAGACTCACACTTTGCATTTCTAATTAACTTGAGGAGTGACTTCGCTGGGAGTTAATTGCAACTTGTGCATTCTTATACACACAAACTCGCTGAGAAACAAACTCTGGTTGGCAATCATGTAATTCACCCCCAAGATGGACTTCAGGCTGACTTCTGTTCTAAACCATCCTGTCTGTCAGTTGGGAAAAGTGGCTGGGGACATTGGTTTTCATTAAAATTTGGTACAAATCACATGCAGGAATAGTCTGAGTGCAAGAGTCCCTTTTCCCTTTGGAGGGACTAGTTTCCTCCTGAATAGCCTTTCACAATTGAACCAGTTTGATGTGAGGCAATGGTTTTCAGCCTTTTGGATTTTGTGAATCAATAACATCTGTAAAATAACAATAATAATAAAAAAGATTGGGGATGTCTAAATAGCTCTTATATTGAGCTATTGTATTATCTATATTTAGAATTACTTCAGTAGGAAGAACATGCTGTATCTCTTACACTTTATGGTCAGTTAGTTAGCATTTGAAAGTCTAATCAAAAGTCCATACCCTTGAAGTGACTACTACAAGTGACTACCACAAGCACTTTAATGATCTTTATCTCCTATTAACATCAGAGTTTTGTTAATACGCACAATTGGTGTCAGAAATGATTTTTTTTTTCTCCTGATGGAATGAGTGGTGTTCAAGATATGTGGATTGGTTAAAAATATCGATCTGGCTCTTCCTCTCGTGGATGAACAGGGAATGTGCTTTAAGCATGCCCAGTGCTTACACCCTTCAGAATACCATCAGGCCTAGAATTGGATCTGGTCATATTTTAGGAAGTTTGTACAGGATCTGGTTGCCCGGCTCTGATTAAGAAGTGATCTAAATCTACTATGAGTGAACCCTGCTTGCAAGATTCTTGTTGGAGCAAGTGGTTCTCAGCCAGCAATGATTTTGCTCCTTTCCCCTTCCCCAAGGGTGTGTGTGTGTGTGTGTGTGTGTGTGTGTGTGTAAGGGGGGGATACTACTAGCATCTAATGGGTAGTGGCCAGAGTTGCTGCAATGCACCAGGACAGGACCTCTCCCTCAGCCAAGAATGACCTCTCTGAAAGTCAGCCCCCAAAAGTCATTTGTGCCGAGAAACCCTGGAAAAGGATAGAACTTCAACTTCACTGACCTCACAGAACTGGCTGTGTAACTGTTTTTACATCTAACTGTTAATGCTTCCATGTGTCTATACCCCTCTTTCACTGTAATATACAATCTGATGGCAAAGTTGAAGGGAAGAAAGCTACATTCTTTTCCTAGCTCAACTCCTGGAGATTACCAATATCTATCAAAAAGAGCCTAATAATTGTGCATAACCAAGTTGTCCTAGGTCGGTTTGAAACAACAGTGTAGATTCTCAGTTTTTTATTTTGGAAACTTTAAATTTTGTTAATTCCTGATTTTAAAAAGAAACAACTACTATCCACTATCATCCTCATGTAACAAAATAAAAAGATTTAATACCAAAGATAGTTAATAAAGAACAATCCTTTAAATAAAAATGGTTAACTTTTAAAAAACTCACTGTTCTCCCTCAACTCATTGCATTAGTATTTGCACCAGGTTCCCCTTATACTGGCAAGAATGTGCCCAACATAGAAGCAAATGTTGCTCTTTTTCTCTTGAAAGGGATTTTTGGATCCAGGTACTAGCCTAGAAAGATGAACATCTTTCCCAGAGAAGGTTGAGAAAATCGCCAGGCATCCAGACCACTGGGACAACTTTACAAGGTTCTTCCTTCACAGCGCTGGAAAATCACAAATGGTGCAAGCTTCCCCATTAAGGGGTGGGGGGAGAAGATAGCCTGATTCCCATTTTGCATACAAGAAAATAGGCTTTAGTGACTTGTCCAAAGTCATATGGCTAACATATGTTGTGCAGTCTCTAAATCCAGATCTCCAAGACCTCAGATTGGAGACATCTCTGCCCTAATGTGGCTAAATGACTTTGAACATGTTCCCATTCAGTGTCTGATGGGTCATAGGATTGAATATTCTTTAATGGGTCATCTGGTCCAGAGATTCTCCAACTTAAACATAATATATCAATAAACCTTTTTTTTAATTAAAGTTTATTGGGGTGACAATGGGTTTCAGGTGTACAATTCTGTAATACATCATCTATATATCCCATTTTGTGTTCACCACCCAGAATCAGTTCTCCCTCCATCACCATATATTTGATCCCTTTTACCTTCATCTACCATCCCCCCCATCCCCCCAACCACTAAACTATTGTCTGTGTCTGTGAGTTTTTGTTTCTTCATTTGTTTGTTTTGTTCCTTTGTTGTTTTCAGTTGTTGTTTTTTTAATTGGGGAATTGGGGAGGGTAACAGTGTTGGGGAATCGGGGAAGGGGAACAGCCAAGTTGTTGTGCTTTTGTTCTTCAGTCTAGTTGTGGAGGACGCCGCTTCACTGGCTCATGTTGGTATTATAATCATTGCGCTCTTCCCGGCTCAGGCAGTCGGTCGCCAGCCGCTGGACGGCCGCTTACCATGGCTCACGGCAGTTCACAGCAGCTCTCACCAACTGCCGGCCACTCACAGCAGCTCATGGCAGCCCACTGAAGCCTACACAGTAGCCAGCCACTCTTGGCAGCCCAGCTCCAGGTCGAGCTGTTGTTCACAACCTTAGCTGTAGAGGGTGCAACTTACTGGTGCATGTGGGAATCGAACTGGCAGCCCTGTTGTTCAGAGCTCATGCTCTTACCAACTGAGCCACTCAGCCCACCCTGTTTATAGTTTTATATCCCACATATGAGTGAAATTATATGGTTCTCTACTTTTTCTGTCTGACTTATTTTGCTTAGCATAATAATCTCAAGATCCATCCGTGTTGTGGCAAATGGCATTATTTCATCTTTTCTTAGGGCAGAGTAATATTCCATTGTGTATATATACCACTCAATGAACCTTTTGAAAGACAATTATATATTTTTATTTTTTTCCAAGGAAAATTTTGTGGTTTGTTTTTTTAAAAAAACAAAAGCCAAATTTATTTGTTCATTTCTTGCATTTAAAGTACTCCTTGATGACATCCCTGGCCTGAGACTCTTTGCCATAATCAACCACCACACAACTGCAATCAACCACTTTATGGGGTTTTCCCTTCTGTCGATGTTACAGAGGTCTACCCGTTTTCCTAGTTTCTTGTTGTCATCAACCTTAATTAGGTGGAGCTGATGTTCAGCACAGATGGCCTCATCCAACCTGACATACATAGGTTCATTGCAGTTGGATGCAAGCACACAAACATGGGCATGATGCTTGTCTAAGGCTTTGGCAGCTTCGCGAATTCCACATGCTAGGCCATTGTGGATGAGGGCGGCTTTCAGCACCTCTTCTAAGGCAGTATTGACGTCCATTACACCTCTAGCAGCAATGCCTTCCTCGGCCATGGTGGTGGGTTACGGGTGGAGCCGAATCTTGAATGCACTCTGCCTCCGCGCTATACCGCGGTGGCGAGGAAAGAGGTAAAATATTTTTTAAAAACTCTAACACTTATTAATACCATTCTCATAGGAGAACGGATATTTTAATACTAGGAAAGTAGGAAACAATTCATTCCTTCATTCATTCAACAAATATTTATCAAGTGCCTATTTTTCTGGGTGTTGGTGAAAAAATAGAGAACAAGAACATCAGAGTCTGCCCTCTCCAAAATTACGTTCCAATGACATAATCTCAGAACAAAAGACAGCTCTTTAAGTGATAGAAATTGAACTCTATAAAGTATTTATTACAGTGGTCTTACTGTTCTCTTTTCATCATAATAAAAACCTTGTCATGTGCCAGCGTTGGTCCACAGACCAGCTTTCGGAAACTCTGAATCTAATTCATTTGTCTGCTTCCAGGAACAGAGCCCTGAAGTTACCTCAGATGGAAGGAAATCAGATCAAAATTGAAATGCAGTCTGGATTGTCACAGGGCCTGGGGTTCATGGCTCAGGTGAGAAACGGAACGTGGCATTGTATACCATGGATAGGATGAGCCTGATTTCTGCGAGTGCAACTTCTGATGCTTTGGTTCAACCAGTAAAGTCACATTTTCGACATCACTTTACTTTACCTGCTTTTTCTACACTCTCACTGGCAAGTCTGGAAACCCTCTAAAGTATTCCCAACAGCCTTCCATCTCTCAGCTCATCATAGCTCATTAGAAGCCCTGGGAAGCTATTTAAGTTCATTTCACACTTAGGGAAAGTGAGCCCCAGGAAGAAGTCACCTGGCAAAGCATAAATGGCTTTAGGACCCATCTTAGCTTTTCTGCTTTTCATCCAAGGATCTACTTATGGGACAAGTGAGAGAGTCATCTCTGTTCAGAATAGAAAAGGCCACAAGCATATTCTCCAGGCCACTGTCACAGCAACCTTGTGTATTTCTTTTCCTTCTTGATTGTCTAAGGTATACCTCTTTACAATCACTCTCCCCACTTGCCCCAAGCACTGATCTGGGAGTTCAGGGAAACAGGTTTGCATGGCTAATATCTTACTTGTTGAGCTATCCAGCAGGCTTGGAAATGGCAAACAAATTATTCAAACACTGGCAAATTATACCTGGAGCACAATGAAGAGATAAGAGCAAGACAATAGAAGCAGACTTGAAAGTCTGAGGCTGGGAGGCTGTTTAGTTACCCTTCACTCCCCCACACTCCCCCCCCACCCTTCACCCACTCCCACCCAGGGCTACTGAAATCCTGAATGTGGAAATGAGAAAGCCAGCATCCTTGTCCTAGCTTGATAGTTGGGTTGGAAAACAAGTACCCAGCTCCCCTTCTCTGCTTTAGAGAAAGGAAAGTCTGGATGGCTGGAATCTTTATGTGACATCATATCTCTCCTTTGGCCTCTAAGTAGTGCT
>NW_017732663.1:251875-257850 GCF_001890085.2 Hipposideros armiger
GAAATGGGTGAATAGCGTGGGTCCATTTTATCTGCCCCTCAATGAAGTTAAAGCCCGCTGGCTTTTAAGACCCAGGCAGCAAACAAAAAGCGGTCTTTATCCTCACACACCAAATCTGTGCGTCAGTAAAGTGCAGGCCCTGACAGGAATTTCAATTATTTAATCAAAAAGAAAATGAAAGAGGTCTTAAGTGTTGTGGTTCGAAGACAGCCTTTTCATAGACCAATCTAGTGTGCGCTCACATTGAATATGAAGCAAAATGGGAAGGAAATTAAGGCAGCTTCGGCTTAAATCATGTGATTGCAAATAGTAAATTAGTTTCTCGATGTTTTCATTTAAGTGTTTAAGTGGAAGGTTTTATTCCTAATGTAGTGTAGTGACACAGAAGAGAACCCTCAGCCGATTCCAGCTTCCCCATCCTCGCTTCAGTGATGCATTTGCCCTGGGGAGGAGGGGGTGGAAGGGAGGCTAAGACAGAGAGAACGGGCAGCAAAGCCTCAGTCACGTTAAGGTCCTTTTGTTTCAAATTGCGACCAAAGTACGCTTTCACAGCAAACTCATTAATCGAGCAGATGAGTAACGTCTGTTGAAAATGTACTAAGTGAAATGCATTTAATTTGGAAGGAAAATCAGGAACTGCATTAGTCAGAGCATATAAATGGCAACATCATCCATTCGGCTGTTTTTTTTGTTTGTTTTCTGTATTTATTTTTATTTTTATGTGGACTCACTGAATTTGTTCTTAAGGGGTAAAGACTAGGTAAAAATGGGCAACATTGAGCTTGAGAGAACATATGCCCATTGGGCTTTCAAAGGCTTCTGGGTGGTTTTGCTGGGGCTAGACCGGGAGCCTACTGTTGGGATGGGCGCTGATGTCACAGCAATCTCTCGGGTAAGCATTAATTGGGTTGGACTGAGTTGACCTCCGACTGGTGCAACAAGTAGCTAGCTGGAGGTCATTTCTTTGCAAATGAGCAACCCTTTGTGTTTGTAATGAGCTTTGATTATTTGGCTGGGAGCTTGCAGCGGTGCACGGTGGGTTTCGGGCATCCAAGTCCCTTATCCTCCAGGAAGTATTCCTTGCCAAGAATTCTTTTTTTCTCTAGACTTCTAGAAAGCTTTTGGTCTATGTTTCTGTGTTGCTTTCTGGACACAGGTTACTGAGCATACACTAACTTTTACCATTGTTCAACTTTCTTTTTATGGTTGAATGGTATTTTTACTCTTATTTTTTTCTTTTTATTATGGAAATTTTCAACAAAATAATCTAAGGAACTTTGAAATCTATTATTTCAAAGAAAATAATCTAAGGAACTTCCGTGTAACAATCATTAAAATGTAACAGTTATTAACCTTTTGTCATATTTATTTCATCTTTCCCCTCCATTGAGGTTTACTTAAAGTAAATTCAAACATCATGATATTTTACCCTAATTACTTTAGCATGCACCTTAAAAAAAAAAGAATATTTTCCTATATAAAACCACTATGCCATTATCACATCTAACAAAATTAACAATGATTCCTCAATATCACTTAATACCTAATCCATATTCAAATTTCCCCATTTCTCTATAAGTATTTTTAGGGTTGGTATATTCAAAGCAACACCAATCAAAGACCATACATAGCATTTGACTTTTGTCATTTAAGTTGACAATCCTCACTTTATTTTTACTTTCCTCATGGCATTTCCTTGTTGAAGGAAATAAGGAATTGTATTATAGAATGTTGGACCTCCTGAATTTGTCTGACTGCTTCCATGCAGTATAGTTTTAGATTGCTTTTCTATTTTTTGTATATTCTGTAACTTGAAGTTGGGTCTAACCCTGACTAGATTCAGGTTAAAGATTTGGCAGGAATACAATTTACAGGTGCTGGTGAGTACTCCATTTCGCATCGCAATAGGGGCACACATGGTGTCTGGTGATCCTACCATTAGGGATATCCAGGTTGATCACTGGGTTGAAGTGGTGACAGCCCAGTTGCTCCACAAAGTTACACTTTCTTGTTTGTAACCAGCAAGTAATCTACAGGGTGATATGTTGGCATTTATGCAAACATCCAGTTTCTCTCGTTCCACAGCCAAAAGTCATAAGAGGGCCAAGGGACCTTGCATTAGACAGTTTACTATTTTGTGCAGCACTTAAGTAGTGCAAGATATGTATGTAGTAAAATTCAAAAATCGTGGTTGAAGGAGTGAGTGAATAAATGGGTGGATACTTGAGGCTTTGAGTGAAGAAAATGAAAATTTTAACATAACGAGAAATCTGCAAACCTGCCTGTGAATGATACACTGGTGAAAGGGTCCAGCACTGTTGGGAGTCACAAAATGCTGACACTTGACTGGATGTGGAAAGACTCAGTTTAGCCTCAGTTTTGCCACTATTTTGCTGTGTGACTTCAGACAAACTGCTTAACTCCTCTGGAACTTATTTGTACAACAAAAAAATACAAAAAGAAAAAAATCTCTAAGGTTCTATCAGTCTTAGCACTCTAGGATTCTAAAAACTATAAAGAACTATACAGACCAGGTCATTGGAACCTACAGATCTTGAATCCCCTTGAATCAGGGTTTTTCCTGTGCCCGCTAGGCTTGTGGTGTTTAACAAGCTTACGGGTTGTTAGAGCAACCACCCACCCCACAGCTTGTTATCTGATAACCAGCCATCCCAAACTTTGCCACCTAGGCTCTCTGTCCCTATTGATATTGAACTGGAAAGGTGACCGGGGACTGATTGGCCTTCATGCCATTTTTTAAACAATGGAAAACATTTGCTTATATCCCAGCAAAGTAAAATCTGCCAAGATGGATCATCTGAGTGGCCCTTCTACCTCCTCATTTACTTATTTATTTACTTATTCAATCAGTTAGTCAGTATATAAGACCTTAACATGTGCCAGATATTGAACTAGATGCTTGGAATATTATTGGTCCTTTTTATGTAGAGTGTACGGTTTACAAAGGGAGACAAGTGATTAAAAAGGCAGTTGCAATACCATGAAAAAAATGTGATGTTAATAGAAGTATGTGGTAGCACAGAGGTAGGGCATACCTGGGGGCATTGGGGACAGCTTCCAGGAGGAAGTGATTTGTGTTAGCTGAAAATTGTGCAGGAATAAGCCAGTGCTGGAGTGAGAAATGTCTAGAGTAACATGCTCCTGGCAGAGAGGGTAGCATATGAGCATACTGAGTCACGGACGGGAGAGAATATGGCATGTGAAAGAGTTTAGAGGACTGGGAAACTACCAAAGGTATTTTGTTTGTTTGTTGATTTTTATTGTGGTAAAATATACATGCCATATTTCCAAAAAATTTTAAGCATGGATTAACATAATCAGATTTGCACATTTGACTCATCTCTCTGGCTAGTAAAGAAAGGATTGGAGCAAGTGACTAAGAGGAACAGTTAAGATCATGCCATTATCATGAGGTTTGAAAGTCTTAAAAGTCTTCTAAGCTTCAAAGCTTCTACCAGGCCTGACATCCATAGAAATGACTAATGAATATTTTATGAACAAATGAGTGGTTGTTTATTGGCTAAATGGCTGAATGGACTTATATCTGGAAAGACCAATAATTTACTTTCTGGAATTTCTAGTACTTTTCTTTTAATTCCTCATGTATAGAGACTTGAGATAAAATTTCCTAAATTACAGCTCTGTTCAAAAAAAACCTTCATTGGCCCCTATACTCACTCCACTTTCCTCAAAAGTCAGAACACAGTCTTCTGACTGTCTTTCAAAGTACTTATTAATAAGGTCATAACCACATTTCCAAGTACTACTCAAAGTCTTCACTCTAGTTATGCTAATATCAGTATCCTGCAAATACACTCTGTTCTATCCCACCTGTGAGTACTTGCATATGCTATTCTGAGCTGGAACAGTTTCATCACCTGTTTCACCTGTACAAATTCTACCAATTCTTGATGGTCCAGCCCTAGTACCGTGTCTTGCATGAAGACTTCACTCATTTATTATATTTGACTTATAATTTAAATAAAATGTTATAAGAATGTAAGCAATACTAGTACTTTATTTATTTAAATTATAAGTCAAAATAAGGCTCAGTGGAGAGAGCCCAGTCTTTGAACCTGTGCAAGCCTGGGTTTGAAGACTTCTTTTGCCACTTACCAAATGTGTAGACTTGTAATTCCCTTCTCTGAGCTTTGGTTTCTTTAAATGTAAAACTAAATTAATTATGTTTACTTTGCAGTGTAGATTAAAGAGAGTATATTAAGGCATGTAATACAATGCCTATCACAAAGTAAGTGCTAGAAGCTATTATCTTTAATAATAATTAACATTTTCATCCTGTTATTCATCCAGTTTTTAAAGCTCTTTTGCATATTTTCCTCACAAAATAATCCCCACAATAGCTCTCAGAGGTAGGCTTTGCAGATAGAATAACTCAGGCTCTCAAGGGTTAAGTGACCTTCTAAAAAGAAGAGTATTGTCCTTAGATCATTTGCATGAGAATCACCTGGGGCTTTAATATGGCACAGAGGGGAGTACAATTGATGCTACCTTTATGGAGTACAGTTTGGCAAAGTCAATCATAATTACAAACTTGATCTAGTAATTTATCGTCTAAGGATTCCTACTTGCCCATGAGCAAAATAACATATGGGTATGGTTATTTATTGCAGCATTGTTTGTAACAGCAAAAGACTGGAAACATCTTAATTATTATCATGAAAGGGGACTAGTTAAATAAATCATGGTACATCCATAAATGTTATAATGTGCAACCCCCAAAATAGGTTAAGTAAAAAAACCAAAATGCAAAAAAATATGTAGTATGCCACCCTTTGTATAAAGAGAGGGAGAAAGGATATGTGTATATGTGAGAAATATGAGTATATACATATATTTCACCTACACGTTTTATCTATTTATCTATCTATCTATCTATATCTATATCTATATCTATATCTATATCTATATCTATGTATATATATGCTTAAAATATCTCTGAAAGGACACCTAGAGAATGATAGTGGTTATTACCTCCAAAAGGAGAATTGAGGGATAGGAGAAATTTTTCACTTCATAATTTTTATAGTTTTTGATTTTTGAGTTATCTGAATATATTACCTATACGAAAAATGATGCACAGTCTAGTTGGGAAAACAGAATGTGGCCATGAAAATAGATAAAACATATCAATGTAGTATTTAGCCTATGCCAAAAGCCCACTGAATGGCACATCTGTTAATACTATGGTGATTAAGTACTGTGGGCAGGAATAGATTTTCTGAGAGAGAAAAGAATGAACTGACTCTAGATTGAATGGAGATTATTTGTGTGGATGGAGAGGTAATAAGGCAATCTGTCCAGAAAGAAGACAGATAAAAGCAATTTTTAAAAATTGAGTTTTGTGGGGCTAAGACCTGAGGGTGCAAAGTGGAGGCTCTGTTTTAGTTTGGTTCTGAAGAGATTTTCCCAAAGTTACAAGTTCACATTACTCCCCTGCCTCCCCCTCAAAAAAAAAAACCAAACAAAAAACCACATGTTATTGTTTATGAGTCACATGGTATTGCCACACCATCTCAAGGAGCTGCCTGCCTTCCAGCCAACAGACAGGGATCTGGTAACCCACACGAAATTATTATTTTTTTTAACATCGGAACTGTCAAATAATACTGCAGTTAATCATAGAAATATTTTCTTGTCAACTTTGGGAGAGTGTAATGCTGAACATTGGAAATAAAAAAGACACAGTAGATGAAATTAAATATGTGTCTTATAAGTGAAGGCAAGATATATACATATGAAAGAAAATCTCCAAATGCATACTAACCTTTTACACGGTACATGTTTAATAAATGTTTGCAGGGCTGGCTGGGTGGCGCAGTTGGTTAGAGTGCGAGCTCTGAGCAACAGGGTCACGGGTTCGATTCCCACATGGGACAGTGATCTGTGCCAAAGCTGAACTGCTGCTGTGCTGCCACTGAGCTGCTGCTGAGCTG
>NW_017732663.1:258000-282119 GCF_001890085.2 Hipposideros armiger
CGCCCATAACTATCAATAGATTGAAAGCAGTGACTGGACTTGGAGCTGACCTTGCACTCTCCACAAACTAAGATTGAAAGACAACAACTTGACTTGGAGTTGAACTTGACTTGGAGCTGATGGGTCCTAGAAAAACAAAATGTTCCCCTTCCCCAATTCCCCAACACTGTTCCCTTCCCCAATTCCCCAATAAAATCTTTTAAAAAATAAAAAATAAAACAATAAAAATAAACATTTGCAGATATGAACTGCATAAATCATAGAGCTCTTGGCTTCACTGTCTCCCAATATTATTTTCTATCCTAATTATAATTAAACCTGCATCATCTTAGTGATGAAAATATATTCCTGATCAAATAAAATGCATAGAGAAGCTCTTGGTTGTTTTTGTGTGTTTTGCATGTTGTAAGTTGCATGTACTTAGGAATATGTGTGTGGGTATCTGTGTATGTATTTGAAGCAGATATAAGGCTTATACTTTTCCCATATTTTTTGTTCCCTGCACTTCTCTACCCTGTCTCCAAACCACCTCACCCAGCCTAGCAAAGAAAAGGTGCCTTGTAGATACTAATAAAAGCTCTTTGCCTGATTGGTTCTCCCCATCCCCCAACCAGAAGAAAATAGCCTTGATGTTGATTTTAAAGTATTTTCTAATTCAATGTGTTTGAACTCTGGCTGGGGAAAAGTAGGAACATGAATAGTTGAGCCAACCAATTAAAATCTTTGAGGTATCTCATAGAGCTAAATATATATTCCACACTTGTACCCAGGGAACCATTCCCTAGTGCTCATCACTTCCTTCCATATATATATATATATATATATATATATATATATATATATATATATTTTTTTTTTTTATTTTTTTTTTGGTCCATAGTAGACCACGCATTCCAGTATGAATCATATGGGCTTGCTTTTAGCAGTTAGTCAGGCCACCATCACTATCACCTCCACCACCACCTCTATCACTTCCATTATTACCACCACAATCACCACTGTCAGCAGAGGCAGCAGCAGAGCTATTATATTTATTGAGCATTAGCGGTGTGCCAGGCACTTAGCAAAATGCTTTACACATGATACCTTTTTAAAAATTGAGATACAGTTGACATGTAACATGGTGTATGTGTAAAGTATACATATTATCTTAATTACTCCCCAAAACTATCCTATGAGGTAAATACTATTACTGGCCTCTTCAATCAAGGGCTATAATTTCAAGTTCCATTCCAGATGAGAAATAAGCAACATCTATTATTGCTTTACTTGTCTATTTTTCACAGATAATGTGGTTGGATTGAACAGAGTATGGACTCTGGGGTCAGATAAACCTGAGTTCGTATCTCGGCATACAAAACTAAGTGATGTTGAGCTCATGACTCTATGGAAGTGATCTTCCATTTCATTATATGTAAAAAAGAAGACTTATGATATTCAAATGGAAAGGTAGAGCAAAGTATATTATAAATACAAGATGTCCACCTCGTTATGCATAGTCCCATCATTAAAATAGTCAAAAAGCATTCTTCAACGACCTTTCTTAAGTGATTAAATAGATATTATCCCTAATTTCTGGATGGGAACAGGGTGTATGTGTGATCAACTTTTTGAAATCACATGTAATTTATTTGAAAGTAATAAGTTGCTGACCTTTTACTAAGAAATAAAAGTTTAATGTCCCTTATAGGCAAATGTCAATTAAACACAACTGTGTACTAATTTGGGTCCAGTAACTTATGGAGAATGGCTAAAATCATAATAAAAATAATGTAGTGAATTTTGATATGGACATTTTTTTTTTAAGATTTTATTGGGGAATTGGGGGAGGGAACAGCATTGGAGAATTGAGAAGGGGAACAGACAAGTTGCTGTTCTTTTGTTCTTCAGTCTAGTTGTGGAGGACGTCGCTTCACTAGCCCATGTTGGTGTTGTGATCATTGCGCTCTTCCCAGCTGAGACAGATTGGCCGCCAGCCATTGGATGGCCGCTCATGATGGCCCACAGCAGCTCGCGATGGCTGCCGGCTGCCAGCCACTTATAGCAGCCCACTGCAGCCCCACTACAGCCCCACGGCAGCCCAGCTCCAGGTGCAGCCATTGTTCACCATCTTAGCTGTAGAGGGCGAAGCATCACTGGCCCATGTGGGAACCAAACCGGGGGCCCTGCTGCTCAGAGCTCGAACTCCCAAACCAACTCTTAACCAATGAGCCACTCGGCCAACCCTGGTTTGGACATTTTTGAGTTGAAGTAAAATAATTCTTTTTTCTTTATGTTTTAATTAATATTTTAAGTTTAATATTATTTATGTATTTATTTATTTATTTAAAAATTTTTATTGGGGAATTGGAGAGGGGAACAGTGTTGGGGAGTTGGGGAAGAAGAACATTGTGTTTTTCCAGGACCCAACAGCTCCAAGTCAAGTTGTTGTCCTTCAATCTTAGTTGTGGAGGGTGCAGCTCAGCTCCAAGTCCAGTAGCCACTTTTAATCTAGTTGCGGGGAGGCGCAGCCCACCATCCCATGCGAGAGTCAACCCAGCAACCGTGTTGCACTCTGAGCCATCTGGCTGCCTATTGGCAGCTCGCAGCTTCTCAGCTCAAGGTGCCGTGTTCAATCTTAGTCGTGGGGTGGGAGGAGGGTGTTGCAGCCCACCATCCCATATGGGTGTCGAACCAGCAACCTTGCTTCTAAGAGCACATGCTCTCACCAGCTCAGTGGCAGCTCAGCACAGGAGCAGCTCATTGGCCCATGTGAGAATCAAACTGGAAACCCTGTTGCTTAGAGCTTACGCTCTTAACCAACTGAGCCACTCAGCCAGCCCCCAGTATTATTTATTTTAAAATAAATATTACATTTGTATGATTCTTTCTCAAAAAGTACAAAAGGATATATAGTGGAAAACCTCCTTCTCACCAAGTCCCCAGCACCTCAGTTCCTAAAGGCTACCAATGCTGTGAGTTTTGTATGTACCTCTCCAGAGGTATGTATAGCATATATAATCACATTTGTATAGTTTTCTCCTTTGCTCCCCTTTTAAAACAAATGTTAGCATTCTTTACTTTAATCTTTTCACTTAACAATGCATCGTAGAGCTTCTTTCATTCTGGGTTTGTATAATTTTGCCATGACATACAAATCATATGTGTTGGATAAATTTCAATGTGCATTTGTAATTTTGATATACATTACCAAATTGTTCTTCATAGGGATTGTATAAATATGCATTATTTGCATCAATGTATGAGAGTGATTCTTTCCCCTACACCTTTGCCAACAGAGTGGATAATTAGATTTAAAATTTTTTGATTCGATAGTTAAGACGTAGTCTCAGTATAGTTAAATTCGTATTAGTCTTATTTTTAGTATTACTATTAGCATTTTAAAGATGCTTAATAGTTGCTTATAGTTTTTTGTGTATTAACTATTTTTTCTATTCTTTGCCCATTTTTAAATTGTGCTCTTGATCTTTTTCCTTATTGATTTGTAGAAAATTTTAATTTAAAACAAATTATCCCTGTGTGTGGGATTTGAGTTGCAAATACTTTAGCCCACTTTGTTGTTTGTCTTTTTTCTTTGCCTATGATAATTTTTGCCATGACTAATTTTTAAAAGTTAATATAGTTAATTTTATCAATGTTTTCTTCTATGGCTTCCAGGTCTTTTATGTTATACACAGAATGACTTTTCCTGTTTTAAATTTATTTAAGAAAACTCTCTCCAATATTTTTCTTCTGCTTCCTTTTAAGATTATCAACCACCTTGGTCATTGTAAGACAAATTCAATATTATACTCTCATAGTGATGACACTTGTACCTTCCTTTTTTTTATCCATTAACTTGATTGCATTATCAATGAAAATTAGAAGAATAAAAATAAATTTGGCTTCATGAACAATATTTTTAAACAAAATATAAATAATCCAGCATTTTAAAAATACCAATAATTTAGTTCCACGCATGAAGTTCTTTTGGGAAATGTTCTCTATACCTAAAATTAGAGTTTGGAAGGGTCTTACAATTTCTAATATCAGAAATTTGCAGTATAACATGATAGCAATTCATGCCCCTTTGTTTTCAAAACTATGCATACTGGTTTGGTATTACAGTTTGAAGTATATTGTGTTACTTGGTGCTAAATTTTAACTCTGATAATAGAATTTTGGTGATTTAGAATGGAAGAAAATAATATTTAAAAGACATTTATGTTTGCTTATTGACTTTTTTTTCTGATAATATATTTGGCTTTTGAGACTTGATGAGGAAAATGGTAGAATCCTAATAGGAAACTGATTTAAAGATCATTCTCATTCCTCTGTATACCTCTTAGGGGATTAAGAAATGATATATGACCTCTCATCTCTCAAACTTTAATTCCTTTAAGATCTTTCTTTCTATCACAAGCTTTATGAAGCATGTTTTAAATTGAGATGCCAAAGGCAGCATAGAAAACTTTAAGGGAAAAATGAAATTAAAGTTTTTTACCCTAAAGACTGACCCAGTCCTGAATGAGCCAATTGCATATATTTAGTCCTCCTTACATTAGGAATATTGTGATTTAAATATCCTATCCTTGAATGTGTTCTCATGTGAGTTCACATCCTAATTTCCAGTGTAAAAGCATTATTTGAAGATGCATTTGCAGGAAGCATTCAGTGACTCCAGTTCTTTCTCAAGACATGTCATCCACTTTGGTAGTGCTTAAAATAAAGTACTCAGATAGAAGGTAAGTTGAAACAGACAAGAAGCAATATAATACAAAATGTTATGAGTAAAGTGTGTTACTCAGATCCTTCTAAAATACATTTCTCCCTTTATTTTGAAGGCCACAGTATAGGCAGCTTCGCTAATGGAACCCGTCTTTTCCTTTGATCATCAATAGGGTGATCTTTTAGGGGAAACTAAGTCCCAGCTCAGATGACAGTTTTAGAGGCTGACATGAAAGAGAGTAGGATTGTTTAATTATTTGCTTTCTGAAAACATGTCTTTTTTAAACCTGTCTTTTCTCCCTTTAAATTAATAAGTCTTTGGCTGAAACCGTAAGAAGGAACTCTATCATATCTTTGCAGATCGAGGAGGGAAGGATTCATCTTTTATCCCCCCCCTCAGGGCAGTGTGCAGGATCTGCTTGTATGTGTCAGCTACAGCCTGTTGGTTCTGAGTGACAGGTTTTAGTCAAATGAGAACCAAAAATAAGTGTAATGTCAGTGCATTTATTTAATCTCATAAGGTTTGGGAAGAGCGTAGTGAGTAGCTTGGCATATTGTAGATGCTCAATAAATGCTCACAATAATCAAATAGGGATGCATGAAGGGCAAACATTTGGAATGTGCTAGGCAGGCTTCAGCAACAGCTTTCCATTTTCTCTGTGTGTGTCTATACCTACACTAGAGAGGGGTAAAATGAATTATGACAGTTAGCTAGCTATGTGCTGTCCAATAGGTAACCATTAGCCAAGTGTGGCTGTTGAGCCCTTGGGATATGGCTACTCTGAATTGAGATGGGCAGTAAATGTAAAATACACACTGGATTTTGGAGATTTAGTATTTAAAAAGGAATGCAAAAGAATCTCATTAATATTTATATTGACTACATGTTGAATAATTTTTTATATATTGGGGTTAAATGAAATACATTAATATTCACCTGTTCTTACTTTTTAAAATGTGACTAGTAGAAAATTCTAAGTTACCTATGTGACTCTCATTATATTTTTATTGGACAGCACTGGTCTAGACTTTAGAGATAATTCAAGCAATGAAATATTTCTGTTTTAAGGGGCAAATTGTTTATAAGCTATTCAAGAATATAATATTCACCCCTTACCTGGGCTGGCACTGAGGGGGCTGGGGCGGGGGAAGGCCTGTGGGCTCTGGAATACCTCTGCTTCCTACCATTGGACCAATCAGAATTGACTCTCAAGAGGGGGCTGGATGCCCTGGGAGCCCAACGCAGAAGTAGGATGGGCCTTGGGCCGGGCCTGAGCGCTTACCAGAAGGTAGGGACTGGGTTTCGTTAACCCTAGGTCTTCCCGCCAGTTCTACTCAGTAGGCCCACATCGTAGAGAAACTTCCCAGAAGCCATAACTGTAAGAGGAACGTGAAGCCAGGATCAATAGGAAAACTTCCAGGATAAGACCCGCCTTCACAGCCTGCCCATTCGTTCACTAAGCTCAGACCCCATAGCCCCCGTGGCAAGTCCCAGCTGTGATTATTTGAGAGCCCTTAGAAGGGGTTCTCCCTCACGTAAAAGAGTAGCGAGGACGGGCGGTGACTTAGGAATCACTTTCTCTGCCTCTACTTCCAATCAATCCTCTGTTCCCGCCTCCGCACCCCCAGGGGCCTGCTTTTGGCACAGGTGACCATTTACTCTCAGCCGCGGAGCTTTGTTTCCCAGCAGCTCTAAAAGGGAAAGGAGAAGGGGAAGAAAAACTCCTGCAGTCCTCGAGGTCCTGCCCCTACCCATAGCTATTTAATTTCCTCCCTCCATCTCTCACTTCTTAGGTTCCTACTGGGTCAGAGGTAAAGGCGGGATAGCTGGATTCCCGAGTGAACCGCCTTCAAGTCTGCCTTGGCGGTGCCGGGCTCTCAGGAAGGCGAATCCTGGAGTGAGCAGAGCTCGGAAAAGGGGAGTGTAAGGGGTTGGTCTCTTTCTCCCCCGGAATGTCCGCCAGGGATCAGGGCCGGGGGAAATAGCCTTAGCTTTGGGAAAGGCCAGAGAGCGGAGTCCCAGGTCTTTGAAATGGGGGGAGGAGGAGAGGTAAGGACCTAGCAGGCGGTCTATGCCATCCCTTTTCTTCCCTTTCCTCCTGGGATCTCAGGGACAATTTGAGATGCGCAAGATTAAATTCTGAGAGAAGGTTTGCAATACTTTAGCCAAAGGTAACTGTCACCCAAAGACAGCTTTTACTGTGCCTGCTCCCCAAAAGACATTCAATAATCTTTTCATTGTTGTTTCTGAGACAGAAATTATTTCCCGCCCCAGAATGAAACTGAAATCCCATCCTCAAGGCTGCGTGCAAATCTGTGCTCTTGGTCTGGGTAGGGATGGAGAACAGGGCACGCGCAGGCACAGGAAGGCTCTTTACGGAGACCAATGGCTGATTGTACACCCGCCACACCCTCGATAGTCACTCAGGCTTTAGGATCTTAGGAGACAGAATGGCTTGGTTTCCACTCGCCGGACACCGTAAGCTCTCACTAGGAGGACCGTGGATGTCGGCAGTGTGGACTTCGCCCTAAGGCCTCTTCAGGAGTCTCCTCCGTCTCCCTCTAGCCCTGCGGGAGACGACTGAACGAGACCAGGGCTGAGGTCTTCAAGAACGACTCCTGGAAGTCTACTGTTTTCCTTCTCCGTGGCCGTCTGCTCTCGGGCTTTCAGTTCTGTTATAAACTTAAAACAAAAAACACATTTCAGACTCCAGAACAAAGCGTTCTGACTTCGATTAGATTCCTACTTGCCAAGATCTTATTTTTAAAGTTATTTCCCTCCTTTCTCTCACTTTCCTCACCTGTTTACCATTTTTACCAGGTCATCCGTATGGAATACAACGCTCCCACTTCCTGCAGCACTGTAGTTTGGGGCCTAATTGATTCTGGTAATTAATTTGTTCTACCTGCTAGATCACATGAAAATTCTACCCCTGCGCCCAAGGATTAGCACTTGGCTTTCTAACACCTTCTCTAATTATCTAATAGCATGGGTTGTGCGGACTCAGTCTCTATTGAAACACTTTTACTGTTAGCAGTAGTGATTGGAATTGTGATGACGACTAGATTTCAACAAATTAGAGCTTAAAAATGGGGAGATGGAAGAGAAGTGGCTTCTTTTAATTTCCCTGAATTTAACATCAATAATTAGAGCAATTTTTGGAGATGCGAGCTGAAATTATCCCTGCTGTGCTGTAGATGATCACCTTAATTTTAACAAATTGACTCAAGCGAAATAAATGTGACAGATTAGAAAAAGACAAACGGGGGAGGGGGGAGATTGAGAGTGAGGGAAATGAAAAAGAAAGGTTGGGAAAGAGAATGGGAGACAAAAACCTAGTACAATTATTTGGGGTAGGGAACTAGAGTTGAAAGGGGGAGTATAGCAGAAATAGCAAGTCATGTGAATGGAATGAGGAAGAGGTAATAGATATTTGAGAGGAGGTGGAGGTTGGCATTAAGAGATAGCTCTGGACATATTTACACAGACAATATTGCTTGACTCATGTAGACGTAACTTTCCTCTCCTCACCTCCTATAACTGAGGTAAAGAATGTTCTGATCATCACATTTTATTTATTTATCTCAACAATCCAGTTATCCCTCAGCCATCAACTTAAGGTGGACCCTTTTTCTCATTTGTCCCCTTCTCTTTTTGCTATAATTTCTTTAAAGCTTTTTTTTCTTCATTTCTTTAAAGTTTTAAAACCCAAAACAAGTGCCTCATCCTTATCGCTCTGGAGCCCTTTAAATGTCTTTTGCTCTCTAAAAATAAGTTTGCCGGAGCACAGAGACTTTCTTTATAGCTTTCTTTAAAATCAGCTGGGAGCAAAGCAGCTCCTGCAGTGGCGGCGCAGAAACTGAGGTCGGGAAACCTGGTAGGAGCAAGAACCCGGTTCCCTGGGCTCTCCCCTGGTCTGGCCAGTCGTAGTCAGCACCGAGAACAGCTCCCCGCCCCGCCCCGAGCCCACCGCACCCTCCCCTCCGCCGCTGGCAGCCTTGCCATTGGCTCTTTTGGCTCCCCTCTCCAAGCTGCCAATTCTCCTACGCTTAGACCCAGCCTACCCAGGAGCTTGTTTTCTCGCCTCTCCAGCTCCCGGGGTAGCCCAGGCCGAGAAAAGAGCCGCGGGGACCCGAGCCTCGCAGGGTGGTTGTCAGCTCTCGACCAGGCTTGCTGAGACGCTGCCTGCTTCCTACACTTCGCCCCCTGCCCTCGCCCTGTGGCAGGCGCTGGGCTCAAGATGAATCTCAACTTCACCTCCCCTCTACACCCGGCGTCTTCTCAGAGGCCCACGTCCTTCTTCATCGAGGACATCCTGCTGCACAAGCCCAAGCCGCTAAGGGAGGTGGCCCCCGACCATTTTGCCAGCTCTCTGGCCTCCCGGGTGCCTCTGCTAGACTATGGCTACCCCCTCATGCCCACACCCACCCTCCTGGCTCCTCACCCCCATCACCCTCTGCATAAGGGAGACCACCACCACCCTTATTTCCTCACCACCTCGGGTAAGTAACAGGGGCTTCAGGGTTTGGGGAGTGAGAGAACAGGTCTTTCAACGGAGACCCTAAGCCTGTGATTGAGCCTCGGAAAGGCCCAAAGCTGGCTCAGCCTGGCTTGGCGGCCTCCTTCCTTAAGTAACAGTGTAAGGTTGGGGATATGGCTGAAAACACTGCTGAGTTTCTTTGAGTCATGTCAACCTTTGGGGATAACTCGTGCTCACTCTGCACTCTTTGCAATGGAGGAAACGTCCTTAACCAAGAGGTGGCTGGAGGTTTTGACGGTATTCTTGGAGGGCAGTGCTCAGCCTCCTTCCTCATGGTCTTCCTGGCCACTTAGGTCCAGCTCTCAGTCCCAATTCCATGCCTCTCCCCGCTCTGAAGGAGACTCCTGACCACTTCCCTCCACCCCCACCCCCATTGGACAGAACTCAACTTTGCAGCTCAGAAGCTCAAAAGACTCCAACGGGGCCAGCTTTCTCCTCCCAGGTGCTGAGCATTGGCCAACCATACTGTGGGGGCGTAGAAATAAAGGAGGGTTTGGGATAGTCTGAGGACTGAAGGTTTGGTCTGGCCCGAATAAGGGAGAAAGGATAAGAAAAAATAAAAAGGAGGGAGGGAAGAATGCGGCTCCTGTTTAACCCTCTTTACCCAACCTCTAGTATTTAACTCACAATCGTGGGCTCGGCTGCCCTCTCTGCCCCAGTTGCCGGAGTCGGTGGAAACCCGCACACCAAAGTATTTTGACTTGACAGGCATGTCAAGGAGCAGGGACCAGCAAAGTCTGGTTGGGACAGGGAGATGTGGGAAAAACACAGATTTTTTTTCCTGCCTCTCTCTGAAAGGCCACATTCACACTTTCTTCTCAGGCATTTTATTCCAGCTAGAAGAGAATAATTCGTTGAGTTCAGGTGCAGAGCGAAGCCAGAAAAACAACCCTGGTTCCCGCGGGGCTGTGGAAAGACATGAGACAGTGTGTGAAATGTGGGCGCAAAAGCTAAAAGAGTTTTCGAAGCGGGAAAACCCAGACGCTGGGGCACTGAGTTGGAAGGGCAATTATAAAGCCGACGTCGAAGTCCGAATCTCGGCCTTGGTTTCAGCGTCCAGCCAGCAGCAGTCTCTCTGGGACTGTACCCATGTTTCCCCCAATTAGCAGTGGCCAAAGCCCGCGGTGCTGAGACTGCTTGCTTTTTGTTTTTGTTGCCCCCCCACCCCCCTCGTGATTGGCCGATATTAGTATCTGTGGCCGTTGGCCTGCTTGATGCTTCTCCGACACAGTAAAGCCTGCAAGGGTCAGAAAAACACACACACACACAGTCTCCTCGTCCCGCCGCGGAAAAGCGCTTCCAATCCTTCTGCTTGGGGTCGGAGGGAAAGAATGAGAAGAGTGACGAGCAGATTAGAGAGCTGGGTACCCCCTGTGCCCCGCAATCTGATAAGAAAACGTGCGAGGCGGGAATCGCCCCTCCGTTCTCGCTACGGAGCCTCTTTGGATGAGAGTTTTGTGTTCCCGTAGGCTGCAGCCGGGAACATGGGGGCGGCTCGGGGGAAGAGAAAGGTGTTTTTCAGTGAGGTTGTGAGGCAAGATCACCTCTACACTTCTGCTAGCCCCAGAACCACACTAAGCGTCGTCAGGGGTCTGGAAGGATGCGGGTGGGGTGGCGTGGGGTGGTGGGAGAGAACTCTTAGACCGTCCGACGTTTGCAAGACAACTTCGGGGGGAGCAACAGAGGACTGGGCGCTAGCAAACGCTACGGGAAGTGTCTCTAAGAAGACATCTTTTAAGGCTTCGGATCTATTTTATAAAATGTTTTCCCGTTTTACCTACTGCTTATTGTTTGTATTTCTAGATGGCCTTCCTGATAAACATCTCCAAGCGCTATTCTTGTGCTCTTTTTTTTCCCTCCGGTGCCCTGCGATTCCTGGGAGAAGGGCTCGAGAAGCTTTGGGGCGAGGAGGGGACTGTGGCGACAAGAGGCGTCAGGGAGGCGCGGGGGACAGAGGCGGGGAGTGGAGCGGGGTTGCTAGGACGTGACACAGCTCTGCCCACTAGGCTACTCTTCCTTCCGCAGGGGTGCCGGTCCCAGCGCTGTTTCCGCACCCGCAGCACGCGGAGCTGCCTGGGAAGCACTGCCGCCGCCGCAAAGCGCGCACGGTGTTCTCCGACTCGCAGCTGTCTGGCCTGGAGAAGAGATTCGAAATCCAGCGCTACCTGTCCACGCCAGAGCGGGTGGAGCTGGCCACGGCTCTCAGCCTGTCCGAGACGCAGGTGGGCCTGACCGGAGGAAGGGCCTGATCTCTGTCTGCTCCAAGCTCCTCTCCCCTCAACTGCTCACCCCTTCCGGGCCCGTTGCGGAGTTCTTGAGTGGGAATGACCCCGCACCCCTTGATTCTAGGCGTCTCCAAAGATCCTTAGCCAAAGTACCAACACTTCCAACCGCATGTCAGACTTCCGGGGAAAAAAATTCTCTCCAGCGGGCTCTGGACATGGAGAAAAAACTCCTCTAGTGATTCTGATGATCGCTCCCTGTTTGAGAACTGTCATTTCTATGCCTTTCCCACTCCTCTTCGATCAAGGCAAGAACCCGTGTCAGACATAGAATAAGAGATCAGACGGGGTCTTGTTCTGAGAGGAGCCCATACAAGGAGATTTTTTTCCTTCGTATTTTAATCTCTCACAGGTGCAAGTCTTTATATCCATACCCCCCCCCATTATAATTTAAGTTTCTCCCTATTGCCCTGTCCTGAATGGAAGAACCGTTTCTCTTCCTCCAGAATCTGTTCTCCTGCAACCTCAAAACTCCTTCCTCCACTCCTTCTCCATCTTCTATGTACGTGGAGACCCACCTTGCTGTGAAACCGTTAGCCCTGCCGGGCCCCAGGAATTTGCTCTCTGATGAGAATCAGCAGGTTTGATTCTCGTTGTCCTGTCCAGCACCAGGTATTTAGATGTCATAATAATAGGAACGTAAAGTTGAACGTAAAGGAGACATCCACGCATCACTCGTTGTTAGTAATTCTAATTAATAACAGGATTGGTATTTACTAACCACACCATTTTGATTCTCACCGTTATTTCCGGACAATTACTCCTGGGATCCTTAGGATGTTTGACTCTCATTCAACCTCAACTGATAACCTGTGAAGAGTGAGGTGTGACTTAACCCAATGGTGAGACTATCACAGCTCTTGAGTAAATAATTCACCAATGGATTGCGGTCCATTTTCCTAAACCACAGCAATCGCTCAGATCTTAGCTCAGTAATTATGGGTCTGAAGGAATGACGTCGGCTTTTTTTCTCTCCCCGAAATCAGGTGAAAACGTGGTTTCAGAACCGGCGGATGAAGCATAAAAAGCAGCTGAGGAAAACTCAAGACGAGCCCAAAGCACCGGATGGGCCCGAGAGCCTTGAGGGCAGCCCCCGCGGCTCAGAACCCGCACCCATGGAGGCTCGGCTGGGTCTGCCCGCCGGCCCTTTCGTGCTGACCGAGCCGGAGGACGAGGTGGACATTGGGGACGAGGGGGAGCTAGGCTCAGAGCCGCAAGTGCTCTGAACAGCCAGGCTGGGCGAGGCAAGGAAGAGACCGTGGGGGCGGGCGCGGTTCCCTCCCGGACCTGAAGACTGGGGCGGGCCTCCGAAATCCGCTCCTGGAAGACAAGCAAAACACACCTGTCTGCTCTCCAACCCGTGCCGAAACGGCGGGGTTGCTGCTCCACCTTTCCTCCTCACTACCCCCCACCCCATCCTTCTCCTCCTCCTCCTCCTCCTCCTCCTCTACCAGTCCGCGACTCCCCCGACCGGGGACCGTGAGCACTGAGGCAGTTCTTCCCCGTGCCATCAGCGGCGCAAACTGGACCTTGGGCTCTCGGCTCTCTTAATTCCGTGGAGGCCGTTTTCTCCTCCGGGATCGCAGCTCCCCTGGGCCCTCACCTCTCAGCCACCTGTTCCCAGCTCTGCTGTCCAGATTCCGCAGCCTCTCCAACCTGACCCTTTGCCCTTCCTTGGGCAGACCGATTGGCTGCATGTAAGGGGTCGAGTGTCTGGGCCTTCTGCTCTGCGGGGACCCAGGCAGAGCCAGGACCTGATCCTTAATATGTCCATGCCGGGAGAGACGCGCGCGCTGCTGGTGTCTAACCTCCTCCCATCGGTCCGCTTACCCCCATCTCTAACTCGAAGTGATTCCCTTCTCAGAGCGGCTCTTCCGTCCCCTCCCGTCACTGCTCAAGAGCTAGCGGTTCTGCCTCCTGGCACCCTTCCTGAGCTGGTGGTCCCCGGCACCGGAGCCCTTTACGCTCCCGCTCACCTCTACCCCTGACCCCGGGTCCCATACTCAGCGGCACCTGAGCGTGGCAAGCAACTTGGGCAGAAAAAAACCCCACCGAACAATTTCTGCTTCCCGACCTTGTTGCGCGCCCATCCCGCAACTCTTCCAAGTCCCACGGCCTACTGACATTTTAAAAGTGAGTGTTCCTCGGGTTGTGTGTGGAAATGCTCATTCTCATTGCATTTTAAAGGAAGGTGGAGTTTTTAGCAAGACTGAGGCTCAAAGGAAAGACGCGTCCCCTTTCCGGCGTGCACCTGTTTAGGGGCTACGGAGGTTGGGCAGGAATCTGATGGGCTCTGAGCGTGGCCCCTCTCTCTTTCCCCTGGGAGGTCTTCTATTCTCCTCCCCGGGTTGCAGTCTCTTTAGATAATAAAGGGCTCGCGGACAAAACTGGGAAAGAACACGAGTTTCTGGGAACCTTTTGTTACCGCGGCCCCCTACGCAGGCCCTTCCGGCTCAGGCAGTTTCCTGTTCTCGGTGAGAATGAACAAGGCTAGCTCGACCTTTCCTTAACAGATCCCGTCTACCCCCACCCCGATTTTTCCGTTTTTAATCGTTTAATAGTCTTGAGTTGCACCTATACGGAACAGGTCACCACAAATATTTTTGACTATGAAATGCTAAAGAGGCAGAGCTCTCTTGATAAGTTTGAAATTATACTAACGAATTACGTGATGATACTACATACCCAGTACACTTATAAAGTATAACAGCGGAGCCAGAGGCGACCTCAGCTTCCGTCCGATCTTCCCTTCGCTCTGCTTGTGTATTTCGGTTAGTGAGCCCAGGAAGGCTGGAAAAGAATGAGTGGCTAGGTGGAGTCCTGACCCTTGGGTTCAAATGACGAATAATAATTACAGGCACACCTGGGAGATTTTGCGGTTAGGTTCCAGACCACTCTAATAAAGCGAGCACGGCAATAAAGCCAGAGGTGATGTTTTTGCTAGTGGAGGGTCTTGTCTTTAGTTTGTAAAAAAACGCAACACCTCTTAAGAGCAATAACATGAGGTAGGCCTGTATATAGACAACAGCGGTGTGAGCTCGGGTTGCAATTAAATTTTTTTTTGGTTCCTCATGTCTCTAATAAGAGGATGAATCCTAAAGATCCTTCTAGATCTAAATTCTATGATTCCATGAATGTAGGAATAGGATTTTGTTTGTTTTTTTACAGTAGGCTTATTTAGGGATACATTAACTTAAGCAAAGCTAAGTGTCAGAGTGAGAACTTTATCCAATCTACATCATTTAGGAGGCAAAGCTATTGCTTTAAAAGCATAAGCATTGTATAGCTGTTTGGGTTTTCCAAAGCGCTCTTTATCAATCAAGAATCTTGTGAGTCACCAACGACAAGAATTATTTTTCCCTTTCACAATTAAAGAAATTGAGACTTGGCAAGATTGTAGGATTTACCCATGAAATCAAGATTAACTAACAGCCAAAGCAGGACAGAAAATATCTATTCTGACTCCTTGTTCATTTCTCTGCTCAGTACTCTCTTTTCCCTAGTAATAATGCATTGATTGACATTTTGCCTCTATCACTTTATAAGAACACCTCTCTCATTTACTTAGATTATGTAGATTTGTTATTAAAGGCAAATTTAGACTCAGTTTTCTCCTTTCTCTTCTTGTTCAGGTAATGGTAGTACCATTTTAAGGCAGGAGTTTTTGACAAATGCTTTGACAAAAGACATTTGACAAATGTCTTATTTGACAATAAGACAAAAGACTTGGTTATAGGGGAAACATGATTTGTGAATAAGAATGTTCTTGGTAACCTGAAAGGGAAAGTGGATATTATTACACAAGGGGGAAAAAAACTTAAATTCTTCTAATCCCTGGAAGAACAGCTACTAAAGGGGACTTGGGGAGAATTTTTAAAGTGCCTAGACATATTATGTTTTGGGGAAATTTTTTTAAAAAAACACAATAAATGGTTAGCAAAACCCTGAAAACACCAGGTTATTTATATCCTCTTCTATCTTCACAAGAAGATGCCAGGACTTATTTTGGGTTTAAGAGGATCAGGTTAAGTACATTTCATGACCTTTTGAAATGGCTGGTAGATAGGAAGCTTTGTTAGTTTAGTATAGGCACAGTTCTACCTGATTGGAGGCAGAATGAATCCCGGAGCTCAGGAAATGGCTGTCTGTGTCTTAGATTCATGAGTATTAAATGTGGGAAGATGTTCATTCTGCCTCATCCTGGTCCTCCCTTTGTGGCCGTTCCTGGTAAGATTAGGTGGGAAAGAAAGAGCTCCAACCTGCAGCATGGTTTTCTCATCAGACAGTATTCTCTGAATTTGGTGGCAAACAATTCAATAGCAAAGTTCTCATTTTCATTTTCTTTCTCCTCTCTCTCTCTCTCTCTCTCTCTCTCTCTCTCTCTCTCTTTCTTTCTTTCCACAAGGGGTTAGCGATGATAGTGAAGGATAGAAACAATTTAGTCTCAACTTAATGTGACATAATAACACTTTTTGGTTTTGGTCTTCAATACTGATCAAAGCCTCCATTGGCTGAAAAGGTGTTTTGTCTGAATTACCCAGCCTTTTGCCTCAATTCAGTTTCACTTGGTGAAGATCTGACAAAATCACGTTCATTAGGATATATTAAAGAAAGAAATACATAGGTCTGATTCTGAAGGGTCAAAAACATCTTAAAATAGCCAAAGTGGGAAAGTCATCCTACATGTAATCTCAAATGCAGTAAATAAATTGTTTCATATTTCTTATTAATGTTGTTTCTGATGCATTTCATTTCATAGACTTTCAGAAAGGGGCTCTTGATAATATTTCTACTCATATGACATAAGAATATAAGGAATAACACACCATTTAGTCCAGTCTTAAGCTGATAATGGCCCTAAGAAATGATTCATTGGAATCCATGACACCACTTCAAAAGATAGAGGCCTGGCTCATGTCAAAGTATTTGATAACTAGAGATAAAAAGATGTGAAGGCATAGAGCAAACAGAATGCTTGCTGGTGCTAATAAACATTTAGTTGAAGCAGTGACTCCCTGGTCTTCTTGAATTGAGCTCAATATATGTGCAAAAATAATGAGTTAACTAAAGTATTTTATATTTATGTTATTTTCTTGGAATCACATTTTAAAGAGGATGTTGACATGGTAAAATTCATCCAAGTAGAAGGGACCCTGGTTAGTAAAAGTTGTGGGAAACAAAAACTAAAGGAGTGTGAGC
Organism: Hipposideros armiger; assembly: GCF_001890085.2. Taxonomy (NCBI): domain Eukaryota; kingdom Metazoa; phylum Chordata; class Mammalia; order Chiroptera; family Hipposideridae; genus Hipposideros; species Hipposideros armiger. The sequence goes on from NW_017732663.1 coordinate 274,730, forward strand.
TCTTTAGCTTGGAGAAGCAAAGCTTTGGAGAGGGGTGAGAGAAGAGATTAGCTATGGTAGTTGTATTTGAATGGTCGCATGGCTATTAAGTATCAATGGTATATCTATTTGACCATGCTAAAGAGGGCAGAACCAGAACCAATGAGTGGTTCCAGGAAAGCAGATTTTGGAACAATATTTGAATCCCTTCTATAGGTCAGTTACTGTGTTGCCCATCAATAGAACAGGTTAAGTCCACAGAACACTAAGCTCCTTTCACTAGGAAAGTCTGAGCAGAAGCTAGAAGGCAAAACATTAGGGATGCTCTATATGGATTTCTCCCTTAATGGGAGATTGGGCTGGAGATGGTCCCTTCTAACCTTTTAGAGTCTAGTATTCTATCTTCTTTTTATTGGAAAGGAACTATTAGTTCAAACTTTTTAAATTACTTGTCATCTCACCTAGAATAAAATTTCAGTTCAACACTCTAAATAAATATATCCATAACAATTAGAAGAATAAAGAAAAACAAAAAAAGAAGAAAAGCATATTCCTTTATTCATCAAAGAAGTCTCAAAAACCTCTAAAAAGCAAGTGAAAACAAAGGGACATCCCACTGAGTTAAGGACAAAGCTATAGTCAGGAAGGAATTGAAATGGTTAGAGGAGACATTTGACAAAATCTAAGCCTTTCATTTTATAAATGAAAAAATTAAGATCCAGGTATAATGAATGTCTTGCCAATTACAAATAGAGGCAGAATTAAGACTAAAAGCCAGGGGCGGCTGGTTAGCTCAGTTGGTTAGAGCACAGTGCTCATAACACCAAGGTTGCCCGTTTGATCTCCACATGGGCCACTGAGTTGTGCCCTCCACAACTAGGTTGAAACAACTACTTGACTTGGAGCTGATGAGTCCTGGAAAAACACACTGTTCCCCAATAAAAATTAAAAACAAAACAAAAACAAAAATTAAAACAGAAGTTGTTTACTTAAAAAAAAAGGCTAAAAGCCAGTTTTAATTATCATACCTTATAACTAATTCACGTTTTGATAAAACTGACTGTGGGACTATTGTCATTGTATTATGTGGAGGAGAGGATTTTGCATATCAATTTTGGATGTAAAAAAAATTAGCTGAAAGTTATCTAGTAAAATCTTAGATCAATTGTTTTTTTTTTTTAGATTTTTTTTTTATTGGGGAGTTGGGGAGGGGAACAGTGTTGGGGAACTGGAAAAGGGGAACACCATGCTCCTCCAAGACCCATGAGCTCCAAGTCAAGTTGCTGTCCCCCAATCCTAGCTTTGGAGGGCACAAGCTCAGCTCCAAGTGCAGCTGCCGTCCCCAATCTTAGTTGCGGGTGCAGGAGTTGAACCAGCAACCTTGCTGCTCAGAGCTTTTGCTCCCAACCAACTGAGCCACTTAGCCAGCCCCTTAGATCAATTTATCGAAAAGCTTCTTATTAAGAACATTCTGCAACTTAACTTGGCTTTCCTAGGTGGTACTGAGTCCCTTAACTCTGTATTCATTCAAGCCAAGGTTGAATAACCACCTGCTGGGGTGTTTTAGAAGAGGTTCACATATTCAATAGAATGAGCTAGATGATATCTGAGCTATTTCAAATCTCTACATTTTCCTAGTCTAAAAATATTGGCCTAATTTCCTTTAATTACAGATGAGGCAACTGAGTCAGAGAGATTGACTTGCCCAATGTCATATAGCCTATTAATTGGGTGAGTTACAGAATTAATACAGAGGGTTCCAAAAAAATGTATACACATTTTAAGAAAGGAAAAAAACCATTACAATTGTAATACTCAATATATACCGATAACAAAAGGTGGATACAAGTCAAGTTTGACTTCTGCAATTACAAGAGGTGCTCAAAGTGGTTATCATCAACATTCAGACACTTTGGATTATGACAATCTACTGCTTGAGCAACACTGACCAAAGTGTCCACTTGTATACATTTTTTTGGCACCCCCAGTATATATATAGAGGTCAGAGGAGTGACCTCCAGTAAATATTTAGGAGTGAGATGAAAATCTGAAGTGATTCTCATGTTTTCTCTCCAGTCAGATTTTCTTCATTGTATTTTCTGGTTTTAATATCCTCTCCCAAAGACAGGGATTTTTTTTTTTTTAATTTGGGAATTGGAGGAGGGGAACAGCGCTGGGGAATTGGGGAAGGGGAACAGACAAGTTGCTGTCCTTTGGTTCTTCAGTCTAGTTGTGGAGGGTATCGCTTCATTGGCCCATATTGGTATTATTATTGTGTTCTTCCCGGGTGAAACAGTCGCTCTTTGGCCATTGGATGGCAGCTCACAAAATCTCACCCCAGCCCTGGCCAGCCCCACTGCAGCTTACGCTGACTCATGGTGACTCAGCTCTAGGTCGAGCTGTTGTTCACCATCTTAGCTGTAGAGAGCGCAGTGTCACTGGCCCGCATGTGGGATCTGAACCGAGGCCCTGCTGCTCAGAGCTGGTGTCCCAAGCCAACTCTTAACCAATGTGCCACTCGGCCTGCTCGAAAATTTTTTTAGTTTAAAAAGGCACACCTCATAAGTAGTATATCTCTGCAACAAAAGTAAACAAAAGAGTTGTTTAAAAATATTGACTAATGGGGCCGGCCGAGTGGCTCAGTTGGTTAAGAGCTCGCTTAAGAGTTTGAGCTCTGAGCAAAAGCGGTTCGAGTCCAGCCCGAGCTGAGCAGCCACTGAGCTGCCAACAGGTAGCAGGATGGCTCAGCTAAAAAAACAAACAAACAAACAAACAAACAAACAAAAAATATTGACTAATGTAATCTTTGAGGATTATTTGAGCGTTTCTAGCATCCATTCTCTTTCCAGCCTCCATGGCTACACACAATGCAGTGATTAAGTGTACTTGCCAATATTCTAGCTAGAAGTTAAAGAACAGCATAATAGCCTTTATTCTTCCTCAGTGCTTGACTCAGCATAGGAAATAAACCATGGAAAGCAATGGGAATAAGGGATAGAAGAAGAAGAGTGGCTCCATATCCTGAGTTTCAAATGGGAATACTTTACAAGCTAAAGGCAAAAAACTAATATTTTATGCTTTCTCTGCTCTTCTTCCATCTATTTTTTCTCTTTCACTTCTTAAGTTCTCTAATTTTAATTTAAATATTTTGAGTTTTACTATTTACCCATGCACATTGTTTAGAGTCACATAATTTTACAAAAATTATTTTAAAGGGGAGCAGCAGTCCCCTGTCCCCTTTTCTATCCTCTTCACTACAGAGGCAACTAGTTTCCACTAGTGGCTGATTATTTTAGTATTATTTTGGTATCTACCTTATGTTTCTAAATTATTTCACTGAATTTTGGTATTTATAATTTAGAAATTATCTAGTACTCATGTTATAAAAATAAAGATTTAATGCTATTTCTCTCCTACTCCTACCACATATATGCACCCTCACCATCTCTCCTCTCAATATTGTAATTTTGGCTGTGTCTTATTATGTATTCTCAGCTAAACCAGGTAATCAACTATGTTACTTTTCTTTTTCTGCAAGACTTATTATTTCTCTTGGAATTAATACTGGTCTTATTTTATTCTTAATTTTTAATGTGCTTGTGACTAATTTAACTCTAAACTCTTTACCATTTGTCTATATCCTCCTCCCAAGACATTTATGTATTCTCAACATTTAATTTTCCAGAATAAATCTCTCCCAGAGCCTCTGGACTGCCCCATTCTTGATTTTCTGTCAGCGCATCTCCCTTTCTCTTCATCCTGGGGAGTCCTTTCATTTTACTCTTGTTTCCTATATCTTCCTCTTTCTTGGATTACTCTCTCATTTGAGAAGAGCACCATCTCCTGAAGTTTCCTGATTGGTGTGTGAAAGGCAAATGTTCTGAGATCATCGTTGTCTAAAAAGTATCTTTATTCTAATCTCATGCTTTATTGGTATAATATTTGGCTAAGCAGAGAATTCTAACTTGGAAATCATTTTTGAATACTTTTGAATAAATTCTAAGGCATCATTCAATTGATTTTTAACTTCCAATTGTTGTTGATTCTTGATTCTTTGTGTATCCTGTTTTATTTAGTCATTGTTTTGGTGGTTTGTAGGATACTCTATTGGTAGTTAGGGTACTGAAATTTCAGAATTCTGTGCCTTGATTGGAGGTCTATTTTCATCCACTGTTCTAGATACTCAATAGGCCCTTTCAATCTAAGAACTAATGGGAACATTTCTTGAGTTAATTCTTTGATGATTTCTATTTCTCTTTATCTATGTTTGTCCTGTATGAAACTCCTGTTATTTGGATTTTTACCTCCTGGATTTATCCTTTAAATTTACTATCTTTTTGCCTTTTTGCTTTGCTTTCTGGGAAAATTCCTCAATGGTATCTTGTTATGACACACCATGGGATTTGGTTATTGTGAGTTTTACTGTAGGATAGCATGGTTGAGTTCTTTAGTTAGAGAATCTCTGAAGTCAGAAGTTGTAGGTCTTTTCTTTTAAGCTGGTTAGATTCCCCAGAGAAAAAATTTCCAAATTCCTGTTTGTAGGGTAAAGGTTCAGCATTATGGGAGCGAAGTGGCAGAAAATGACAAGAGGTCTCTGTATTTTGAACACACATGTTCACTATTGACTCTGTTTTTAGGACTGTGCCCCTACCAGAGCCACCTGTCCCTCACTCCAGAGACACACTCTTCTGCCCCTGCAGAGGATACAGCGATCTTTTACCAAGGTGGTGGAGGGATAATCGTCATTTATTTAGCCCCGCTCACCTCCTTTTACCCCTACTTCCAGAGGTAATTGACACCATCAATTCCTGAGCATTTAGGGTATTTTATAGAGTAAATCAAATTGATTCTTTTTTATTTATTTATTTTTAGCTGAGCCATCCTGCCACCTGTTGGCAGCTCAGCGGCAGCTCAGCTCAGGCCGGGCATCAAACCGCTGTTGCTCAGAGCTCAAACCCTTGAGCGAGCTCTTAACCAACTGAGCCACTCGGCCGGCCCCTCAAATTGATTCTTAAATGTCCCCTTTGCTAGGTTAAAATTTAGTATTTTTGGACTCTGCTTATCTCTCCTTTTGCAAATCATTCATCTGCTTTCCAGTTTTCAAAATTTTGTTACTATTGTCCTTGCTCCTGTTCTCCCTGTTTTTATATGTTTATGCCTCAAAACCCCAAAATCAAACCAAACCAAAAAACCCCTTTTCTATGATTTCAGCAGGAGCCTGCCAAGAGAGTGAAATAGGAGTGTGTGTGTGTGTGTGTGTGTGTGTGTGTGTGTGTGTGTGTGTTCAGTCTACCATATTTATCCAGAAACCTCATGATTTTAATTTAATGTTATTTTGTTCTGACTTTTACAGTGAGTGAGGGAGGTGTGGATCTTTTACTTTGATGTATATTTTATGTAATTGAATTTGTTGAGGTTCAGAATTGCATCATCATTACAACAGATTAAAAGGCTGACTTCATTGCCAAAGCAAAGAACAGCCTTCCTACCTCACAGTCAGTGATGCAGCTCCAGCGGTTTGGAATCTATCAGTTTGAGAGCATTGGAAGTTGGAGTTAGTCCTTAAGAATCTTTGCCCATGGAAGGTCCTGAATAATTTTACAGAATATCCTTAGACATTTCAAGGTGAGGGAATTTGTTATTTAATTTTCCATGGTTTCAGACTAACTTAAAACCTAGGTCCCTAATTCTCTGAGGAGAGAAAACAGAAAGGATAAACAGACAGAACAAGACAGAGCTACAGACACACAAATACACATGCACACATGCACACACACACACACTCCTAAAAAGAATGATGGAAACAGAACAGGGAGAATTGGAAGGTGATCAATTAAAACATTAAGTGTTTTGAGGCACATGGACGCATCTGCATTTTGCCCTGATAACAAGGCCATCAGCTCATTTTCAGAGAGCTGCTGTCTTCTTCAGCGCAATCCTCAGATCAAAGCAATACTGTCTGCTTGCATTTTCCAATCAGAATGGGGATGCTAATTTATACTTCTTAATGTGTGATGGTAAGAGACTCCTTCAATTAACTGAATTCTATAGCCAGCAAAATAAAAGGTATACAAAGAGGCGCAGGCTGAAAGAGCCGAAATTCTCATTAAATCAAAAGGTCCAGTATTCATTACCTTGTGCATCTGAGGCTAAACACTAAATATGGGGATCATCAAAGGAGGTTTAATGGGTTAAATTGAGAATATAATCTAATTAAAATATTAGCCATGGCTAAATAGTTCTTTGATATTCATCTAAAGGTTTCATTAAAAATAGGTGCTTGAGATTTGTATCATAGGAGATTATCAATTTTAAGTAGACACAACAAATTTAGGGACCTCATCAGCACTGCTTCAAAATGTCACCATTGTATGGAAGCAGAGGAAATGGGAAAAGACATCTCTGCCAGGTGGCGGGTTGGAGATATGAGGCAAGGCCAACCAGGCTTCATGATAGTGACTGATGTTTGTCTGGATGGCAAAAAAGAAAGTGTAAGGATAAATTTCGGAGACAAATTTGCCCTAGAGCAAACAGTACATTGGGGTCCGAATTTATTTAGTGTCGAGATCGATGTTGGTTTTATTTACTGAGCATTTGTTCTGTTCTCTACTTCCTTCTTCTGTGTAGACAGCTTCCCAAAGGATAACTGATTATACTTTTTGGATTTTAAATTTCTAAAGATTATTTCCCCCACTGTCAAATTTGCACCCTGAGGATATCTACTATTTAAATATCTCTTGCAAAAGCTTGGAAGCCTAGTGACAGAGGATATCCTGAGAACCCAGTCCGGCAGCCCCAGTATCGGGCTGATCTCCATGCGCTGTCAGCTCAGGAAAGGATATTTATGAAATCTTATCAGCTATTTCGAAGGCTTCACTAGATATAGTTGCCTGAAATGCTCATATCATTGTAATCCTCTCAACTTGTTAGACTATATCATAGCAGAAGACCATTTATTTAGCTTATTGAAAATTAATTACTTATATTGCTCAGGTTTGCAAGAGGAAAATGAAAGGGCAATGGAGAGGCAGCCAGGGAGATAAAACTTGCCCACCAAATTCTTTTTTCCTGTCTTCATAATAACCAAAGAGCCCCTTTACTGAGAGGTAGAGAGAGCTGAAAAATCTGTTCATTTTGCATCTTACAATGTGGTGTTTTCTTAACATTTTGGGAAAGCCCCGACTTTCCAGTTATTTCATTGAGCCAAAATTAAGTAACCAAACATGAAGAATAGGAATCTTTAAGAATGGAGAAAAAAAAAAAAAAAGAAAAATCTGCCATCCAAAACCCTTTCCTTTCTGTTGACCAAATGTTTGCTTAGGAAACTGAGATGTTTTGTTTTCTCAGTACCATTGTGAGAAAGCTGTGTGGTTTTACTTAATGAAGCTGTAGGGGAAGTAGAAACAAATAC
>NW_017732663.1:287162-291522 GCF_001890085.2 Hipposideros armiger
TTAGGATTTGTTCTACTTGAGTAAGCACATCTAAATGTACCTTCCTTTCTTTCAATTTTACTTATAAACCCTTTGGCTAAATTTAGAAATTTTAGAAATATTTTGGAATTGCTATCTCCAAATATACTGATGATTAGTCCAATTTGAGATCATTTTAGTAGAAACTGAAGTGTTTATACTTTTTTTTTTCTTCTCAGGAAGGTAAGACAGGGAAACACAAGTTGATGAACTTATTTCTGGGTAACTTCAAGGTTTTCATTATGCTAAGGAAAGGCAGAGATTGTTTAAGAAATCAAAAGATCCAATATAAAACCAAAAGGCTTTATTCCATAGTTCTTACTTAGCCCAAATTCTAACTGATTTGAAAATAAATAATTCAAAAGAATTCTTCCTAAAAAGTAAATTATGACACCATAATGTAATAGAGCCCCATGTTTTAAATTCTGTACAAAGCAAACATGGACTCCAGTTCAATGATAATATTAGTTCATCACTCTCAATGCAGAGAGGTTGGCTGAAGTTTCTTTTCTCCATGTCCATTCCCTGGGTGTTTCTGGTCTCCTACATGTGTCTACACAATGTGAAGGACTCTGAAAGCAGCCACAGCTTGTTTTTCCCTTTCGTGTCTGCTCTGCAATATTTCCAGCAGTGAGATTTCAGGTAAAGTGTCTTCTTTTCCAGCATAGGTTGGATTTTTCTTTTCCTTTGACACTTGATCAGCTAAATTTGAAGGTTTGGGTTTTGGGATAGTCTTCGCATATTCCAAAGCCTGAAAGCATAAAGAGAAAATTTTATTTTAAATAGGAAGTGAGTCTTGGGTTCCCTAATTCTATCTAGTACTAGGAAATGTTTATTGATAATATAAGTGAAGAATAGTGCTACAATAACGTATTAAGACATGGATGGAAATGGAGATCAAATGGCAAATGTAAATAATGTAGCATAACACACAGTTTAAACAAAATAAATTAGCCACATAAAAATTAACTGTGAAGGGCTGGCTGAGTGTCTCAGTTGGTTAAGAGTGTGAGCTCTGAGCAACAAAGTTGCAGGTTCGATTCCCACATGGGCCAGTGAGCTGCCGCTGAGCTGCCAATAGGTGGCAGGATGGCTCAGTGGTTAGAGCGTGTGCTCTTAGAAACAATGTTTCCGGGCCGGCCAAGTGGCTCAGTTGGTTAAGAGCTTGCTCAAGAGTGCAAGCTCTGAGCAACAGTGGTTCAAGTCCCGGCCCAAGCTGAGCTGCCACTGAGCTGCCAACAGGTGGCAGGATGGCTCAGCTTAAAAAAAGAAACAAAGTTTCTGGTTGGACTCCCACATGGGATGGTGGGCTACACCCACCCACAACTAAGACTGAACATGGCACCTTGAGCTGAGCAGCAGCGAGCTGCTGATGGGTGGCTGGATGGCGGCTGGACTAGGAGCTGAGCTAGCTGTGCCCTCCACAACTAAGATTGAAGGATAACTTGGCTGTTCCCTTTCCCTAGTTCCCCAACACTGTTCCCCTTCCCCAATTCCCCAATAAAATCTTAAAAAAATTATATAAGCTATAAAAAAAGAGTTGAAAAATGATACATACAGTTGTGTCTTTGGATGTTTTGTTTATAAAACAAAGTTTTATTCCAGTGTTTGACAATAGATTTCCCACGTGATTGATCTATTTAGCTTCTGGCAGTCTTAATAAAANGTATTTTCTTGTCTCTGTTTTTATCCATTAGGAATACAAGTTATGAAAACACACTTAGCATTAGGGAGAAGTCATCCTATGAATACTTGAGAGTTGGATGAAATACGTATCATTCAAGGTTCTTACATTAGTAGGAAAGAGGAATCTTTAAAAATGGTGTATTTAGGAAAGCAACTTTGATTTTTCCTGAAGAACTTTATATTTTTCAAATGCTACTTCTAGTCTTCTAATATAATGGTAATATATGTCTTAAAGCACAGCTAGGAGAGAATTAGCTAAACTTGCCCTGATATCTGCAGACAATCATCTACATTTAATTCATTTTTCTGCTATTTTTCAATAAGTAATTGAAAAGAATCCCCCCTGAGTTTATCCAGTCTGCTATTGTAGATCACTTGCTATCAACTCAAAGTTCTCAATTAGCTCCAGTGTTGTTATAATTACTGGATGTGTTTTCAAACAACTCCCAGCTAATAACTGTTGGGATGAAGAGTCATTTTCTCACTATGGACTAGACTGTGCACGCTCATGCTTGCTGTGATGTTTTGATAATGATTCATTAACCAATAATAAGGCCCCAATTTGAGCCATTAGGTATTGGTGCCTTTGCTGAGCTTACCTTTTACTTTGTTCCTCAATATTGTCTTTTCTTGAGTTGGTTTCTAGATAACTCCCAAGAGACTCCTTACTATACAAAACAATATCATGAAGACAGCTGTCATTAAATTCAGCTGCTTGTAAAAAAGCTCTCTTTAAGAGGATGCTCTTGTTGAAAATTCATAATGAAAAAACACCACGAAAAGAAGGCTATATAAGAGACAAAATGTGGTTTAAAAGTCCTTTATTTACCCCAGTTCATAGCGATTAGGCAGATCAGACACTATGTCTTTCAGTGGCATATATAACATCTGGTCAAATACAGGCCCTTCATCAATATATCACTCAAGTTTAAAGTCCCTTGCTTTCTAATAGGTAGATTGTCTTTACTTCTTTAATATCTGAAACAGAAATACTATAAAAATTGATCACTGATCCACTTGGGTCTATATAAGATCAATATTATTGTTATTTGTACAATTTAAAGGAGGAGCAAAAAAGTGTTTGTCATTCACTGTTTCTGCAGAATCTCTACCCTGTCTTAGTATCTTGGTAGCTTAGTGACATTCTTCTGGATCTTACCATTGTCAGATGAAGGCTTAGTTTGATCCATTTTCTTATTTCAATCCCAAACTTTATGTTTTTTAGCCAAAGTCAATTTAAATGCCACTTGTCACTCTCAGTGTTTGTGTACAAAGAATTTTGATGTTCTATAGTCTTATAGACAGGATGGTGAGGCTTGCCTTGGGAGTAAAGATCCTGTGAAATGTTATTCGACATCAACTGAATTATTTAACCTGCTTCAACTGAGTGTGGGTTCTTGATAGCATGTGTGAAAGCGCCTGAGGGGTTTAACAGTGCTTAGGCTAATAGTTATGGGAAGGTTAAACGTTCTAAAAAAATTGAAATAAAAAGCGTCTCTTTTATTGGTCAATATCTGCTTTATATATCTCTTACAACTTTATCAGTGTAGTAATGAAGTTGCCAGATTGTACATGTTAAAAATATGACAAGGTACATGGTAATACATATTTCTGAACATGGAACTTAATTATGGCAGTTCAGGTACAAAAGTAAAATTCATAACAACTACATAGATAACAACAAAATTTGCCCACACAGTAAAACAAAAACTACTTCTTCCCACAAGCAAATAATCAAACAGTGCTGTCCTTGGTGTTGAAATATCGGAATTTAGACATGGCTACTCTCCTATTACTATCAGTAGGACTGACAGACTGCAGAGTCACTTATTCTTTTTTGATCTCCATTTCCTCTTTTGAAAAATTGACAGGTGAACAAGATAAGCCATGCCAAGTTCTAAATTCTTTTAAGATACTCTAATAAAAATTGAATATTTAAAAAGTCACCCTGTCTCTAAATGCATTGTTTTATCTTCCAGAGTAAGTTTACATTTAAGGTCATTAAAAACATCATTCCAGGGTGCAGGCCAGCTGGCGTAGTTGGTTAGAACATGAGCTCTGAACAACAGGGTTGCCGGTTGGATTCCCACATGGGCCAGTGAGCTGTGCCTGAGCTGAGCTGAGCTGTCGCTGAGTTGCTAATGGGCAGCTGGATGGCTCAGCTGGTGAGAGTGCATGCTCTTAACAACAAGGCTGCCAGTTTGACTCCCGCATGGGATGGTGGGCTGCGTACCCCACCTCCTTCTCCCTACATGCCCCCCCCCTAGCAACTAGATTGAAAGCAGCGACTGGACTTGGAGCTGAGCTTGCGCCCTCTACAACTGAGATTGAAGGACAACAACTTGACTTGGAGCTGATGGGTCCTGGAAAAACACAATGCTCCCCTTCCCCAATAAAATATTTAAAAAGAAAAAAACCCCACATCATTCCACATCATGCTTCTTTAATTAATTAATTAATTAGTTAATTAGTTAATTAATTTTAAACTGAGCCATCTTGCCACCTGTTGGCAGCTCAGCTCGGGCTGGGAATTGAACCGCTGTTGCTTAGAGCTCAAACTCTTGAGCTAGCTGTTAAGCAATTGAGCCACTCAGCTGGCCCTTCTACATCATGTTTCTTTTAAAAAAGTCTTCATCACGTGCCCTGAAAGTTTCTC
>NW_017732663.1:294324-308098 GCF_001890085.2 Hipposideros armiger
CCTCTGGCGTCCCAAGCCAGTTCTTAACCATCGCGCCACTCGGCCGGCCCAAAACCAAACTTTTAATAAGGAGAAATTAACAGACCTTTCTATACAAAGAGGAGTTGTTACAGCTTGAGACCAAAGGTATCACTGTAGTTGGTATAAAATTGAGCCTCCATTATTATACCAACTATTATTCTTCCTAGGCTCTTGGAACTCTAGGAAGTATTTATTAGGGGTTAAAAATTAATTTTTTCTTTTCCTTAGTATACCTATATACAATATACCTATATACAATTATACCTATATTGAAAAAAGGCAGTCTTTTTTTTTCTGAGTGATGTTAGTTCTGAAAGGCATTACAATAAAAATGAGATCACTAAAATATGATTTCTAAATCTGCTTTTATATCAGTTTTATATTTTAATAAGAGTTTCTTGATGGCTAATATTAGAATGGATAGTATACTTAGGTCCTAGAAGGGGAAAATCCCCTCAAAACAGAAAAACTCCAAACTCTCAGTATGTGTAGGTGACTTCTGTAGGAATTTCTAATTATAGACTTGTTGCCTTAAATCTCTTCATGAAAAAAATAATGGATTGGAGAAAAAAAGAAAAAGTGGCACCATGGAAACTCAAGTGAATCGAGGTCTTCAAGGTCTGAGGGAGAAAGGCAATAAATCAACAATATGATAGTCTGTGAAAGAGAACATGAAGTACAAATTCCTACAGGCTCCAAAGGGTCACTTGTCCCTCGTGCCAAAGGTCCCATGTCCTTGCTGGGGCTGAGGCAGAGACTTGCACGGCAAAGCTCTGTGTCTCCATAGAACATATTTCATTCACATTGACTTATAGTTGGATGCCTACGATTGAGAGGGAGAACATTCTGTATCTTATGAAATAATTTTTCTTGGATAGAGGAAGCTATATATTATAACCTCTTAGGGAAAATGTAGGGGAATGAACTTGAGAGAAACAACAAAGGACTTTTCTTTGACGTAGGCACCCACAAACAGCAAGAAAACACTAATTTCCTTTAAACTTATTTAATGGTAGAGAAAGAAATTGATAGGAGAAATTACCAATCCTGACAAACTAAGAAATCACCTTACTATTCAATTTTCATATGTGACGAACTTGGAAGAAAACATGGAGCAGACTAAAGACAGTAACAAACTTCAGAAAAAGAAAAAAGCTAACCTTACAGCATCATATGCGTGTATGTTATTTTTACATCCACATCTGTGAATGATGGGTAGCTGCAGGAATGGTGGTAGCTAACATCCCGTGTTCACAAGACGTGGGGGAATTCATTTTTATGAGGGAACAACAGTTTCCTTTTAATTCTAAATGAAAAGATAACTGTCTTTGTCAGAATTTCTTACCTTCTGCCGAGGGATGGCAGACTTATTCTCAGGTTTTGTTTGTGGTTTTGACACAATGGATAGTGTCTTCATGTTGTACTCCTTAACTTGTTTTGCATATTCCTTTTGCTGTGTTAATTTCTGCATCTGTTGTGAGAAGCAAAGTTACAGTGACTTGCAGGGCCTGCTGGATCTCTCTGTTCTCTATTTAAAGTGACACTCATTTTAGTGAGCTAGGTATGATCTATCAGCAGCACAGGGGAAATGGGATTACCATCCGTAAGGTGACAGCAGTGAAATGGTTAACTTGATATTTCTCCTAGAAATAGCCTGTCTCTGAGGGGGAACATCACTGCAATAGCACACCCAGTGTTCCCTTAACAGTGGCTAAATCACATTCAGCCTCTTCTTTGTTGCATTTACCCAATTTATTTTCATTTTTGCTTCCAACTTTGAACTACACTCTTTTTTTATGCCTTGAGTGCAACTGCAGTTAAAACACATTAAATGAAGATCTCCTTTCACTAGAGGAAAGAGAATAAAGTGGATGCACTTTTCATGGGTTGGGAAACTCTTACCCTAAGTGTCTTCTCTGTAGCCACTCTTCAAAATTACCAAGATAACTCTATTGTGAAAGACCTACAACCACATAACATACACATCTCTTTTCATGTGCACGTGTCCCACTTTTCTGCTCGGGCCTTCAAAACTAACAAAAAGGCGGATACGTAAAACAACATTGGCTAAGTAATTTTATTTTACAGTAAAAGAAATGCCTGGGTTTCTATTACCAGAGTTATTTCAGAAGTGTCTCTATTCAGAGTGAAACATTTGAATTTGGACTTGGTTCTGGGGGACATCTTATACAGTTCTGCTAAAAGACAGATGGGCAAATCCAAGCCTGAAATCACTCTATTCACATCACACTCACTTTGTCTCTGATGGACTCAAGGTCAGGTCCAAGGCCTCCAAGCTTCACGTCTCTTTTCTGATAACCTTTCAGCTTGGAACTCTAAAAATATAATCACAGAGACAGTTTCTTTTAAAGACTTGTATGCCTCCTAAAGTTGTCACAGTTCCCACAAAAGAAAGGGAGAAAGGAAAATGGAAGCCCATGTGGACTGCTGGAGGATGGGTGCATTTCCTAACAACTCTCCAATTTTAATGGTAGTTATTGATAATACTTGCTTTGGTAATTTGTAGCTGGTTAGCTCACATGTTTTGACTTTTCCATTTCTGCAATTAAAAAATTTGAAATTCTGAACATTATAAATAAAAAATTTCAAGTGAGTAAAGCACTGTCTTACTAACATTTTTATATTTACATTACCACTTTGCTGCTGCTGCTATCAGGTCGAGGCTTGTACAATTCACAAAACCAAATGATTTCCCTGGAAGAGACAATCTAAATGAATCGGGTAAGCACATTACTTCAAAAAGAGAGTACCCTGCCTAATGATGTCATAATATTCAAAAGAAAGTAAACATTTAAGGGTTAAAAGTCTAGGCAAAACCTGCTGAGAAACTAATTTTATTCAGTGTGATTTGGGTATTTTGACAGGTACAAATAATTTTATATAACTCTTAATAGTATTTCATCTTTAAAGAGACATAACATAATGAGGCAATGAGGCAATTTGATTAATAGATTAAGACACTTGAGCACAATAATAGGTAAGAACAACACTAACGTTCTCCTGACTATAGGCTAGATTAAAATATTCTTCAAACTGCTGCTTTTGACATCAAAACTGACTTCCTACTTGGAGCAGACGCCCTTGTGGGGAAACCACAACCTTTTTTCTTTGAGTGTGTGAATTTATTTGGTTTCCTTCTTCGAGAAGGGTAGGAAGGACAATACTAAAGGTTTGGATGACAGTAATTACTCAGCGCACATCTGGGTTGGTGCTTAGAATAGACATAGAGTAGCCATACTGAAGAGGTGGCAGTGCTATACTAACTGTGTGTGATACCACCTGTCTATACACTAATGGCAAGGCACAATATTTTTCTAAATTTTGAAAGCTCCTGTAAAGTATTAAGTTCCAAAATATACAATATATCTAAAGTGCCCTTTCCTAAGATAGAATTTGGCAGAGATAGTCCAGAAACTTAAAAAAAATAAAACCCATTTCATCATATTAAATAGTAACTGCGTATAACTCCCAAAGTTTAACAGTGAACTTATGTCTACATATTATGCCAACCATTACAAGAATGTGTTCTACTCACAGTGGCCTATGGACTGACTACCCAAAGGTCATATATTATTAGCTTCGCTATTGCCATTTCCCACTGTAGAGGCTCAGAGCCAAAGAGTCTTTCCCCCAGACCCACCCCTAGCACTGAGCTCTGCCTCATGAGATATAAGTGAACGTTTGCTGGGTTAGATAGAGGGTGTAGCTTAGAAAGCTTTTATTTGGACTAAAGGACTGATGCAGCCCTTCCCCCTTTCTCTTTATCTTGCTTGGTATGTGGATGCGATTCCTGAAGTTAGAGCTGCAGAGGCAATCTTGTAGCCAGGAAAGAAAAGGAATAAGAGAATAATACAAATACTGGTTCTGATGTTTTGAGATGTAAAACCACCAGGCTAGCAACTACTACCTTGTAGGTTAATTGTAAGAAAAATGAACCCCTACTTTTGAAGTTGCTGTAAATAGTAATTCTGTGACTTTTAGCTGAAGGCAGTATTTCTATGGTACTACAAATTTCTATTGTACACCTCAGTGCTTCAAAGGCCTAAATCTTGTGTCATATAGGCAACACTTGCACACTGCAAGGATTAAAAGCTCTGTAAATAGAATTTGCCCAATTAGAATGTTAAACATTTTTAGTCAAAACTCTTTCAGTGCATCTAATTCTAAGAGGTGGAAGAAGATCCTTTCCTAAAGAAGCCTTTGAACTAATATCATTAAAATTAATAACATTAAAGTATATAGAAGAACTATTGTTCATTGAAGGCATTTGCAAACCATGAATCTCCTTTAAGGAAACAGTCCTCAACCAGCAAAACCTCTACCAGCTGCTTCTGCCCTTTAGATCTATTTGTTCATACTTTTATGAAATTGTCCCTACGCTACAATTTACTTTCTGTTATTTTTTTTCACTAAGCCATTAGTATTACACTATTTCCCATCACTACATTGTTTTAAAAAATGTGATGTTTTATGTATAACTTTCTATTGTCTAGTTATAACTGAATTATTTAGCTATTTTTCTAAATGTTGCACATTGACGATGTCTTAGGAATGAGCAGTGATCGTTTCTTTGGCCGCTCTGATGCTTCCTTTGAGAAAAATTAAGAGAAGTGAGATATGGAGATAAAATCATGAACATTTTTAAGGTTATTAATGAACAATTACATTAACAATGCATAAAAATGCTCTTTTTGTCCAAACCTGGATTACACTGGGTATTATCACATTTTAAAACCTTTGCTAATTTTTAGGTGAATCTGAGCTCATGCTCAGATATCTCATACTTTGCAAGTGTACATTTGTTCTTTATCTGAAATATGCCATCTGTACCATTGTTTGGCAATCACTAAGTTACTATCCATTTGCCAAACTAAACTAATAACAAAAAAGGAGAGAAGCCCACTCATATCCAAGTCATAAATCCAATTTGTCCAAAACTGATGAGAAAGAAATGATCAGTGCCCAGAAATCACATCCTTAGTCTGAAGCAGCTTAACTTTAATCATTGCACCGACTCACAAAAGATACATTGTGGAGCATGAATAATTGCTCACTGCTCCTCAGTTGCAGTTCTAACTATCACCTTGAATAAAAATCTTGGCTATCATAGAAAAACAGAGCCAGGGTCTAGCATTACATATTGACCTGAAGGAAAGAGTGTGGCCCAAAGGGACTGTCTTCAAATGACACTGACCTCTTTACAGGATAAGCTGCTTCTAGCAAAGAGATGTTTCTCAAAGGAGAGAGATGGCTCCTAACACTTTGTTCTGGATGACTGGCAATGAAAAATCCTGGATTTACTTAATTTTGGCTCAAGTAATCTTGACTGGTTCACAGCACTGCAAGTTTGTTTGATCTCTTTCCATCAAAAGTCTTTTTAACGGCTTTTTGAGGTATTTCACACACCACAAAATTCACCCATTTTAAGTTGTACAGTTCAATGGTTATTTAGTATATTCACCGAGTTGTGCAAACATCACCACAATCTAATTTTAGAACATTTTCATCACCCTAAAAAGAAACCCTAGCCCCATTAGCAGTCACTCCTTTTCCCCCTTCCACCTCCAGCCCTAGGCAACCACTAATCTACTTTGTCTCTTCAAAAGGCTTTTAAAGTAAATTAATCTCTAGAATTTACTTTGATTTACCTCTCCTTGGCTGTTACAAGACTAAAAGGTCACACTAATACGAGGTAAAAAAAAAAAATCAACAATGATAGTCCTGTTAGGTCTCCAAACACAGTGGGGAAATATAAGCATGTTCCACAACAAATCCCTGATGATTTGCAGCTAGTCTTTGTATAAGATGCACACAAATTGACATCAGTCAACCCTGCCTCTAGCTGATGATTGCTGAGACCTGCCCTGCCCATCTGAACTGGTGTTCACCATTGATCTCTTTAGCAAAGGATGGCATAGGACTTTCCTGATGGAAGGTTTCTGCCAGTAATTAATAATGCCAGAAGAGTGATTTTTACTGTGAACTTGGGGTAAAGTGTGCCCAAACTGAAAAGGACACTGACTGTCCAAGAGGAAGTGTTTTCAACTCTGAAATGTGCCCTCTGCGGGGGACACTGCAGGGCTTTTCTTTGGAACATTCCTCAGATGTATAAATGTGAGAGAGTTACTGAAAAACAGTACAGACAAACAAACGAACAAACAAACAAACAAAAAACCAATGTCTCAAATACTGGGGAATAGCAAGTGAAGGAAATTGGCTAACCTTAATCCAAATAAACCTCTTCTTAGAAGCAGTCAAGCATCAGTACCCAGATTGTCTGTGACAACAAACACATGAGTTAATCGCTGTGGCTCAGCTCAACACAGTCAGCTGTCAGAGAACGCCTTAAGTAGTTATTTTGAGGTGGGTTGCAATAGATATTTTTATAGTGTTTGTCATCCTTTGCACTGCGTTAATCTCTTATTGCCTGATGTCTGGATTTAATGGCATGGGCAATGTTTAGTATTCATAAATCAGTCACAACAGAACTGCAAGGAGAAGAGGAATGGTGCTTGGGCCTATTATCTTTACAAATCCTCAAACTTTTAATGTGATTCAAATCAATTCTCTTGGAAATCACAAGATTTGCTGACTAGCAAATGGGCATGGCCCGGATAACGATTCCTTCTGTCTGGTGCCCCGGCTACCTGCTGTCCTACACAAACAGTTCCGTTCTAAATCACTGTAGCTTCTGGAATAGCTTAAAGAGGATTTCTGTGTATTTGTCAGGTGTAGGATGAAGACGTTGGATGAAGAAAATGATAGCATGGGTTGTAACATTTCTGAAAGAAGGCAGGAAGGGTGGGATTTTCCAAGTTGGAAAGGATTTTCCTCTTGCCTACCCTCCCATGCTCTTAGATTTCTGGTGACACAAACTGTCACCAGGGTCCTTTCCTCTACCTTTTCTCAGTAAAACACGAATTCAAATTACTAAGAGAAGGAGGAAGGGAAAGGAAACGAGCATTTAGTTGATGTCTGTACTTTGCTAGGGACTAAGCTAAGGTTTTAATACATTATTTCAATTCATTGTCATACCAAATCTACACAAAGAACAATTCTGATTGTGCACATGAGGAAATAGGAGCTCAGGTGAATTAATGGCTTGCCCAAGTCACGGAGATATTAGTTGATAGAGTGGAGATGAGAATTTAGGAATGAATGAGTCCATGACTTCCACTAAACCCTGCTCACTAAGTATTGAATTGAAAAGCTTACAGTTTCAATGACAATGCATGGCTGGCAAGAACCCTAACTCAGAAGGTGTCTTCTGAGGTAGTGTGTTTGAGCTATATTTTAGGCCCGACAACATGTAAGCTCCGGAGTGAGCAGGTCATTCTTACCTTGAGAATGTGTTGGTACCAAAGCTCTGGATATATTTCACCATAGAAATAATACTATGCATGATGTCTGCATTCCTATCCTATAGTATCGTCCACAAAACCTATACTATTTATGAAGTACTTGAAAACTGATGGTATCTCAGAACCTACCATGTAATGATGTTTCTGTGGGAAAAGAAGTTACTTGTGATCCCAGAAACACATTTCTTCTTTACAGTGAAACTGGAGATTATCCCAGGTCTGCTCACTAACAGTGGTTTCCACAGCCTGGGTCCGGATTAGGGACCCCAGCAGAAGAGAGGATATGAGGGAGTGGAATCAGAATGAGGAGTTGAAAGAGCCCTCAGGTGCGGTATGTGAGGGAGCTGAGGTCAGGACTCCAGGGTTGTGAGTGAACCAAAGACCTGGGCTTCTCAGGCCTCCCCGGTGGGAGCTACAGGAGTGGGCTGGGTGTTTCATATCCATCAACTTCTGAGGTCCTATCTCAGCTCAAGTCAGTCCTCCTCTCCCCTTTAATATGACCCAGTGTCTATTCTAGTCCAGCTTCCCTTTCTTCTCTTCAAGGCCACCCTTTTCTTTTTCTCCGAGGGTCCCACATGAGCTTCCAGTGATTTCATCATCTCCCAACTTTCTGGAAGGCTTTGCATCTGCCCTGCTTGCAAATCTAATCATGGTTAACATTCTTCCGTTGTGTGTCCACTCTTCCCCACAGAATAAAGCCCTCCGTCTTCAAATGATAAATAATACCTAAGCCCCTACCTACTTCTCCACATCTCTCAACATTCTATGCCTCCCAGTTTCAGTGACAGCAACACTGAAATGCTGTCAGTTCCCTGCATGCATCAGCTTGTCTCAAACTTCCTCATGCTGGTCTCTCTGCTTGAAATGCTCTTTCAGTCTTTTTCCTTTTGTTAACTCTCAATCATCCTTTAAGACTCAGCTCACAATTGTCTCCTAAAGCTCTGCCTGACCCCCAGGTTGGGATGTGTCCTCCTTTCTGCTCCTCTGTGTTCCCCATGCATCTCTCTCCCTATTAAAAATTGTTTAACAGCAATATTATACTGAAGCCATTTACATGTGTGTCTTCCCCAGTTCCATGTAACTGTAAACTTCTGCTGGGGAAGGGTCATGGCTCATTCTCTTTACATCCTAGCACCTACCACAATTCCTAGCTGGAATTCAAAAAAATATATGTCAAATTGATGTAAGGATGATTCCCAAAAGCTGCCTAATAGTGGATGCCCCTCTGGACAGAGGCCCTCATTCTCCCAGTTACTGGAGTATTGTCTGCTATGGCTCACAGCTGAGTCCCTCCCTAAGAACTACCCTCAGCCAAACGGAGCTGCTATGCCCAAAGTTACAACCCTTCCCCAGGGGCAGTCAACAGCGTTTCTGGTCCATGTGGGGCACAGAAGCCTGGGTCCCTTGCCTTTGAGGGCCATCCCAACTTCAGAACCCTCATGGGTTTGGCTGATATACCTGTTGCTCTTGCATCCCAGTGCACCTCCTCCCTTGGCCTAGGCCCGCCCTGCTCACTGTTCAATAATAGAAGGCACTCCTCAATAACCTTCATGCATACAAATCTCCATTTCAGTGTCTGTTTCCAGGGAACCCAACTCAAAACAGGCCTATTGCTCCAACAAGGTCTTTCCCTGTTGCCCTGTAAAGCAGAATGCCTTTTACAGCTATTCCTTACTATGTGACACTAGAAGCAAGTGATCTTTCCTGAGGGGATTATATTGCTTGTAACAGTGGAAAAATACAAAGGACATAAAAAGCCTCCTTCAATTGCTCCTTCATTTATTTCTTCCTGGAAACATTCTACTTTGCTACCCCTACCCCCCAATTTCCCTTATTTAACAATATAGGATCAATTGGAAAGGTTTTAGTGCACAAAGGTGCTAGTAGTGGTGAATCTTCCTGCAAAAGAATTCAGCAAAGATTAACAAATATTTCAGAAGAAAGCATAGTCATTGGTCATCCTGAGTATTTTACTGCAGAACCTGAGGTGAGATTAGGGCCAAGAAGAGTTGTCAGCGGGTGGCAGGTGGAGGCAGCAGTGACTGGTGGGGGACATGCGGTGGCAACAGTGGCTTTCACTCATTCAACCCTATTTTCTCTTCTTCTTGGATATGGGAATGTACCCGGAGACTCAGCTGAGACTAGGAGGTGAGGTGGGGCGTGGGGAGCTTTTCTGAGGGTGTGATATTTAAGCTAGTGCCAAAAGGAAA
The DNA here is from genome assembly GCF_001890085.2 of Hipposideros armiger. Lineage (NCBI taxonomy): Eukaryota > Metazoa > Chordata > Mammalia > Chiroptera > Hipposideridae > Hipposideros > Hipposideros armiger. Next base: position 303,938 of record NW_017732663.1, read on the forward strand.
ACTATTACCCCTTTGCAAATGTAGACCCTTCCCTGAGATGACGCACAAAGGAGGTGGAAATGGGCATCCCTAACAGCGACAACTTCCAGGAAGACGAGGAGAAAAATTTCAGGAAGTAGCAAGGGCTTGGTTCTTCACCAAGTTCCTCAGGATTTGGGCCACCCAGTTGTGGCAGCAGCTCAGTAGTGACCATCCCTACTCCAGGGCTATAACAATGGGAATGAAAAATCAAGATCCATCTGTATTATCGAAATTAAAAGGTTACTTGGTAAAAAGGCTTTTATTACCTTACTGCTGCTTCTTTTCCGATGCTTTTTTCCTTTTTCCAGTTGAAGCAGGTAGCCTTCAGAATTGCTACGACTAATTTTCGTTTGGTTCCTTTGGCTTCTCTCTGAACTGAGTTGGGATTCACTTTCCACCCTTGCCAATATGGGTGGAAATGTGACACTGGACAAGGCCCCTTCACTGGGCTGCACCTCGGTCAGTTGCATTAAAGCTTGCTGATGCTGCTGCATAACCTGAGCGAGCCGTGAATCTGGAGATGTTCGAGGTGGTTCCCCATCGGAGGAAGAATGGAATTTCCTGAGTAGAAAAGAAAGCACAAACCTGTTAAAAAAGAAAAACAAAAACAACCCCCCCAAAAAAAACCTGGATACATAAGACTTCTAGAACAAAACATTTTTTGAACCATTAATTTGATGTATTTATTACTCCCTAAATTAAATTAATGACCATTTGCCTAATCTTTTCATAAATATATTAATTCCTCATCTTAAAATGCTCCTATTTTGAACAAGATAAACAAAGAAACAAGAACTCATACACACAGACTTTTTAGTGGTTACCAGATGGTAAGTGGGGAGGGGTGGTGGTGGATGAAGCTGAAAGGAGTCAAATATATGGTGATGGAAGGAGAATAACTCTGGGTGGTGAAAACACAACGTGATATATTGATGATGTGTTATAGAAATGTACACTTGAAACCTATGTCATTTTACTAACCATTGTCACCCCAATACATTTAATTTTTTAAAATGCTATTTTTTTCTTTAAAATATTCTAGCTCTTGGGGCCAGCCAAGTTGCTCAGTTGGTTAAGAGTTAGCTTAAGAGCGCAAGCTCTGAGCAAGAGGGCCGCCGGTTCGATTCCCACATGGGCCAGTGACGCTGTGCCTGAGCTGAGCTGCTACTGAGCTGCCAGCGGGTGGCAGGATGGCTCGGCTGGTGAGAACATGTGCTCCTAACAAGACTGCCTGTTTGATGGTGGGCTACGCTTGCCTGCAACTAAGACTGAACTCAGCACCTAAACTGAGCTGCCACCCGGATGGCTCAGTGGATAGAGCATGCGCTCTTAACAACAAGGCTGCTGGTTCGACTACCACATGGGATGGTGGCTACGCCCACTGGCAACTAAGATTGTAACACGGCACCTTGAGCTTAGAGGCTGCAAGCTGCTGCTGGGCAGCCGGATTGGCGCCCTCCAAAACTAGGATTGAGGAGCGTCGGCTTGGCTGGTCCCCCTTCCCAATTCCCCAGCACTGTTCCCCTCCCCCAATTCCCCAATTAAAAAGAAAAAAGATATTCTAGCTCCTATTTAGAACTTTATTTAGTGCATTCAAAATAGAACAAAAACCCACCATTTTGAAAATTCAAAGAACTCTCCACTCCAAAATACCTGAAAATGTTGGATTAAATTTTTAAGAATCCTTTTAAATACATAGTTGAATCTGTAAGAGGCAGGGAATCTTCAAAGACCTAAAACTGATAACAAACAAACAAAACCCTAAAACTAAAGCAGATTTTGGATAAGCTGAAGCTATGGCTTTCTTGGTGGAAGTTTTGGACTTAAGAGCTTAGTTTTATCATTTACCACTGGTATGAGATATATGAGATCTCGGCCCCATGTGGGATAGAGAATCAAAACTGAGATGCCTGAATAAAGTCTGTAACCTTTGAAAAGCAACATCCTCAAAAAAAGGTGAGTTAGTGAAAGACTCATTCAACAGCCTTGAGAAACAACGAAGAAGCCTATCTGTCTTGGTGTAGCTCTGAATTGAAACAAACAAACAAACAAACAAACAAACAAACAAACAAACATCCCTGGGAATTACCATGGGATGATATTTGGGTTTCAAATTTACCTTACCCACATAATTATGGAAATCCAACACCAAGAAGTTAACATAAAAATTATCCTGGAGGAATACCTCAGTAGAATCTGGTAGAAACAAATATAAAAGTTCTCTGGAGGGATGTACTCCCAACCAAGCCTGCCTAGATATCTACAGACAAGATGGCTAAACATTAGTTCACAATCCAAAATCCTAGAACATATGAGGAAATAGTCTACCAAGTATGAGAGTCAGCAAACAAACATGCACATATATCTGAAGTTCTTAGTATATTTCTAAGAACTTCAGATAATAGAATATTAGATATCATTCATAAAGTAAGCATGTTTAAAACTATTAAAGACACAAAAGAAGAAATCAAAACTCTTCGAAACATATTTGGAGAAAAGAACAAGATGGTTTTAATCAGAACCAAAAGGAAATTCTAGACATGAAAAATACCATTGTTGAAACTTATAACTCAATGAATTCATTAAAGAGCATTTTGGACACAGCTGAAGCGAGTTATTGCACTGGAAAACTTATCAGAGGAAATTTCTCAGAAAGAAGCACAGAAAGACGAAATCTGAAAAATAAGAAATGGTTAAAGACATGGAGTCTAGAGGGGCTTTCAGTAAGATGGCAGAACAGACAGATGCTGTGCCAACTGCCTCCCAGGATCACACCAAAATTACAAATAATTTATACAACATTCAACCTTGGAAGTCCCCTGAACACTAGATGAATAGAACCTCTAAATGAAGGNTAAGATGGCAGAACAGACAGATGCTGTGCCAACTGCCTCCCAGGATCACACCAAAATTACAAATAATTTATACAACATTCAACCTTGGAAGTCCCCTGAACACTAGATGAATAGAACCTCTAAATGAAGGACTTAAAGAGGAGGCCACATTGAGTCTGGTAGGAGGGGTGGAGACTAGAGAGGGTGAACCCCGTGAGGGACACCTCAGTGGTGGGGAGGCTTCTCCGGTTGGGGGAAGAGACCCTCCGGCCCCACACGAAGATCACCAGCCCAGAGTTACTTTGCCGGGAAGAGGAGTTCCACGATAGCTGGCAGTAGAAATTAGTGAGAACTCTCTTTGCTCAACTCGGTGAGGCTGAGGGCGGCTAGAGAACCAGTGGAGCCGGCAAACCAACTCGCTCGCTGGTGAGCACTCACCTGGTTCCTGGTGGAGGGAGTAGCTGTGTGAGGGGACCTAGGAGCCTGCGGGAAGGACTGAACTGAGTGCCTTTGGCGTAGGAGCTGGAGGTTTTGGGACCATTGTTTCCCTGGTGTGGAGCTTGCACACGAGTAGTGTACAGGAGGGCACCAATGTTCCAGGGTTGGGCCCTCCCACAGAGGCTTAGGTTCGGGACTGCAGAGGCTTAGGTTCGGGACTGCATTGGTCTGCTGGAATTGGTGCAGGTGTGTGTGTGTGTGTGTGTGTGTGTGTGTGCGCGTGTGTGTGCATGCGGCCTTGGATCCCCACCCTCCGCACTGCTTGTTCTGCGTAGCCAGGGAAATGTCTGGCAGGCGTGCTCTGGCTCCAACAGGCCATTCATTGAGACGCGAGAGTGTGCGAGTCGCCTTGGGTCTTCACTCTCCGCACTGCACGTGCAGAGTTGCCAGGGTGGCAATTGGCTTTCGGGCTACTCAGCCTGATCTGCGAGTGGCTGATAGGGACAGGCTGAGACTGGGAGTTTTCCTGGGAGTGTTGGGCCGTGAGCTGTGCACCTGCGTGATCCGGCAGGGGCTTTCCTGGCAAGTTTGTGCAGGCTGGTTGCCAGTGCAGGAGCACATGCTGCTCTGACTTGGTGGAAACCACTGACCACACCCCGTGGTGCCTTGGGGGCCTGCCCCACCCACCTAGGGCTGTGTTGCCGGGGGCACCCTGAGCCCCTGGTGTCTGGCCCCCACCTCTGCAGGTCACAGAGGGTTTTATGAAGCAGCAGACAGCCCTCAACAATCTGTGAGGATTTTTGGTGGTGAGCACGGTTCCAGAGCACACAGCAGCTAATTGCGGGAAGCTCACTGCAAGCCTGAGAGG
>NW_017732663.1:310735-324852 GCF_001890085.2 Hipposideros armiger
CATTTATGATAAAAGTTTTTTGCAAAAGGAATAGGAACAGGAGAAATTTCCTACCTCCCCTCCCTATTTACCAAAAGTTAAATATTATTTTTAATGGTAAAAATATTAGAAGCACTAAAGTGAGGGAAAAAAAATAACAAGGATGCCTGCTATCTGTCACTATCTCTTCTAAGAAGCTAACTCTGAATCTTACTGAATGTACCTTTTATACCTCCACTTGTAGCACTTAAATCTCTTCTGATCAACTCATGTGTATAAAATTGTCTCCCTACTTTGAAGTAAGCTCCTTGGAGGTACCCATGTATCATACTACTTTTGTGTCTTCTATAGCATTTTAGCACTATATTCAGCATATACTAGATGTGTAATAAACACATTTGATTGAATGGCATCAAGAAATGTCCCCCAAAATGATTTAAAAATAACTTTCTTTTTTTCTGATTATAGAAATAATACATCTACATTGTAAGGAATTGAACAATTCAGACAGTGTAAAGAAGAAATTGAAAATAACCCCAATCTCTCTTGCCAGAGACAGCCTCTATTGACATTTTGGTGCATTTTTCTTCCATGCACGTTTTAATATAGCAGAGCTATACTCATAAGTGTAATTTTGTACCTTATTATTTTCTTTTTCTAGAAGCATTTCCTAATAACCATAATTTTAAATGGTTACATGATATTAAATATCAGAACTTACTTAGACATTTCCTTATTGTTGGATTATTGTTGTCATTTTTAGAAATGATATTTATAGATATTTTTCTGTATTTTAGATTATTTTCTTAGGATAGGCCATTACAGTGTTGGAGATAATTTGTTTCCTGCAAACATTATTGTAACCCTCAAAATATAGGGATCTTTTTTGACTGGGTCTTTCTGTCCTCCCAGCCATCCAACCTCTGGTTTAACTACAGTAGAAAAAGTAGAGGAGACAAGGGAAAAAAATACATAAAAAGTGGGCTATTTTAGGCGGAAATCAGAACCAAGGATGTTGTTATGTGAATTTTCCTATCACCTGAACATCCCCACAACCCCTACCCCACTTCCCGTTCTTTCTTTTGTCTTTCTCCAGCAGGCTCTCATTGTTCCTCTAGTAAACCACTTGAGAAAAAGAAATTCTTACCATAATATTTCCAAGTTCTTATATTTTGTCTCTGCATAAGTTTGTCTGGGTTTCTTCTTATTTTCAGTTGCTCCATTCACATTTATGTTAGAAACAGACTGAAAGCCTTTATGGCTCAGGGGCACTTGTCTCTTAGAAAGTTCATTAAGGTAGTTCAAGTGCATATGGGATAGAGTGTTGATGTATAGCTGCTGGTATGAAAATCTTTTCTCTTCTTGGTCTTTGCATCCTCTTTCTTTATTAAAATTCATCTCTGACTGATATCCAGTAGAGGTTTTATATAATATCTGGTCAAAAGGCCGCTGTGGTGGAGCAAATTGATTGGAGCTTCCTTTGGGATCCTGGCCCCTAAGTGCACTTGAGTGTTGTAAATCATTGTTAGGGGCATTCATAATTGCAATTGTTTCATGCTTTATTGAAGTATCATCAATAGGCTTATTTTGGTTTTGTTGCTGTCTGGAAGTACTGTTATGGTTTCCTTGACTGACAACCATCTCTTCAGTCACCAAAGGTTTCAGGCCATGATTGTGCTTCTGTTGTTTTCGAATCTTGTGCTTGGCTGGTCTTCTGGAAGGTTGCTGCTGGCCATTAGTGGTTTCAGAAGATTGATCTCTTGGTACATTATTTGATTTTGCACTTTCATATTGAGACCAGTGTTCCTGGTAATTCCAAAAAGATATTTTTGGTTAGTACAAAGTTAAAAGATTGGCACTCTTCACAAATTTTGAATTACTGTTTTTCACACTGGGAGTGGAGATGTCTAGGTAGGTGATAAAGAGTTCAGATAGTACTTTCCTAATTTCATGCAATGACGAGAGTGATTAGCTGTGTGATTCCTCCTGGCATTTTCAGATTATGAATTTTCGAGAAAGAAACAGAGAGTTTAGAATGGGCCTTATATTAAGGACAAGACTTTGACTTAAAATGTTGTAAAATGAAGTGTTACCAAGTAGTGGGGATGGTGGTGGAAGACGCTTTACCTCTAAAGAGCTGTGTACAAAGAAAGTACAAATGTACATCAAAATGTACATGCAAATTTTTAAAATTAAGATGAATATTTTAAAAAATCTTAACCAGAAAGAACATCAATGATTTGCTTTACCAATGAAGTACAAGTTTAGTATGAAATACAATTCAGATTATCAGGTCTTCTGACTCATATAGTTCAGAAGCTAGAAAACACCTCCTCACCAGATGAAACAAATTAGATTTTATTCAAAGGATTACAAAAGAGTCTGTACTGTGATAACACATCTGTGAAACCACGGGAGTTGTTTTGCTTCTGTTCCTTAATAAAGCCTGTACTTAGGCAATCAAACATCTGGGGGAAATATTTCAATTTCACAACAGTCTTTATGCTTTTCAAAGTCAGTCATGTAACAACAAAATGTACTCCTGACATAATAGATACACTATGTAACGACATTGTGCAAAGCCATTTAGAAATACTTTCCAAGGGATAAAGCACCCATTACTTTGTGAAAAACTAGCTGAGTTAAGAGGCCTTTGGAAAGAATGATTAAATCCTTGCTGAAAACAGTAAGATAACCATATGCATCAGTGTGTTATATAACAGCAACGTATTTCTTCCTTCCTGAACACACATATAAAATATCTCTATGGTCTGTATCTATGCAATGTTAATTGAAAAATGCAAGTTACCCACATCATTTGAGAAAAAACCTTGAAGTGAATATGCTTTTGCTTAAACTGTTTGTTTTAGCTTGCTATGAAGAATGATCAAAGTATTGCAATAAGTTAAACTTTTATTTCACTTTTCTGATACAATCGTTAAGACCCATCCTATTCCTGTATAATATTAAATGGCATTCTATTTTGAATGAAATCTCATTATAATGATAAGGTTGAGACGGTTTAAAATAGTAATATACAATATTACTTCTTATATCAGATTTTAAAGGAAGATGGCTTGTAATTTGACATTTAGAGTATGTGCTACTTAGAATTTGAGTTTTCTGGAGGATCGGAGAGGTCCTTTAAATTTTACCTGTGATGCTAAACTTTAAATTTTAACTGTGATGCCCTAAAAAAAAACCCTTCCTTTTCTGTATTTCAATTAAGAAAGGTTCTTCCAGGCCGGGCGAGTGGCTCAGTTGGTTAAGAGTTAGCTTAAGAGCGCAAGCTCTGAGCAACAGGGCTGCTGGTTCGATTTCCACATGGGCCAGTGACACTGTGCCTGAGCTGAGCTGCCACTGAGCTGCCAATAGGTGGCAGGATGGCTCAGCAGGTGAAAGCACGTGCTCCTAACAACAAGACTGCCTGTTTGATGGTGGGCTATGCCCGCCCGCAACTAAGACTGAACTAGGCACCTTGAGCTGTGCTGCCACCCGGATGGCTCAGTGGATAGAGCGTGCACTCTTAACAACAAGTCTGCTGTTTGGACTCCCACATGGGATGGTGGCTACGCCCACCTGCAACTAAGATTGTAACACAGCACCTTGAGCTTAGAGGCCACGAGCTGCCGAAGGGAAGCCTGATGGTGAATGGCACCCTCCACAATGAAGACTGAAGAACAATAACTTGGCTGTTCCCCTTCCCCAATTCCCCAACACGGTTCCCCTCCCCCAATTCCCCAATTAAAAAAAAAAAAAAAGAAAGATTCTTCCTTCCATGCAGTATATTAAGCTGCATGGGAAATGTGAGCAAGATGGTTCTGCAACTGGATAGCCCAAGAGCATCCTTCCTCGTAGTGGACCAGAAGAAAACTGTGGTTTTATAATCTTACTGGTGTGTCTTCTGCTAGTGGGAGTGTCCTCCCTTACACTGGCCAGCAAGGGTTAGGCCCTTAGCTAAGTATTGTGTCCAGTGATATCTTTTCATGGCTGATATCACTGTTCATGAAGGGCCAAGAAGACCCCCTTACCTATTGATACTGATAATGTCATTCTTTCCAATATTTCTTCATCAGCTTTTTAATTGCTAGAAAAATAAGTGCCAGAAACTCTTTTTCTGCTACCATCTGACTGTATTTGTCCCAGTTCTCTCCCTCATTGCAACCAAGAAAGGAAAAGACCTATCAGGAATTTTTTTCCTAGGGTACCAGACTTGAAATCTTGGGTTACCAGTTGGTTTAAATCATGTTATACACCTTTGCTGCTGACAATTCAGATTATAATACTCTTCAGAGGGTGCTTTGTCAACAAGGCCAAGGACTCATTATTTTATGAAACTTCAATTGTCTCAAGTGTTAAATCCGCTATTCACGTAAATATAAGTGCCCAGAGATGGCATTTCTGACCCCAGAAATAAAGACATTTATGGTTTTGATGTGATTTCTCTCACCTTCCCAGCAGCCTACTTGAGATCTGTAGTTTACTGAAGATTTATTACCCTACAATTGAGGCATCAGGTGTCACTCTTTAGGTGGCAAGACCTGAGTTTCCTGAAGTTAATATACAAAGCCATTCTCAGGCGATTTAATCTCCATCAGCAGTGAAATCCTCTATTTCATCCTGCTCTCACTGGGGTTCTTTTGTTACCAACACGCACAATCAGTCCATACTACATGCACTCAGAGTAACTGCTTAATGGCGGTAGGCTTTGCTGGCACACACAGAGCAGGGTCCTTCGGCTGGGGCGTTAGCACCGGGGAATCCTCATGCCTAATGCTGGGATGATAATTTCTTAGTCAGACTCCTACTTAGTTATTAATGTTTGTTCCTACTGTGCCATCAGAGGGAAGTTCGCCCCCAACCCTGTGAATGGCAGCACCCAGTGGTTTGTCTTTCATGTTTTCCTGTTTACATGGCATAAACAGAGGGGGGAGTGTATTCTCTGATCTCAACCAAAAAACTCATCTGCTTTAAAACAATAGCCAGGGCCGGCTGAGTGGCGTGATGGTTAAGAACTGGCTTGGGATGCCAGAGGGCCCTGGTTCGGATCCCACATATGAGGGCCAGTGACACTACCCTCCACAGCTAAGATGCTGAGCAACAGCTCGACCTGGAGCTGGGCTGTCATGAGTCGCTGGCAACGGCGTAGCTGCAGCCCCTGTCGCAGTGGGTTGCCATGGGCTACCGTGTGTAGCCAGCAGCCAGTGTGAGCGGCCAGCAGCCGCAGTGAGCGGCTGTCCAGAAGCTGGCAACTTATCTGCCTCGCCCGGGAAGAGTGCAATGATGGTGCCAACTTGGGCCAGTGAAGCAACGTCCTCCACAACTAGACTGAAGAACAAAATGACAGCAAGTTGTCTGTTCCCCTTCCCCCAATTCCCCAGCGCTGTTCCCATCCCCCCAATTCCCCAATAAAAATCTTAAAAAAAAAAAATTAAAAAAAAAAAGACACAAAAAACAAACAAAAAAACCAATAGCCATTCTTGCTCTTAAGGCGAGCACACATACAGGTTTCTACCTCTCTGGCAGTTACCCTGATCAACCCTGCAGTCCTGAGGGTTGCGTCTGGCCTCCAAGATGGGCCCTGACATAGAGAAGTTTTTGTCGTGTTTATTAACAATAAAACATGAGTACTTTGAGCTTGGGTTATACATTTCATCTGATAATAGTAAGAAAATTGAGAGCACACATATCAACTGACTCTAATTTTTAGCATTAGTAAGGAAGGATTCTATGTTCAGATTGAAAGAGAAGCATAGCTCTATTGACACTACTGGAGGCAAAACTTTGGAAAGGTGGGACAATTACTTAAGATGTGATTACAAGGACTTTGAGATTAGTCAAAGATAGTACATACCGTTTGCACTATCATTCCTTTTCCTTGCCTAGAAAGTCAAGAGTAATTTGAGAGTGGCAAGAAAGAAAACATCCTACATCCTCTTGAAGGTTTACTGAATTGGGAAACTTTCTATTTTATTGATAACATATTCCTTGCCTGGGAAGGGCCTTCTGCTAGTGGGAGTGTGCTCCCTCACAACTGGCCATCAAGGGTCAGGCCCTTAGCTAAGTATTGTGTCCAGTTCTGGGTATACAACAGAAGTGGGGTTTGGAAAACCTGTGAAGAGTCACAGGGAAGCACAAAAATGATTCAGGACAACAGGACTGGAGAGGTAACGTGAAGAGGGATTACTTGGCTTGAAGTAAAGATCTTAAGCATGTATCAGAGGCTTACATAGAAAATGATGATGATGGCCAGCCATCCTCAGTACTTTCAAGATGAAAACACATAGGCTTAAATTGTCTCAGGGACTTTGCTTCTGGCATAGCTTCTTTCTTTCCTAGCCCTATCTCTAGTTTCTCATTCTTTCCAGCATGTAAATGTGTTTAAATCTCTTCTATTAAAAAATGAGAGAATCCCCTCAATTGATTTCATTTTCTGGTTAAACCTTTTCTCTTAATCCATAGCCAAGCATCTTGAAAGTGTAGGCTGTCTGGTCTTCATTTCCCCATGTCTCATTCAGACCTCTATACCCTGCAATAGAGCATTTATTCTAACCACCCCACTGAAACAGCTCTGCTCAGGCTACCAATAACCTCTTAGTTACCAAATCCTATGGGCACCTTTTTCATTAACATTTTCTTTTTCACAATTACAAAATTATTTAAACTTACAAAAAAATTACAATAGCAAAGAGAGCTTCCAAATATTCTTACTGAGAATCATCAGTTTTGATCCTTTTGCCACATTTCATCATTCCCTCTCTGTCTCGCCATTTGTAGATAGACACAAATTTACATATATATCATTTATATTATTATTGTTTGTGTTATTATTAGTTGTTTTCTGAATAATTAGAAACTTGCATATATGAGTTGCATATAACATCCACTTTTCATGGCACCTTTTTACTTGTCTTCTCTGCAGAGTTTGACCTGGTTCACTGATTTCTCTTTCTTGAAATTTTCATGTCTTGACCTGGTTCACTGATTTCTCTTTCTTGAAATTTTCATGTCTCCAGCTACATGACACTATTTTATCCTGGTCAGCTGTCTACATCTCTGGCAATCCCTTTGTAGTCTCTTGCCTTCTGCTCTCTACCTCTGTCTCTATTCACCCTTAACATTCTGCCATTTTCTATAGGCCCTGCTCTTGACCGTCCTCTCTTCTCCCACTACCTACAATTACTACCGCATCTGAGCAATTCCGACAGCTGTAATCCACCAGTGAATTACAATGATGCAAATGTATGTTGCTAACTCAGCTACCTCTCCTGATCTCAGATCAGATGTCCTTCTCACTACAGGCAACTCCAAACTTAACATCAGGCCCACCCCTGTCCTCATGCCTTCCCCACTTTCAGCCCAGCACCAAAGCCCTCCTTTTCTTCCTCAGTGGTGTTGGCACCACTAGTCAGACACTTAAGAGACTTAGATTTTGCCTTCAGGTCTGGCCCTCAGCCTAGGCTCAAATTCAAAACCTTTCTTTAGATTTCAAATTTCTTTTGTCAATCATCTACGTGATGCTGTGAGCAGGATTCCAAAGAAAACCACCCAGGACCGCCCAGCAGACCCAGACCTGATGCTAGGTGCTAGGTACCAGGATGGGACTATTATGTCCCACTGGTTCCCCAATTCACGTTGGACGAACTTGAGTGAGTTCTCTCTTGGAATTGTGGACCTTCCTGCTTTTGGTTTCAGGTCCTGGTTGAGCAAGCAATGGCCCATCTGGGCAGAAGCCAGTCTTACTCAGAGAGGGGTGGGTAACTATTCTCAGGGACAAGAACAAAACTTTAAATGATAAGAAGTCATTCATGAACATTACTTATATTCAGTAGTAACCCTTGAAACACATTTAAAATTCAATCCAGCAGGTAACCTTTAGCTGTTGGGCTCTTTGGTGCCATTTGTCTTCAGGTTTGATGGCAGCATTTTCAGTCTCTTTGGCATTCTGAGTAGACATCTTGTTGGTTACTCTGACTGAGTAGAAGATCTAAGAGGGTAAAACATATATAGCATGTTAACTGGAATCAGTTTAGTCTTAGAGACATGGGGCTCAACTCTGCGTACTCTACAATGAGGTCCTGTAGGGTGGGGTTTTATTTTCAGTTCATTTTAAGGATTCATCTTAGTACTCAGGGACCTGGATTGTTCCCAAGAAAAATGGGAATACACAATGTTTTCTTTTGCAGGCAGGATGTCAGAATTGGTGCTTTGAGGTCAAACTATTCATAACTTTAAATGCTTGGTACATACTCAGAGTGCCTAATTTTACAACAGTTATCTGAACCAGATGCTGCAACTAATGTTTGAGTATACCAAATGAAATAATATAATAAAGCAACACTATACTCCAAGATGATGATAACAGCAATAGAAATAACAATAGTATTTTACATACACTGAATGCTCATAGTATGCTAGTAGTTGTCCTAAGCACTTAGCATACGCTATATCAGTTAATCCTCATAACAGCCTTATGTACTATTAATATCCACTTTTGGAAATGAGAAAACCAAGAAACAGAGAGGTTAAACAACTTGCCTAGAATCAACAGCTAGTAAGTAGAGGAGCCAGGCAATCTAACTCCTGAGCCTGCACATTTAACAGTTTTGCTAAACTAACTCATTAGAAATATCATCTTTGACTTACAGAATTTGTAGTTTGGCACTCAGTTAATTTGAATGATGTAGGTCCGTGGTTCCTAACTTCAGTAAAATATTACAATAACCTAGGAAGCTTTTAAAAAATATCAGTGCTGTAGTCCCATCCAAGACAATAATGAAATCAGAAGCTCTGGGGTGGCCCCAAATATCAATATACTTTAACTGCCCACCCAAGGTGGGTCTAATCTGCAGCCAGGTTTGAGAACCACTGATAAAGGCAGTTACATAAGATTTAGGTCCCCAAATTATGAGGTCCCTTCATTGCCTCCATTAGCTACCTGTTTTAAATAAAGAAATTAGATTGTCTCTGTGCTATGTGGAATTCAAGCTACCAGGTAGCATTTCAGAAAGCAAAGTTAAAGTTATACAATCTTAATATTGGGAAAGATTCTGGAGGAAATCCAGTACAAACTCTGGTACTTCCGTACCATCTCTGGTAAAATGTTCATCCACTTGCTGTCTAAATACCTGCCACTTGGCGGGAGTTACCTGCTTGTCAGTATTAGTATAGCTTTAAAGATCTTCTATGAATTGAGGGGGAGAAAAGAATAGGAGGCTTGAGAATATTCCCTTTCTGTGGGAGATGTGGTCCTTTCAACCATCCTATGGAGTGAATGTCAGATTTCTTAATCTCTGTTTCATGGATGATGAACATATTCCATCACTGAACAACCTAAATGCTATAAAGTTCTTCCTTATAAGAGCAGAAATATGTCTTCCTGTAATTTCTAGCCCCCTGCCCTCTAAAATAACAGAATAAGTCGATCTTTCTTTCAGAAAACAGCCCTAAACTGTGAGAAGCTGATTACAACGTCTTTCCTAAGCCTTCTCTTCTTTAGAGGACCTAGCTCTTTGCCTTACCTCCTGGGATTGGCTATTGAAGTTGGGCTCCTTTGGTCACTCTGCTTTGTCACCTGTAAATGCTGGTCTCCTCCCCCTTTCTAAACTGATATTAAATTTAAAATTTAGATTCAGAATTTTATACTTGTTTTATTAAATCTCCCGATGGGCTGTGTAGTGTGAGAAGTAGGGAGGTGCAACACGGAAGGGACATGGGATTTAGAATCTGTCATGTCTGTGTTCAAATTCTCCCTTTGAGGCTTACTTCTATTTCATAGTTATGCAGACTAGTGTTCAATATGGAAAGAGGCAAAAATATTTATTAAATACTAAGTAATAAATAAGCATTTGCAAATGAAGACAACCTCATTCCTTAGCACTCAGCGTGGCTTCTCCGGCACAAGAAAGACAACATTTTGTTTCCTTTATTTTGGGTGTAACCTTATCCCTACCTGAATGCCTACTTATCACAAATACCGTATAGATAGATAGGTAGGTGGATAGACAAGGCAAAAAGATGGTGTAGAAGTTTAGATACGTAAAGGTTGATCTGAAAAATGGGAAAAAGTGAAAATAAAACCTCTTCGTGCTTGAATTTTCACTGCTCATACAAGGAGCAAAATGTACTATCTGATGATAGTATTTTCCTAATCACAAATGGAAGTAGTTAACATGTTTTGAATGATTACCTACTCTGCAAATGGAAAACTTCACAGCATCATGAAACAGTTGAACTTGTGCTGAAATGGAAAGTTTAGAACTATAAATGCTGCTGCTTACGGTCAGGGACTATTTCTAATGTTTCCATCTCTTGGTCCCTTGCACAGTACTGATTCAAGAAACATGAGATGACTATAAAAAGCGTTAGGCTTTACAACTTTTGTCATCGTTATTACAAAGATTTCAATCCCGTATTGCCATGTTGTTAAGAAGAAACACAGCTCACTTTAAAGAGAAATCAACCCTGTCCTGGAGGAGAAATGAGGGCTAAGGGAGTAAAAAAATCTGAATAGGCTGCCTAAGCAGGCAAGGAAATGATCATTTTTCAAACCTCAAACAGGTGATGTCTTGGATGAACTGTTATCTGGAGACTGGGTGAGAGAGAAGTTGGGCTTTTTCTTAGATCTGCTACTGGGTGGTTTTATTCCCTGGCTGTTGTAAAGGGAACTTGGTTTAGTTAATTCAGTTTTTCACTAGTGATATTGTTTGACTGACAATGATGGGGTCTCTTTTATAGCTTTGGTAAATAGTTTACAAATTAAAAACATATTGTCTTATGCTTCCTTCCCCAGAGAATGTAGGATGTACAATATTTCCATCCACTAGCTATTTTGGTAGAACTCAGTGTCTGAATCACCCCACCGAGAGTCTCTGGGCTAGTAAAGCATACTTCTACATTATCTCTTTGAAAGTGGAATGGGACACAACCTCTGCCAGCTATTTCTTTTTCTTTTTTTTTTTTTTTTTGTGAACCATTCTATTAATACCAATCAAATCGAGAAAATGATCAAATGAAATTGCATTTTGAGCATCATAAGCTGTGTAATGTCTATTCTGTTAAATTGGGGCCTATAATTGCTTCTCTACTGAAAAGATACAACAAAGACAGCAATCATGGCATGTCATTATCCCAGACTAGAAAACCGGCCTTTGCTGGGAGGACTTCAAAGGCTTGTGGTTCTCGAATTGCATTTGGCTGCTATTGTTGAAGCACAGGCAATCTTGATTAGGTGTTTACACTGAGGTAAGGCGCAGAGCAGAGAGCCTGAGTGCCTGGGTCTAGAGCCATTAAAAAATTGTACATTATGTTCCTTGCTTTGAAGTGAGGGTTTGTAGGTAGGGAAGCAACTCAGATTGAGTACAGCTGAGCTAGACTGGGCTGCTACTGCTCTCTCAAAGAAACTCACTAGGTTCTTAGAGAATCAGCACCACAAAAAAAAAGTTGATGCCTTACCAAGAGCTATATATATGAATTAATGTATCTGCCTAGACACACGTTGAAATGTGTTTAAGTAGTATATTGCTATTAAGTTGTGACATCATTGGAGGTTTTGGTCCTTTTTCCTTTATATTGTTTTTTATTACTTACGTGTAGATGTTGTGAGGAGCCACACATTCATTTATTAGGTTCCTACTTATTCTCATTCCTTGGTGGTGGTAATAACTGGCACATATCCAAATTACAATAGGCCAAAGAGTCTGATTTTTTAAAAACATAGTGTTTGCTTACCATTATTCCAACAGATCTGTTATTTAAGCCCTCTTTGGGGGGGCATAATCACTGGATTCAGCGTGCATTACTTTGTTAAGTTGGCTAATGAGGGATCTGCAGTAGTAATTTTCTGTCCTATTTCTAATACATTTTGCTCTGTGTCAGCTTATGCCCCATAACATCCGCAATGCTGCTGCTGTGTTTGTACGTAGCCAGCAAAAGAGGCTGAGGCATGACAATACAGTGGATCACTGTCAGGCTCCGACGCGGATATTCAGCACCGCTGTTTGAATTAGCTGGGGATTTGTATTAATTATTCTGCTATTTAAAGACAAAACACATGAAATATTTTGGGTCTGCTGTTGGCCACTGTCTCCATTCTTATAGAACAGGGGTTGGCAAACTGCGGCTTGCGAGTCACATGTGGCTCTTTGGGCATGTTCCTGTCTGAAAAGTTTGCCAGTCCCTGGAACAGCCAATCCTGTCCCTCACAACAATTTAAAAATTATTTGAGAGCCATAACTATATTTTTACATAATCACCATTATGTGAATAATACCCTTTAAAATTTTATAAATGAAACTATGATAGTTTTATTTTCATTTTCAATTTTACTTCAGAGCCACAGTTTGGGAGCCGCAGTTTGCTGACCCCTGGCGGCTCTTCCATCTCAAAAGTTTGCTGACCCCTGGTCTAGAACATTTCATAAGATATTTAGCTGGTATGTGCTCAATAAGCATTAGATGACACTGAAACCTGTGGATATATTATTTTTTACATTTATTTTCCATATAAGGTACTCAAGCCTTGACAACCCCAAAGCTAATTATGCCAGTCACCTACTTAAAAACACATCACTGCTTTTCCATTGCCCCTAATCTCTAAAGATGTATAAGGCGCTGCGTCCTCTACTCTTCAGCCCCAGCTCCTTCCTCTTCCTCTTCTACTTTCTCCAATTTGCTGGTGGACCACATGCACCATTACCTCTGTGTCTGTGCATAGGCCATTCTTTGCCTGGAAACTCCTTTCACCTCACTTATTCTGACCAATCCCATTCACTGTTCCAGTCTTGGCTGAAATATAACTTCCTCCAGGAAGCATTCCCTGACACCCTACAGGTTAAAATAGATGCACCTGAGACATTGCTTCAGCACTCTGTACTTACCCTCTTGTAACAAGTATCACCTGGAAATTGTTTGTTTCCCTTCCAGACTGTAAGTCCCATGAAGGTAGGAAAAGGAGAGATTCTGTGCAGGGCTGCTGTGCTGTACAGCTCCAGGCACACTACTCACACAAGCTACGTGGTGGCTGTGAGTATGCCTGGCACATATGTGCTCAACAAAGATTATTGAGTGAAAAGATCAATGTGCATTGCTCACTGAACTCTCTACTTACATCAGAATACATACAAGGTCTGACAATTAAGTTCGCGAACTTGTTGCAATGATGTTGCTAAGCTTTTTTGATATCAGAGGGGTTATTCATTATGAATTTGTGCCAACTGGACAAACAGTTAACCAAGTTTACTATTTGGAAGTGCTGAAAAGGCTGCGTGAAAAAGTTACACGACCTGAACTTTTCACCAACAATTCATGGCTCTTGCATCACGACAATGCACCAGTTCACACAGCATTGTCTGTGAGGGAGTTTTTAGCCAGGAAACAAATAACTGTATTGGAACACCCTCCCTACTCACCTGATCTGGCCCCCAGTGACTTCTTTCTTTACTAAAAGATAAAGGAAATATTGAAAGAAAGACATTTTGATGACATTCAGGACATCAAGGGTAATATGACAACAACTCTGATGGGAGCTCCAGAAAAAGAGTTCCAAAATTGCTTTGAAGGGTGGGCCAGGCACTGGCATCGGTGCATAGCTTCCCAAGGGGAGTACTTCAAAGGTGACCATAGTGATATTCAGCAATGAGGTATGTGGCACTTTTTCTAGGATAAGTTCGTGAACGTAATTGTCTGACTTTGTATAATCCACTTGTTTATCTGGATATATTTGTGATTTACATTAAAGGCAGGTAGCCAACTGTCAACAAAATAAGGTGGAAACTACGACCTCCTCTTCCATTCCACTCCCTTGTTCATGTGGCCCTAAGCCCACTGCCCTTCGGCTCTGCACATTCACCAGTCCCTTTTCCAGGAATGCCCTTTCCTCAAATATTTGCCTGGTGAACATTCTCAGCTCCTTTGTGACCTATTTAAAATTGTAATTTCCCCCCCACCCCAGCACTTCTTATTCCTCTGCTCTGCTTCATTTCTCTCCTTAGCACTTATATCACATACTAATACAATGATAACTCTGTTTTGTCTATTGTCCATCTCACAATAGACCAGCGGTTCTCAACCTTCCCAATGCCGTGACCCCTTAATACAGATCCTCATGTTGTGGTGACCCCCAACCATAAAATTATTTTC
>NW_017732663.1:325170-336426 GCF_001890085.2 Hipposideros armiger
TATGTAGAGGAAAGGCCCAACTCTGTAGAACAGTGGTTCTAAAACTTGAGCACATACCAGAATCACTTGGAGGACTTCTTAAAACACAGATTTAAAGGCCTCACCCCACGATTTCTGATTCAGAAGGTCTAAGATAGAGTTCAAGAATTTGCATTTTTAACTAGTTCCCAGGTGATGCTGCCGCTGGTTCAGGGACCACATTCAGAGAGTGCCTGCTTTAAAATGACACACAAGGACCTATATGAAAGACACCTGCCAGTTTTTCTAACCTAAATACCCACACTCCCATCCTCACAATCTAGTCATATACAGCACAGCACTATTCATCTTCTTAAATAATTTACTGGATTAAGCAACACTTTCCAGCCCTCCTTTAAGATGCCCAACTGAATGCCCACAGCTGAATGCTCATGGCTGCTCGACTGCTTAGCATACGCCTTGGTACTTCTGTTTCCACTAGCTGAGTTGTATGTTTACCAAGAGTCTTTTATATTACAATAGTTCCTAAACCTTTTTATTCCTATTGAATGTATTGTTAAAATTATGAAGTTTAAAGGTTAGATCATCTGGATCATCTGTAAAACTCTCAGTGTGAAATAAAGTTATTATTTTCATGAAAACTAAGTTAAATAATTTAGAATAACTCAATAAAAGCAAATGGCAAAATAACATGTGTGTGCATGTGTGTGAGGGGAGGGAACTGTAAAAGATTAGTGGAAACATTCATAAAAACCTGTAAAAATTATGTTCTTAGATTGCTTCTAAAGGCTTTTTAGGTTTCCAATTTTCTTTCAAGAAATCAGAAATACAAATCATAGATGCACTAGAACTGCAAGAAAGACAATGCAACACTCCAGTCAATAGGATATGCACTGGTAGAAAATGCCTTGGCTCCTCAGTAAAAGATTGGCAAATTCATGTGTATCATACATTGGAAGTGAAAATCAAATATTTAAGGTATACAGTTATCATTTTTCATATGTGCTTTAAACACTGTATTTGGCTGACTAGTACCATAGAGGTTCTTACTGAGCCAGCAGGCTCTACATAAACAGTGTCCTTTCATATCTTTTTTTTTTTTAAGATTTTTATTGGGGAATTGGGGAGAATAGTGTTGGGGAATTGGGGGAGGGGAACATTGTGTTTCTCCAGGCCCCATCAGCTCCAAATCAAGT
Source organism: Hipposideros armiger (assembly GCF_001890085.2). Taxonomy (NCBI): domain Eukaryota; kingdom Metazoa; phylum Chordata; class Mammalia; order Chiroptera; family Hipposideridae; genus Hipposideros; species Hipposideros armiger. The sequence goes on from NW_017732663.1 coordinate 326,346, forward strand.
TGTTGTCCTTCAGTCTTAGTTGTGGAAGGCACAAGCTCAGCTTCAAGTCCAGTCACCACTTTCAATCTTAGTTGCGGGTGGGCATAGTCCACTAACCCATGCAGGAGTCGAACCAGCAACCTTGTTGCACACTGGGCCATCCAGTCGCCCGTCAGCAGCTCGCGGCTGCTCAGCTCAAGGTGCCGTGTTCAATCTTAGTTGTGGGGAGGGGGGGATGTAGCCCACCACCCCATACAGGTGTTGAACCGGTAACCTTGCCAGCTCAGCGGCAGCTCAGCTTGGGTGCAGTTCACTGGCCCATGTGGGAATCGAACTGGGGACCCTGTTGCTCAGAGCTGGCTCTCTTAACCAACTGAGCCGCTTGGCCGGCCCCTTTCACGTCTTTATGCCATTGCTTATGCTCCCTTTTCCTCCCTTTGCTGCCCACCTCCATCTGTTACCTTCTACTTCTTATTAAAGAATCAGGTCAATGATTGCCTCTTCTGTGAAGCCCTCTCTGACTTCCCCTGACAGACTTAGGTACCTTTTCTTCTGGGTTACTTAGGGACATTACATGTCTCTAGTTACCACTTTGTACTGACTGTTTACATGTCTGCTTCCCACTTGGCCAGAAGCTCCTGAAGAGCAGATACAATGACAGCAGCAAAAATGACCTCAGACTCTTAGCAGTCTGGGGCATTTAATAAAGAGGCAAAGAATCATTCCCATCACCATGGCCCCTGACTTTACTATTGGGTTGTCAGAAAAGTCATGATGCATTTTTGCAACAAAAAACATAGAACAGTGCAATATGGCCTGGGTACAATACTGCAGAATTATCAGGTACACTAGGCACATTTTTGAAAGCTATCCTTAGAAATGATTAATTATGTTGGAGTTCTAGTTTGGAAAGGGCATCCTTCAGTTACGTGGAAAGTTTTCTTTTCATAGATCCCTTATCAGTAATATTAAATTAGTGAAGTATCACTCTATAGATCATACAAATTGGTAGTTAAGCAACTAAATGCTGAATAGTGCATACAAGAAAATGCCTTAAGAAATGTATTGAAAAGCTGCCATCTTGCGTCCCTGCGTGTGTGCGTTTATTCTCAGCTGGTCTGCCTAAGACCGCTTGAACAGAAACCCTAGTCCTCCGCATGGCCCCCTTTCCTCTCCAACAATATGAAATAAACTATCATGAACCAGGAGAAACTCACCAAACTGCAGGCACAAGTGCGCATTTGTGGGAAAGGAACTGCTCACAGAAAGAAGGTGGTTCACAGAATAGCTACAGCAGATGATAAAAAAAACTTCAGCTCTCCTTAAAGAAGTTAGGGGTAAACAGCATCTCTGGTATCGAAGAGGTGAATATATTCACAAACCATGGAACAGTGATCCATTTTAACTATCCTGAAGTTCAAGCCTCTCTGGCAGCACACACTTTCACCATCACAGGCTATGCTGAGAGGAAGCAGCTGACAGCAATGCTACCCAGCATCTTAAACCAGCTTGGTGCAGACAGTCTGACTAGTTCAAGGAGACCGGCTGAAGCTCTGCCCAAACCACCTGGGGATGGAAAAGCACCACTTGCTACCCGAGAGGAGGACGAAGGTGAAGTCCCAGATCTTGTGGAGAATTTTGAGGAGGCTTCCAAGAATGAAGCAAACTGAATTAAGTCAACTTCTGAAGAACATAAAGCTTGAGGAAGTTACTGGGAGCTGCTATTTTATATTATGACTGCTTTTTAAAATTTTATTCATGGATCTGATAAAATCTTGATCTGTAATATTTTTCAGCCCAGCCCCTTGGACACTGCAGCTCTTTTCAGTTTTTACTTATACAGAAATCATTCTTTGCAGCTAATTAAGGGGAAGAAGCTTGGGACTAAAGTTTGAAACAAAGGTTAATACATTTCTTTGCCTAGTTAAAAAAAAAAGAAGAAAAGAAATGTATTGAAAATTCCATAAAGTTCAATTTGAATTATGCTGTCTTAAGTAAGTGCTCTTCTTGTGGTTGCAAAAGGGCAAAAAAAAAAAAAAAAGGAAAAATCTAAAAATCAATAAACATGTACAGATTACTCACTCTGTAAAATAATTTTTACAAGTATAATAGGAGAGGTAGGACTCAAAAACACCAGCAAACTAGAAGAATTCTATTAAAATTTTCTGTTTCTAACCAAATATAACTAGAAAAAGGTTATCATAATTAAAAAAGGTAAAGATTAATTTATAGACAATCAAAAGTTTCACTAAATTCAAAACTATAGAAAAGGAGAGCAATATACCACTTAGATATTAATCTTATGCAGTAGAAGATTAAATTCAAATCAAACATTCAATAATAAATATGATATTTATATAGGGCTATATGATTATACAGCTTTTACATACACTATCTTATTTGGTGATCCCAATAATCCTGGGTCTGTGGTAGAAGGCAAACATTTGTAACCTCACTCTAATTGGGAAAAATAGGGCCCAGCAAAATTTTGTGGTTTACTAACAATAATAAAAGGCTCCAATACTAGGGCTCAAATCAGATCTTTTGATGACAAATTCCAGTATTTAAGTCAACAGCACAAGCTCCAATTAGTCTTTCTTATCTTTTCATTTTGAAAATAATAAAATTCTGGACCAAAGAAAAAGTATTTAACAATTATACCCCTTCATCAAAAATTTACACAGGGTTTATTACATGCCAGACTCTGGAAATTCAGAGATGAGTCAGCCCATGCCCTTACTGAGCTCAGAGTCATGTAAACACACACAGACACATTAACAAAATAGTGCAATGGGGTGTAGTGGGTTCTATGGTGGATGCGCAGGTAGTGCGAGGGAGGTTATTTAGACAGTCTTCATAAAGGCAGAGGCCTTTGAGCTGAACCTGAAAAGGAAGGTAAGGTTTTCCCAAGCAAACAAGACAGGAAGAGTGGTCCATCAGCATGAAGAGACCCAGGGGAAACACTGGGGTCTGGGAGTTGTGAGTTTCCAGAGTATGGCTAGAGCAGAGGGGAAGCCACAAAGGACGGGGCTAAATCAGCAGGAAGGGGCCCGTCATGAAGGGCCTTGTGTACCACTCTGAGAGTTTGAATCTGGGAGACAGCATGGCAAGTATGAGGTATGCCTAGGTATACCCCTTTGTGGACAGTCTTTTGGGAATCACATCGTAGAATGGGCTACTAGAATATATAGGTGATATCTTTTTGGTGACATTTTCTTACTCTACCTGAAATCATATCCCTTTCATTTTGAGGCACTGTAGTATGAAAAAAAAAAAATCTGTTTAGAAAGGCCTATCCCCAGAGTGGATTCCTTTCCTTTCCTATGGCTAAAAGAATGCCCAGTGGTAATAATAGCTTCCCTTTACTGAGTGTCTGCCATGTGTCAGAAGCTTTGTATAAATTCTTAGAAGCTTTGTATAAATTCTTCCAAAAGCCCTCCACGGCAGAAACTGACCTATATAAAAAACGAAGCAGATAAGGTTTAGAGAGCCACTTGTTCAAATATCTAGTAAGTGCTACCTCCTAGTATGTTAAAGAGCCAGGATTTAATCCATGATTGTCTGGCTACCAAACCAAGTGTTTTGTGTTCTCTATTTTTTCTTCCATAACATTATGTTGCTTCCTGTGAGAAAATGCCTCTACCAACGCTGGGGCAAACCAAATCTCTTTCCCCAGAGCCGACGTGCAGTTTTCTCTTTCTCATCCATTCACGTCTCAACTTGAATAGTATCTCCTCAGAGAGCCTTTCCCCAAGCACTAAGCATCCCAGTTACACCTCCCTCATTACTTTATTAAGTAAATTTTATTCAGTCTCCTTTGAGGTGTTTATCAGTACCTGAAATTATTTTGTTACATGTTTCTTGCCTGTATCATATGACTGGAATGTAAGTTCCTTCAAGACAGGGCTTTGTACATGTTGTTTTCTGTTACATCCCTAGCACTGGAGAGAATACCTAGCACATAGTTGGTGCTCAATAAATATTAGTTGGCTGACTGACCTGATGTCTCAGCAAGAGACACAAAAGGGTGCTCATCTTCAGAATGGGGAATAGATTCTATATAAGACTTTATATTGTCTTGAAGACTATAGGGCAATTGAATAAACTTTGCAAAATACACATTTGCAAAGTATCTGTGATTTCTTTCCAAGAAATTACAAGGAAAGAAAAGAATAACATGTATAAAGCACTTACCACTCTTTTCTGAGCTTATACTAAATTTCACCATCATCTGTTTTCACAGTCACATTGGAATCAAGATAGAAATGTAGCTCATTTTTCAAGATACAATTTCCTTTAATGGTAGATCATAAATTGATTCAAATTCTAATGAGTTTCAGAGAAATACTTCTGGTTGCTGAAGAAATCATCATAATAAAAGCAAGCACTGAATATTCACCAGAGAAGTTATTGGCCAACTGTGATACTTAGGTGCCCTCTAGTGTGTGTTAGTCTTTACATCAGTTTCTTGCTTCACACATCATGTGACTAAGGTCTTATATTCAAAGGTGATTTTTCCAGTGCATTTTAATGTATGACTAATAGATTTATGAAAAATGGCCAAAGGACTGTGGAGCAATTGAATTTGAAAATCAATGGTTCTACTCTGAGCCATTATTTACAAGGAAAAAAATGCAAGTTAGGTGACCCTGAGTAATCGGTGTATGAAGTTACAAGGGTTCCTACAAAATTTTGTATACTGTAAATACATAGGCATAGTTAAAAAATAAGGGCTATGAAAAGGTATAAAATGAATGGTTGTGCTCCCACCTGTCCCCCCTCCACCCACTACAATTAACCATCTATATGTATCCTTTCACAGTTTTTTATGCATGCCAAGCAAATATGATATATATTTTTATTCTTCCCCACCTTTTTATACTGTATACACTATTCTACACCTTTACTTTCTCTTAACAATAAATCTTGATAAGTTGTCCATAACATCCTCAATTTTTTAACAGCTGGAGTTGTTTGTTCACTATTGTATAATTTATTGTATAATAGTGTATACTATAATTTATTTAAGTACTCCATAAATGATAGACATTTGGGTGGTTTCTAATCTTTTGTTGTGAAATGATCTTATTTCAAAACTGCGCATGTAGCTAGGATAAATTCCTAGGGGTAGAATGTGTTGGGTCAAACAAAAATAATAATTGCTAACACTTATATAGTGCTTGTTACAAGCTAGACTTTGATCTATACATTCTATATATGAGTATGTATTAACCCATTTATTTAATCTTCTTAATAATCCTATGAGGAAATAACTATTATTATCTCCATTTTAAAGATGAGGAAACTACAGCACAAAGGGGTAAAACAACCTTCCCAAGGTTAGACAGCTATCAGGTGTTAGTGCCAGCCAACCTGGCTCCAAAGCCTATATGCTTACTCACTACACTTTATTTTCTTAAAGGGTGTATGTATTTGGGCAGGCTGAGTGGCTCAGTTGGTTAAGAGTTGGCTTAAGAGCATGATCTCTGAGCAACAGGGCTGCCAGTTCGATTCCCACATGGGCCAGTGACGCTGTACCCAAGCTGAGCTGTCGCTGAGTGCCAACAGGTGGCAGAATGACTCAGCTGGTGTAACAACAAGATTGCCTGTTCGTTGGTGGGCTACACCCATCCACAACTAAGACTGAACTCAGCACCTTGAGCTGAGCTGCTGCCCAGATGGCTCAGTGGATAGAGCGTGTGCTCTTAACAACAAGGCTGCTGGTTCAACTCCCGCATGGGATGGTGGCTATGCCCACCTGCAACTAAGATTGAACACAGCACCTTGAGCTTAGAGGCCAAGAGCTGCCAATGGGAAGCCAGACGGTGACTGGCGCCCTCCACAACGAAGATTGAAGAATAACAGCTTGGCTGGTCCCTCTCCCCAATTCCCCAACACTGTGTCCCTTCCTCCAATTCCCCAATAAAATCTTAAAAAAAAAAAAAAGAGTGTACGTATTTGTATTTTAAATAGATATTAACACATTTCCCCCGATACTGATTATACTAACTCATTCTCTCACCAGCTTGACAGTGCTTTATGGATTTATCAAACTTTGGAAATTTTGTTGGTTTAATTTTAGGTGAAAAATGGAATCCCAATGTAGTATTAATTTGCATTTCTCTTATAATAACTGAAATTGGATATCATTTCATATGCTTAATAGCCATAATTATTAACTTCTCTGTGAATTATCTATTCATACCTTTTATGTATTTTTATATTGGAATATTGCTCTTTTTTCTTTTTGATTTCTAGGAGCTCTTTACATATTAAAGAGGTTAGTATATTGTTTATATGAATTAGAAATATTTTTCCTAGTTTGTTCTTTATATTTTGACTTTCTTGTGCTTTTCCCTGCAGCAGTTTTTGATATTTATGTAGTCAAATTTATCAATCTTTTTTATATTTCCTAGACTTTAAATAATTTCAAGATTATAGGAGACTTTTCCTATTTTATCCATTTCTATGGTTTAGTTTTAAAAAATTAAGTATTTGATCCATTTAGAATTTATCTTGTATGATATGAGCTATGGACCCAACTTAATTTTTCTCCACGTGGCTTATCCAGTTGTTTAGTTGAATAACTCTTAATTTCCTCACTGGTTTGAGATACTGCCTTTATCAAATCATAGTTTCAGATCATATATTCTCATATGTAATTTAGTTCTATTTCCAGACTTTCTGTTCTGTTCTTTTGTTTTTCTGTCTGCATAATGCATTAAATATTACCATATTCTAATTATTGAGGCTTTATAATATACTATACTATCTAATAGGGCTATATTCTCTCATGACTCTTAATTTCCAGAGCTTTCTTTATTATTCATGCATATTAACTTAACAATCAGCTTTCAAGTTTTATTTTGTTTAAAAAACCTATTGACATTTTTATTGGAATGTTGTAAATTTCTTAGACTTACTTTCAAATCTTCCTAAATATAATACACTACGTAAGATCCTTAAATCGATTCAACTGGGTATGGGTGCTTGCAACAAAACAATTTGTCAAAAAGCTGGGTTTTCTGGCTGTGCATAATGGTAATTAACATTTATAAATTCATTTAACAATTGATGTCATTTATCCTTTCCATGTTCCTAGTTATAAGGCATTTGTCATCTGTTTTAAAGAAATTAGAAAGAGAAAACAGATTTTCAAACATAAAAAACTTCCAAAAGGATGCTGCTTAATCAAAAACATGCCACTTCTAACATTATACCTCTTACCCTCATCACCCCATCCCCCATCAAAGGAATACTCCTAACAGCCATTAAAACCATCAGAGCTCTGTAGGTACTGACTTACCCAACTTTGGCTTTAGGTTTCTGATAAATGCTTTCTTTATGTTCTTTAATCTCTGGCACCTTGCTGCTCAAAGTGTGGTGCATGTACCAGCAGCCTTGGCATCACCTTGGAGCTTGTTAGAAATGCACCCTTTTAAATCTCACCCCAGACTTACTGGATCAAAGCCTGTATTTTAACAAGATCCTGAGGTAGTCCATAAGCACCTTAAAGTTTGAGAAGCAAATGATCAGTGGTTCTCAAAATACGGGCCTGACAGCAGAAGTGGCATCATCTGGAACCATGTAGAAAATTCAAATTCTTGGGCCCTACCCTACACCTACCAAATCAGAAATCCGTGGGTTAGCTCCAGCAATCTGCTTTAACAAGCCCTCCAAATGGTTCTGATAGCTTATACACAAATGACGGAGAACCACTGCTCTAGATCAGTGATTCTTGATCCTGGCCAAACATTACAATCACCTGGGAAGCTTTGACAACTCCCCATGCTTAGAGGGCACCCCAAATGTATTAAATCCAAATTTTAGGGCTTCAGTTCACGGAATTAGCATTTTAAAAATTTTCTAGGTGATTCCAATGTGAAGTCAAGGGTGAGAACCTCTACTACGTCTGGGGAAGTGCTTGAACTTGGCTTCACTCAGAATCAACTGAGGGTCTTTTAAAAAAATTACTGTTCAAAAAAAAAAAACAACATGCTGATGCTCAAGATTTCACCTAGAGATGTAAATTGGTCTGGATGGAGCCGAGAATCACTTTTTTAAAAATTTAGTTTCTCAGGTGATTCTAACATTCAGCCAGGATTTCAAGCTACTGCTCTGGAAATACCATTTTTCCCATATAAACTTCAAGTAATACTAAAGAGAATAGTTTGGGGGTGATGGAAAAGATACATTTTTCGTTTCCCATATATTTACTGAGGTGTGTTAGTTTAGTTATGGAGATTAAAAAATAAGTTCAACGTGTATTTCCTGCCCATAAGAGAATATAGAATCTGTACTGGATGAAAAGACCTGCACACCTTTCATACATAACTAATGATTTGAAAGGAACATATCATTCTATGCTTATTCAATGAAATAAGTTACACACATCATTATATCACTGTTAGGCCAAACTAATTTCTATCCTTTTTGAAAGACTAAGAGTAAACGTGAAGGAAATACATGTTGGAAATGGTTAAGAAACAATTTTGAATACAATTAGCAATCAGTCCTTAGACATTTGAACGTGGAGAAAGAAATGGACAAGGTCAGTGGCCAAAGAATAATTCATGAGCTTAAGACTGAGCAAGCCTAAAATGCTTTAAAGTGTCCTCCTTGGCATAATGAAAATTATGCTATGGAATCACTGACAATCAACCCCCCCTAATATTGTTTAGTAAATTAAGTTATAACTACTAAAAAAATTAGCAATTAAGATATCAGTAATTAAAGAGCTTATAATAAATATTTTTCCCTTGTATTATTAAAAATATAACTATTTCTGACCTATTTGCCTCTCCTTCAATATCAGCTTCTTTTGAGAACACATTTTAAAATAATGAAAGGTATCCTGTTCTGGGAGAAATAACTAGCTATAACATTTTTCACATATATTGGACTGTCAAAATTTATTTATATTTGTAAGTGAGCAATCAAAATTCAAATTTTCACGTAAGTTTTATAAAACAAAGAAGTACATTAAACATCTAAAATTGGGTCAAACCGTTGAAAACTGCTTGAATTCAGCTAAGAATTTGTTTTGACAATTCAGCCAAATGTACTATACCCATTTCTTTGTTTCCTTATTAGTCACAAAGGCAAGGATGTGACATACTGTATTTCCCCATGTATAAGACGCACCTTAATTTTGGGGCACGAAATTTGAAAAAAAAAGTATTACATAAAGTTATTGAACTCATGTTTTATTCATCATAAAATTCATACAACTCCTCATCACTGTCAAAACTCCCAACCATTAGTTTGTCCTCATCTGTGTCTGATGACGAATCACTGTCTTCATATATTGTCTCGTCCTCAGTTCCATCGATGGCATTTGAAATCTACAACCACTGTATAAGACACGCCCAGTTTTTAGACCCCAAATTTTTCAAAAAAGGATGTGTCTTATACATGGGGAAAATACGGTAATCCTTTAAAACTATTGAAGGAGTTTCTTTTTTTTTCCTTTTTTAAATCTGAAGATCTAATTGGCTTTATTAAGCAATTCATGAATTGGGCAGCATCCTGTCTAGCAACTAGAAGGGGGCTCCCTATAAAAGGAGTTTCTGAATCAAAAAAAAAATCACAAATGTTCATCCCACCTCTCTTATTCCATCAGAAATGACAGGTAACAACAGGTTAGAGCACTTTAAATAATACCAATTTAGATTTGGAATAGTCTAAGGGTATCTCCATTTAATGTAATAACCTTCCATTTATATTTGAAAATGACCACACATTATTAGTAGGTGATGAATTTCAAGCTGTTCCCCTAATCGGGTGGTGGCTGTACTGATCCAGCTACATTCTTTTCTTGTGTCCATAGCTGTATTCAATAGCAGGTAGGCTGATAGGATCTTTATGTGTGCCCATTAAATAGAACTAAGTTTACTAGTTCCAATAGATTCTGAATCCATCATCTGGGGTAGAATCCACATTCAAAATGATCAGATGAGAAAGGGAGGACATTTATTATTATTATTTTTTAATTTATTTTTTTAAAGATTTTATTGGGGAATTGGGAGAGGGGAACAGTGTTGGGGAATCGGGGAAAGGGAACAGACAAGTTGCTGTCCTTTTGTTCTTCAGTCTAGTTGTG
>NW_017732663.1:337731-342339 GCF_001890085.2 Hipposideros armiger
AATGGAAACATTTTGGAGATAATAATTTTACAGCAATTACAGAACTATAAACTATTGATGACTTATTTTGCTCTTGAAAATTTGTGGAATAATTCCCCTCATTCTTCAAAGAGGGGCATTTGATTTACTCAGCCAGGTGGTTACAATGACATCACTATCCCAAAGGAAGTGCTATCCAGTGATTTCAAACAAAGGCAAATTCCAGTTTAGTGCTTCAGAAGAGATTTTTAAGTAGCTGTTACGTACCTGTTCTGGGTGAGTGTCCCCCTTTTTTTTACTGTGAAGCTGAAGATAAGAGTCCATTTTAGGAGCGGGTAATCCCAAAGTCAGCTTGTTTTTTTCCACAAAATATTGTTTGGACTTCCGTCGCCGAGGGCCACGTGATCCTGGCAAGAAAACCTCATTATGTGAACTTGAACTATTCAAGTACTGAGAGAGGTTGCTCGACTTCTCCTCCATATCACTGTCACTCGGGTCTGAAGACTGTTTGCTGCAACGGGCACCATGCTCATAGCTTGGGCTTAAAAATTCACTACCAAGTAAGGAGGCTTCCCTCTGTGGGCTCTTTTTCTGTTCGCCTTTCCCCTCTGAGAGTTCCACTGCAGTCTCCTCGGAAGGGTAGAGAGGATCCAAAGTCAGATTTTCTGTAGAGCTGTCCGCAGACGCCGGCAATGCTTCCATAGTCAACAACAGTCCTTCCTCTTCCTTATTCTTCCAGTTTGGGTCATATCGGAGACCTGGGTACTTGTCTTCTTTTGGTTGTTGGCTGCCCAAAGCAGAAAAGAAATGTCAAGTTCTTAATCAAAATAAATTCATTATATTTAGTTTGATCATTTTATTCTAAATCAGTCTCAACCTTTCCCTTCTAATTTTGTTTTTGATATGTTAAATACATATCCCAGGGTCAAATTAGGCCCGCATACTATACATAAGAGTAAAAAAGGTCTTAATTATTGAAGTTTATTGAAATATGGAATTAGAACAGGGATAATTAATTTCAAAATGCCAGAAAAACAATGTTTATAATGCTAAGCCAGTGAATGACTCTGGTGAAAGGCATGTTAGTACTTATGCACACCATAAATATTTCAGCGGGAGAAGATAATATTGATTTCACACTTTAGTTGGTCATATACATATTTGGGTATTTACCTAGGAAGGTAAATGTGATCGTCACCTAGATATTTGCCTCAATCTGCTCCCTTTGGAGGGTGTGGTGAAGCGAGATTTATCCTGAGTGAATACTGACTGAACACCTAAATAGGTTCATCCTCCTTTTCAATGAGTTTACTTTTCAGTTCATTTTGTGTTTGGAGAGTTCATAAAATGTACTACGGAAAGATCCCCAAGGTTTAGAATCAGAAGGTAGCTCACTGATAAGCTCTTAGTTCATACTCTCTTGGTCGTCAGGTCTCTGCACAGAAAACTCAGTAGACAGGTCAGCATGCACTTTAAGCTGTAGGACAGTCCTGTTTGAATAAAAGGTCAAGCAAAGGTCCTGGCTGAGGGAAGTGAAGTCATCCATAACCAGTGCATATGACCCCAAATAAAGTCCTCCCTTTTCCCCATGGCAATCTCAATTTGTAAAGCACCTCCTAGTATTAACCAAAAAAGAAAAAAAAAAAGCTGATAATATGGCATATTTAATGGCCCCTTTGATCTTCAAAAGCTAAATGAGAGAGATTTTCCTTCCTTGAGTTCAGTTGATGCAATCCTCTAATCAAAAAGGAAATGTAAATCACCTAGGCTTTTTATGCTATTTGATATTCCCGTTTACAGAGGACATAATTTTATGCTGGGTAAACAAACTAATGGGGCCCTTAATGCTAATTTACTCTTCTTAATGTGGGCCTAGATTTCTTTGGTTTGATGTAAAGCAAAAACTAGAGCAAAAAGCCCAAACTCCCATGTCTTGCTAAATTGTCATTCTGAATTTTTTTAGTTCACATATTAAAATGGAAAACTTTTTTGGAGTAGGCTGCTCTTTCTTTTCCACTAAGGGAAGAGAAATGATAATCTCCTCTAGCAAAATGCCTAGCTGGAGAGGGTTCGCATTTGTCAGGAAACTGGACATCACTCACCACTCCCTACCACCACTGTGTCACCTGTCTCTGGGGCTTCAGTGAGGTTTCTCCTGTGTGATGTCCCATCACGTGAACTCACAGTATTTTTTGGTCCTGCTTTTCACCTGGTTCTAAGGATCACTGGATATCTATTAGGGGCACTGATACATATCAGCATACATCTGGACTTGGGACTGAACAAATCTGGGTTCAAGTTCTGGGTCTGTCACTACTTATCTGTGCATCAGCAGGTTGATCATGTCATCTATGAGCTAGTTTCTCTCATCTGTAAGTAGGGATAAATTATATTTATTCTGTTTATTTCTCAGGATTGTATCTTATTCCTCTGTCCTCTATTCCCTGTAAATTGGCAGCTAGACCCACGGGCTTGATCAGAAATATGTTTCATCTTTTTGGTAAGTTTTTAGGTAGTGTTCTATTCATCCATAAGGAGCAGACATTATATCTGAATTAATGTTCTGTATTTATGATTATTTCACTTTTCACTATGGGGATCTTGTCTGTTTACCTAGTTAAGGTCGTGGGCACCTCTGGGACTGAGGGTTACCTTTCCTTCCCTAACCTTTGTCCTAGAACTCTGCCCTCTGCTGTGGACAGAAGAGTCAGTAAGTGTTTCTTAAATAAATAACTGAGACTCTAAAAATACTCTAGTCAACACAAATGTAGCATTAGATATTAGTAGTAAATATTAGTAAATTAGAATATAAATATGCAGAAAAGCTGCTTGCATTAGATCAAATTAGTGAATGATTTTAGAGCNCAGGTTGATCATGTCATCTATGAGCTAGTTTCTCTCATCTGTAAGTAGGGATAAATTATATTTATTCTGTTTATTTCTCAGGATTGTATCTTATTCCTCTGTCCTCTATTCCCTGTAAATTGGCAGCTAGACCCACGGGCTTGATCAGAAATATGTTTCATCTTTTTGGTAAGTTTTTAGGTAGTGTTCTATTCATCCATAAGGAGCAGACATTATATCTGAATTAATGTTCTGTATTTATGATTATTTCACTTTTCACTATGGGGATCTTGTCTGTTTACCTAGTTAAGGTCGTGGGCACCTCTGGGACTGAGGGTTACCTTTCCTTCCCTAACCTTTGTCCTAGAACTCTGCCCTCTGCTGTGGACAGAAGAGTCAGTAAGTGTTTCTTAAATAAATAACTGAGACTCTAAAAATACTCTAGTCAACACAAATGTAGCATTAGATATTAGTAGTAAATATTAGTAAATTAGAATATAAATATGCAGAAAAGCTGCTTGCATTAGATCAAATTAGTGAATGATTTTAGAGCTTATCTTGTACTGAGTTAAACATAAGATTCAACTGTGGTTGTTTAGGTAGGGGAGAAAAGATTAAGGAATGCCTCAATTATATCTTCGAATGAACAAAAATATAAAATATTTTTTAATGAAGAAAGGTGCTGTTTCATCGCATCCATGATATATTGAAAGGAAAAAGTGAATTTAACTCTACTCATTCATTCATTTGCTGGATTCAACATAACTTAGCTTTCCTCATCCATTTGCTCACTCATTGATTCTACAGATATTTACTGAGCACTTACTAAGCTAGAGGGATACAGTGGCAGACTCACAGCCTAGTTGGGGATACGGACAAGGAAATAAGCAATGTATCGCTGGAGTGATGAGGGGCCATTAGGATGCAGGAGGGATATCCAATCCTATCTTGGAAAGTCAGGGAAAGCTTTCTGAAGGAAGTGATGGTGTATATGAGGCCTAAGGCTAAGAAGGGCAGGAATTGTATGGCAGGCTGAGGGAATAACATGTAACAAGGAATGGAGGGGAGACAGAACATAGTGCTTTCCAAGAACAAATTCTATGGATAAAATGTTGGGTGGGAGGAGGGAAGGTTGAGGAGTAGAGCTCAGAGTTAAGCAAAGGTGAGATATTAAAGGGCTTTGTAAACTCTGTGAAGGAATTTGGTTTAACTAAATTAACTTCAGACTTTGAATTTAAAATAATTAGGGAGCAAAGACATTAGTAAGACAAATACTTTTGGATAGCCAAAAGTGATGGGTTTCTGGAAGGAATTATCTACAGAGGCTATAAAGTCTTTTTTGGAAAGTTTTAGAACAGGTAGTCCTTTGCACTGTTTAAAGCAGGGGTTGGCAACATTTCAAAGTGACACATCCCATGGGGATCACTGTTCTGCTACTTAGTCATGGAATAGGATGTGGATTACTGACTTTGGGAAGATAGCATATATTATCGCATGCTGATCTAGGGAATGCTTATTGTGAATTTCCAGGTGTTTTCCTTAGAACAACCATATGAGGGAGGTACTATTATTATCCCCATTTAATAGATGAAGTAACTGAGGCTTAGAGAGCTTATGTAACTTTTAGAAGGTCACAGAAATAACAAGTAGTGGGACCAGGATAGTCTGTCCCAGGTGGGGCCCTGGCAGTCTGTCCCAGGACCTGGCTACTGTCCATTAAGCTGTCCTGTATCATACAGCTGTTCTAATAGGTGGTAGTGAAGTATGCATTGTTGTAGGGCCTGC
>NW_017732663.1:344419-345541 GCF_001890085.2 Hipposideros armiger
AATGGAAATCAAATGTTGAAACAAATGGGAGGGTATGTTTTGCAAAATCATGAACATGGAAAGCTGTAATACTTCACAGGATCAAATCTAATGGCTGAAATAGAACATGATACTAAAGAACCTCTGTACTGAGCTTGTACGCTAAGAAGCTCAATTGTGTTTTGTGGTCCAGGTCAACACACTGAAACAAAATGAGTGTGAAGTGCTCCTTCATCAGTAATCATCTGCACACAAAACATGTACCTCTTTTTCCTCCCCATCTGATAGAAAGGTTACATGACAATGAGTACGCAACTCTTTTGTTATTGTTCAGACAACAGATGCCAGGTCTCCTCTTCAGATGCCTGGGTTAGAAATGGATGCAGAAAAGGAAGAGGAGGGTGGTCTCATGTGCATATGCCATGATATTTGCTGGCTTTAATGGACTATATTTGAGTACTGACTGTGACAACTTCAAACAAAATAAAAATCTCCATTTAATAAAGAGCCTCATATTCAGTATAACATTCAATCAAAATATTACTAAAATTAGAGCATGTTTCTAGTACAATTAACATCCTTTGCACTCATAATAAAATATTCAATAACTGGCCATTTTGCCTGTTGAGGAAGTGAATAAAAGCATTGCTATTAATCATTTAGCAGTTATTTATTTGCCACTTTAAGTAGCCGGTTAAATTGAAACTGCACATGTTATTATTGATTTAGGTTTGATTTAATCCTTTTAAACAGAACAATTATTGCCAATTTATATGCCATTAAATCTTTTATGCATATGAACAGCAAATTCAATTTCTGTTTAAGTGTAAAGTTTTTAATGCTTCTTTAGAACTATAAAATTGACAATTGTTTCCAAGGATTTCTGAATTCTATGCTCATATTAATCTTTAGATCAACAGCTTTTACGTAAATAAAATGAAATAAACCCAAAGGATTAACAATAACTTTTGCAAGAATGAAATAAAATGGTTCCACAAATATACCGGAATGCTTTGGGGAGGTTATTTACAACCCAGAAAATTTCATTTAATTCAGGCATTTATTCTGCCAAAAAAATTAAACATTTTAATAGAAAAAAGGTGGTTTAATGAACTGAAGACTAAAGACTATCTACAGAAACCC
>NW_017732663.1:346035-346956 GCF_001890085.2 Hipposideros armiger
ATACGAAGTCTCCATGGTGTTTTGCTTCTCTGAATGATAATATGGAGTATTTTGGTTCTGAGAAATGGTATAGTAGCATGTCTAAGGATAAATAAGGGTCCTAGAACCAGAATGCCTGCACTCAATTCCTGGTGCTACCAGTTACTGTGTAAGCAGGGGCAAGTTATTTAACTTCTCTGTGCCTCAGCTTCCTCATCAATAAAATGGGGATAATAATAGTACTTACCTCATAGTGTGGTTGAGATTTTATACATATATATATATGCTTGGAACTATGTCCGTGACACAGAGTAAGGATCCAATAAGGGCAAACTATGAAAGCATTTGTCAGTGAGCTGTCACTGGTCTTGGCTTGCTGTATGTTACCTTCGGTTGCCATGACATAGCATGGTGTATTGTGCTTCCTGCTGATGGATCTCAAAGGGTTCTTCTCTCCCCAGGGATTAAATGATTAATCCCTGGGGAGTTGTGTTGTAATGCACTAAGAGGCACCTTAACGGCCTGAAAAAATTAACACTTATCTTTAATAATCCAATTTTTTACCATGACTTAGGCATCATGGAGAATCTATTTGAACTGTGATTTAGGGAATGGGATTAAGAAATGTCAGTGTTTCCATTGATGAAATGTTTTAAGAACTGCTGAAAGATGATGTGGAAGATAAAACTGGGAGAATTAAATTACTTTAGACCTTCAGAAAGAGCTGTAATTTTAAAAGGTATTTCATTTTAGTCTCAACAAATTTCCATTCTTAAATGCCCATAGAAGCAATCACACTACAGGAAACAATGATGTTTTGAGTGGAGCCTAAAAGGTACAGAGGGTTTTGAAACAAATCAGACAAAATAAATTGCTTTGGCTGAGAAAATGTTTTTGAACCAATTGTTTGAAGAGAAACTCTAATTATATATATATACACAT
>NW_017732663.1:349259-357333 GCF_001890085.2 Hipposideros armiger
TAATAATAGCATTGGAATTGCAAGGTAGCTGTGATGTTATGGGAAAAGCAATGGACAGGTGTTGAGATCTTTGCCACTGACCAAGCTGTGTGAACTCGAGTGAGTCTCTTAAGTACTCTAGGCTTTGGATTCCTCTTTTGTACAATAAGGGGAGTAAGTAGGCTGAACTCTAAAAGCCCTAACAGCTCTAAGAATCCACTATTTTATTAACTAAATTGGGCCTATCGTGTGAAACTTGGCAATGTATATTAAGTGTTGGAAAAAGCATTTAGTTTAAATTCAATACATTAAAAATTTATGGTAATCAAAGCTTCCTATATTTTCAAACTTGTCACAGAGTGGAACACAGTAAAGGTCATGAATTAAACTATCCCTTGGTTACAATCTTCTTAATCCTCTTAATGAACTCACAGGATTGCGGGTGATATAAATTCGAATTGCACTTTATGAGGTTTCGAGCTCACTATTTACTTATTGTACCATAGTAATGCATCCCTGTTTTGAAATAAACTAGAAAGGAACTGCTTCTGGTCGTTCTTTGAGGGCAATAAACCCCAGGAGTCACTGTGGCTTTAGCATTTCTGGCGGGGACTCTGTCTTTAATAGATACAATTCATGCCCTCGCACACTCTATACTTCCTTCTCTGACTGCTCATCTGCTATGATGGCACCATGCCTGCTCTGAGGAGCTCGGGTTTAACTACAGCAGGATTTGTGAGCAAATGAATGAACATAAAACAGAAATGACTAATTCCTACGGGAAAAAGTCACTTCTCTAACTATTCCCATGTGATCAGGAATAAATAACTAAAATGCTAGCAGCTAGTTCTAAAATACTGTGTGAAACCCCTAGAATAAGGTATGTAGTGTAATGTATTTGAAGAGACTGGCCAACCAATCTATCTAATAAAGACAACAGAAATCAACATGGATGAATGTTGACTGCTAGAAACTCTCAGAATGTTCTTAATAATACATAACACTAGAATATTAGACCTAGCTTCAAGTGGCGTCTTCATGCTCCCAACCAGTGGAAACAAACAAACAAAGAAAAGCCCTACACCTATGAGAGAAAGTAGTCTATCCTCAGCTTAAATATTTCCAATGAGTTCTACAAAACAGTCCGGGAATTTGAGGAGTAATGAAAATGCTGAGTTTTGGTCCTTACCCACTATAGATTTTGATTATCCAGTACTGCTATTTATGTCCTAGAAATCATCATTCAATACTTCACCTGATTCTTGTATTATTAATCTGAAACAATATATATGAAAGCATTTGAGAGGAAAAATTGTATACTACCACAAAACAACAAAAATGCAGATTATTATTACTGAGTTCCTTCCTTACTTTCAGACAATTTAAAATATTCAATTTAACTAATAATTCCTCATCGTGCCTATCTTCACCCAGTAATTTCTGGCACAAGGTGGTTTATTAGACAGAATGCGGGATCTTTTGTGAAGGCTATGGTTGCCGGTGATAAGAGGAAGACATCTGCAGACCTCAATGAATGAAAATGTTTCTGTTTCCCAGGAGAGGTGTGAGGAATATAGACTATGGCTCTCTGTCCAAAGTAAAATACAATTAATGTTTATTTCTTCTTAGGGCAGAGTATCCTTTAAATATTTGTATTACTTTAATAACATTTATAATTTTACATGCATCTGTATCTTGGTCTCAGCTTAGTCCACATTAAAATTATTATATCTTTAATATTCGTTAGATAGTAAAATTGAATCTTTTATCAGATCAGCCCTTGATCACCTATTTAGATACTTAAAATTATAGGCACAGGCTCTGCCTCTTAGTAACTACTTATCCCTACACAAATCTTAGAGCCTTGGTTCCTTATCTGCAAAATGGGGATAATAATGCCTAGCTAAGAGGCTCTTGTAAGGTAAATAAGATAGTATGTATAAAGCAAATAATTCTACAAATGATAGCTAATTATATTTGAGTATTCTTGTAAACAAGGCCTTATTAAACACATATACTAGGTACTGTACTGCTGCTCTCTGATTTTTTTTTTTTTTAACATATAAGGTTTCAGAAGGCCCCAGGACTAAAGAGGTTATTTCTAATGCTCTAGGAATTACATTGATCTCTTCTTCAGAAGCGCCAAGGGTCATAAGGCTAGTTCTGGAGTGGGGTTTAAGGATTATCATGTGAAGATCCTCTCTCTACTCTTGATTTATTCACTACAGTCAATGCTGCTTCAATTTCCATTAAGTAAAAGGTTTTCTCTAATCCATATACATTGAATATGGCTTGACTTTGGTAAAATACAAGGAGTAATTGCTTTGAGGACGTTCTAGTAACATCAAAACATTAAGAATGGGGCTCAAGTGACTTGTCAGGAGGCTTTTAAAATTGCTTATAAAAGCAAGAAGAAAGAGGTTTTCCTTGGTTTTAAGGTAAGACTTTGACTAATTTTTTGAACTACAATTCCCAGAATGCCATCTACCTTACAGAAATGAAAGCCTACTTTAATTTTATATTGAGAGTCTGAGATCAATTTGTCTACTTACTTATAAACTATTCAGATCCAAGAAACAATATACCTAGACAAGCTTTCCATACTAAAGTGAGGCAGAAAAAGGGACCAATAACTAAACACTCACCTGAATAATATTTTTGAGGCATTATCTGGCTAAATGCTTCAGTTCTGTTTTCCTTTGTAGCAGAGAACTGGTCCTCCTAATGTTTAATGTATGAAGCACTATCCAGCCAAACAGTTACTAGGGATATCACCCATTCTAACCCTGGGGATTGTCGTTTATTATTAAACATTTCCAAGGCAAATTAATCTAAGGAAAATAGCATTATTTAAGAAACTCTGAATCAGAAGACCAAGCCCTAACCATAATTTTGATTTTTGTAAGTATTATTCTTTTTTAAAAATAATTGTTTTATTTTTCAAGTTGTAAGTATTATTCTTTATTTTGAAATATACTGAGTGGTATTTACATTGTCCTTGAGTAAACAGCAAGGTTAAAGTCAGGTCCCTGAGCATCAACTCAAAAAGGAAAAACTCAACACTAGGGAAATGAGGTCATTTCATGGATCCTTGCCTTGGATTCTTCATCTTAAGAGTACAGAGAAGAATGCCTATCCATCACAAAAGACCTTTCCTTTCTGATGCTCCCATTTCATTTCCGTAAATAAAACTGCTGCTGCTTATTACCTAGGAGACTATGACTCTCTTAGAACTACAATAAAAAACATGGTTTAAAGCAGAGTCAGACTGCTTGAGTTTTCTGCTCACTAGATATAATAAATGGGTATAATATAGCATTTTTAAACCTAATCTGCAACCTTTAAAATGGGATCATTAAAGAGTCCACCTACCAGGGCTGTCATAAGGATTAAATAATACATGCACAGTGATGTGCTCATGATAAGTACTCTATTTTAAATACTAGCTATTGTTATTAGAACTTTAAAATAATCTTTGGCTTCTCTTGTTTCTTCAGTCATCATATGTAATCTGTCACCAAGCCCTGTTAATTCTTTCATTTATATATGTAAATTACCTATGATGTGGAAATAAATAAAAGACTGCTATCAAGGATACACACCCACATAAGAATGTGTACTGGTTATCTCTGAGGAGGAAGACAGGGGAATGGATTTGAGAAGGGGAACAAGAAAACTTTATCTGTAACATCATATGTCTTTTAAAAAATATATCTGAAGGGCCGGCTGAGTGGCTCAGTTGGTTAAGAGCTTGCTCAAGAGTTTGAGCTCTGAGCAACAGCGGTTTGAGTCCAGCCCGAGCTGGGCAATAAAAAAATATATATATATATATATATATATATATATATATATATCTGAAACAATTATGGCAATAAGGGTTATAAGCATTTTTCTCTGTATTGTTCTGTAGGTTAGAATGTTGTCAACATTTAAAAAACAATATCAATAACAAAACAACAAACATCCCCTCACAGCGTGATGACGTTAAACAAGTTACTTCGTCTCTGCTTCATTTCAGTGCCCTCCCCAAGAACCTGTATTCTCTCCTCCTTGGTGTACCCAACCCAGCCTAGTCAGGTGTGGCTGTCTGACCAAAGTCTTCCTGAGCCCCTCCTTTGCCCCCAGCACTATGTCTGCACCTTGGTGACAACACTTATCACCTGTACTGTACTTTGAGATCCTCTAAAAAGCATATGAGCTTGATTCAACTCGATATTCCCAGTGAAAGAAAGAAGGATGGAAAGAAGAAAGGAGGAAAAAGACTCAGGATGGGGCTCAAATTCTGGCTTCCACACAACCCCGTGCTGTGACTCTATTACTGGGACACGTCATTTGAGTTCTGTGCTCCATGTTCTGTGTGTGGTGTGGGCTGGTTGCATTCCATGTCGGCCCCTATTCAGTCCACTTTCCCTATACTCAGAATAGATCCTCTGCTATTAAGCTGGGATCCTTAATAGGACACTGACATCCTAATTCTGTTCTTTTTTTCCAAATCTTACCTTGTCTCCAAAACCCTGCCTGTCCAAGTTCTAGGCCTTCCAATAAATTTTCCTCAATATATTTTACTCCTAATTAAAAAAAAATCTAATACATATATAACTTATAAAGAACCAGTCACTGTTCTCAGTACTTTATATGTTTTATATATATTAATTTATTTTAGTGTCACGATAACTCTGTAAGGTAACTATTATTATTATCCTATTGTTACTGATGAGGAAACTGAAGCACAGATTAAGTGGATTTGGCCAAGGTCATACAGCTACCAAGTGGCAGAATTTTAACCCGATGATCTATTTCAGACTCTATGAACTTCACCACCACACTAAAACTCCTTTCTAACCAATAGCTTTTAACTTTTTCTACATTCTATCATATCATTTATATTTTCATTAAAACTGAGGAATATTGCACTAATTTATTTTCTCTTATAGTTTTTGGTAGCTCATAGCATAAAGCTAATACCCCATCAATACTAATTTTAAAAATGGACTCTTTATATGATTCTGTAAGTCCTGGGAAGTTGACATCTATGAGCGCAGGTAGGATTCTACCCCTAGAATGTACTTTACTGACATTCATAGCATTCCTGAGAGATCGACAGTCTGGTTCATTAGACAGGTGAGAAAAAGTGATATGCAAAACAGTTAAGTAACTTATTCCAAATTATACCCTAAAGCAGCAGCACCTGGACAGAATCAATACTCTCTGACTCCAAGTCATGGCGCTCTTCTATACTAGCCTTTCTGAGATCTCTCCAAGGTGGGGTCATAGCAGTGGAGACACTTGGAATATGGACAGGAAACAAGAAGCATAAAAAAAGCAAATGCCTTTATTAATACCTCTCCTTGTCTTTTGCATATTTTTTGTAATACTGTAAAAAAGAATGTGGCAAAAAAAAACAAAAAACACCCTATCGCCGAAGTGTCTCTAGCTGGTGTGGAGACCTGTCTCACACACATTACAAGGTACTCATTATGAGAGCCTGTCCTTACTCTTACTTGGAACAGTACCAGTGATTATTTAGCAACACATTTCAGAAACCACTGTTATCTTAGGCAAGCCAGTTCCTTACCTGTTATTCGTGCCGTTGTCCTGGGTATGGAGGTTGTCCTTGCTGGCCGTCTGAGCTGCTTTCCTGCTAGCTTCCTCTTCTGTCTCACTCAAGCTATCCTCCTCTAAGCTGTCAGGCTCCATACTGTTGTCCTGGATTTGGTCTTTAAATTCAGACTGGGCCTTAATCTCTTGAGTGAAACTTTCTGAATCAGATTCCAAGGAGTCTTTTAAAATCAGATGTAAGTCCTCTTTCTTAAAAGGTGGTTCTGTGGACTGAACCTTTAAGTTGATATGATGGACAGGAGATTGAATAGAGAGCTTTGGAATTAATTTACTATGACTCATCTTGAAAAAATACAAAAGTTAACAGGGATACTCTTGTTGATAGGAGTCGTTGGCTGAATAAAGTTGTGGTTCACAAAAGCATCACCTAAAAAAATTATATTTATGTTACTCTGTGTCAACTGATTGCAATCTCTCTAATTGCAATGTTAAAAATTTAAATGAGTATGAGAACCTTGTTAAATTATCTGCAGGCTTTTATGTATACCTTTTGTGTGTATGAGGAAGTCTAGTGGAAAAAACTATCGTGTTTTTCTCTCTACAGGAATACATCTGACATAGAACTCCTAACCAGCCTGAGTAATTGAGGGCAGCTTCATTGAGGAAATCAAATGGCTGTGCAGAAGCACATTCTTTTTCCAGCTTCCAAGGGCCTACGACAGACAGCCCTGGAAGCCAAGTGGTAATTATGGACAGGACTTCAATGGCCTTATTTCAAATACCCAGAGCACTGATACAAATATATCATTGTTTTGTCATATTCACAGTAGAGAAAAACAGGTTAATGGTCTACCTTGTGGAAAATAAAGGAGGGAGGGAGGGGAAGAGTGTGGTTTCCATAATCAGAACTGTAAAGAGGGAAGCTGTTTTGTTCCTAGACCTACATTGGCTGGCTTCGTCATTTGGAAGACTTTTTGATACCCAGGTTGCTACTAGATAGAAATGTGTAATTTAGGGGGCTGTTACATGGAGATCAACTTCCAGAGCGGAATATATATATATATATATATATATATATATGTAATGATTAAAACTATTCAACCAAAGATTTGGTGGCCCTGTGAATTCTTCCACTGAGCAATTCATAGCAGAAGCTAGATGTCCGCCTGCCTGGAAGAGCCTCTGTCCTGGGGAGTGTAGGGTGGATGGGAGATTGGCAGGAGTAACAGCTGGGGTCTCTTCTAACTCGATTAAGAGTGTCATTTCAAGTGAGTCCTCCCTTTCTCAAAGGGCTATTATAAAGACTGTTGAGACGGTTTATGGAAAGGGTGCTTTGAGTTCATATCAGATTGAAAGGAGATGATGTTTTTGGATTGTGCTTCCTTTCATCTCTACCTAGTATTTCTCTTTCTTCTGTCTTCTATCTCACTGCCTTTATGACATTTTTTTTTTCAGATAACAGAAATCTTCACCATCAGAGATTACTGTACAATTTGTTTAAAGGGCTTGCTCTTGTGGCAGATCCTAACTTTAATTAAATAATATGATCTCATTCCTATTCCTAGCATTGCTTATAATGTTGACCTTGTTGCTAAGATTCCCAAGGAACAGCATCAACTCCTTGGAGGAAAGCACCTTAACAAACAAAGCAGACAAAAGGTAACATTCATATTTAAATACATATGAACTGGTTTTCTTTTTAATTCAAAGTTGTCCCAATTGGTGGACTAAAATTATTGTCTAACTGTACAGACTGGTTTGCTATATTAAGTCTCTTATTTTAAAAATACATCTATTGGGTTGCCGGAAAAGTCACGATGCATTTTTGCAATGAAAAACATAAAAAAAATATGTCATGACTTTTCCGACAACCCAATATTTCATACAACTGTATTATTTTAATATTGACAAGCTGATTAACTGTTGCTTTTTAGGGTATGTTTAGAAAGCAGCAAATCCATCAAGTTCTAGCCCATTGTAACTGAAAGTTTTTAAACACCAGTTTTAGTATAAGAGTTCAAGTCACTGTACTGAGGAACTTAAAGAAAAAGCTTAAAATAATCATTATATTTCAATGTGGAATTGCTCCTTCATGAAATTATTCAGTCCCTTCAATTTCTCTTCTTTTCTTAAATGAGGTCGACTAGCGTCCCTTGGAGTTAAATCAATTTTAAAATGTCCATAGAAGAAGATAATACTTTTGTTGTTAACAGATTAATGGAGTTTGGGAGAGTATAAAGAGAGCAAAGCCAAACACCACAAAAGCTGGGTCTTCCGTGGAGGAGTGATCTTATAGAAGCATGGGATTAAAGAAGGAAAAGCTGGTAGCTTAACTAAATGAAAAAGTGGGCGTTTCGCATGTAATGAAAGTGGCTCCCCAGTGGCACAACAGTTTTCCATTAAAATTTCTGACCAAGAGAGACAAACAAATCTCCTAACAAGACCGACAGGGATACCTAGGCACTAAAAAATGTCCAGTTCCATAGAGAACCAACCTTGGGTCTAGTCCACTAGTACTGGGAGAATCGAATTTCCT
>NW_017732663.1:360248-361093 GCF_001890085.2 Hipposideros armiger
TCAACTTTGTTTTAATTGTGGCAAAATATACATAAAATGTAATTTATCACCTCATCCATTTTTAAGTGTACAGTTTGGTGGTATTTAGTACATTCATATTGTTGTGCATTCATCACCACCATCTGTTTTCAGAGCTTTCATCTTGCAAACTTGAAACTTTATATCCATCAAATAATAACTCCTCATTCCCCACTTTTTGCCCCCAATTCCTGGCAACCACCATTCTACTTTCTGCTTCCATGAATTTGCCCATTCTAGATACCTCATATAAGTGAAATCATGCAGTGTTTATCCTTTTATGTCTGGCTTATTTCATATGGCATGATGTGTTTAAGGTTCATGTGTGTTATAGCATGGATCAGATTTTATTTCTTTTTATGGCTGAATAATAGTCCATTGGATGCATATAACACATTTGTTTATGCATTCATCCGTTGATGGACATTTGCATTGTTTTTGCCTTTTGGCCATTGTAAATAATGCTGCTATGAAACACTGGTGTATAAGTATCTGGCTGAATCCCTGCTTTCAGTTCTTTTCGGTATATACATAAGAGTGTAATTCATGGATCATGTGGTAATTCTATGTTTAACATTTTAAGAAACTGCCAAACTCTTTTCCACAGCAGTTGCACCACTAATGCACAAAGATTCCACTTTCTCCACATTCTTGCAAACACTTTTTGTTTTCTGGGTTTTTTAAAATAATGGCTATTCTAATGGGTGGGAAGTAGTATTTTGTGGTCTTGATTTTCATTTCCCTAATGACAAATGATGTTGAACATCTTTTCACGTGCTGAATATTTTCTTTAGTGATATGTCTATTTAAGATCTTTACCCGTTTTG
>NW_017732664.1:0-6152 GCF_001890085.2 Hipposideros armiger
AAAAAGAAACTTATAGGCAGCAGAGCTGCCTTTCAGAAATGAAGGTAAATTAAAAACAACACAAAATAAACAAATACTAAGAGAATATGTTGCTAGCAGACCTGCTTTACAAGTAATAACACAGCATGTTCTTCAGGCTGAAAGTACATGACCCCAGGCAATAATCTAAATCCCCATAAAAATAAAAATAAAAGAAACCACTGGCAAAAATAATTACATAATTATAAAAGAAGTATAAGTGAATATTCCTTCTCCTTTCTTCTGTTAACTTATTTTAAAAGTGATTGTATAAAATAATATGTATATAATGTATTATTGGTCCAAAAGATACAGAAATGTAATATACTTGTCAATAATGGCACAAACAGGTGGGTGAGAGCTATATATTGGGCTAAGGAATTGAATCCAGATGGTAAATCAATCCACAGGAACAAATGGGAAAAAACCCCAGAAATGATAAATAAGAAGGTTAACATAACAAAAACTAAAAACATATTCAGTCATCCCTCAGTATCATGGGGGATTGGTTCCAGGACCCTCTGCCGACAGATGCTACATTCCATGGATATTCAAGTTTCTTATATAAAATAGTGTAGAACAATGTATACAGTCAGTCTTTCAAATCTGTGCATTCCCAACGGTAGTTCAAAAATACTGTTTTCTGTCCGAGTTTGATTGAATTCATGGATTTGAATCCCGAATCCTACAGATGTAAAAGGCCAATTGGACTTACCTCTTAACTTCTTTAAAAGACATAAAATAATATAAAATAATAATTATAACAATATACTGTTGGCTTTGTAGTATTTATATAACAGTTAAAATATGTACAAAAATAATATCACAAGGTATAAAAGAGAATACGAGCTCTGACAATTGTTTGTGAACTTGTTTTCAAAAATTTTGCTAAGGTTTTTTTTTCAAGTTTCATGTATTTTTTTCAGTTACTTTTATTGTTATTAGTTTCAGGTGTACAAATCAATGTAGTAGTTAGACATTTAAGCCCCTCATAAAGTAATAACACCCCCCCCCAAACTACTACCCCTCTGACATCGTATATAGCTGTTACAATACTATTGACTATCTTCCTTATGTTGTACTTCACATCCTGTAACTATATATACCTGTATGTTTAGTTATAGTTGACATTCCATATTATTTTACTTCAGCTTCAGGTTTATAGTGCATTGGTCAGGCATCTACACAGTCTATGAAGTGATTCCCCTGATAAGTCCAGTGCCCATCTGGCACCTCACATGATCTTTACAACATTGTTGATTATATTCCCCATACTGTTTTAAGTACCAATTTGTATTTCTTAATGCCTTCACCTTTTTCACCCTGCCCCCAACCCCATTCCTATATATCACCCTGATAGATCTAGTACCCATCTGGCGCCATACCTAGTTATTACAATATTGTTGACTACATTCCTTATGCTGTACCCTACATCCCCATGACTACTATATAACAACCAATTTGTACTTCTTAATCCCTTCCCCTTTCACCCATCCTTAACCCTCCTCCCATCTTAAAGAAGTCCCTCTAAGATTCCTAGTAATACTGGTTTGGTGGTGATGAACTCCTTCAGCTTTTTCTTGTCTGGGAAGCTCCTTCTCTGTCCTTCAATTCTAAATAACAGCTTTTCTGGGTAGAGCAATCTCAGTTGTAGGTCATTGCTTTTCATCACTTGGAATGTTTCCTGCCTCTCCATTCTGGCCTGCAAAGTTTCTGTTAAGAAATCAGCTGGCAGTCTTATGTGGGCTCCTTTGAAGGTAACTAACTGCTCTTCTCTTGCTGCTTTTAAGATTCTCTCTTTGTCTTTAACCTTTGCATTTTAATTATGATGTATCTTGGTGTTGGCCTCCTTGGGTATATCTTGTTTGGGACTCTCTGTGTTTCCTGGGTTTGTAGGTTAGGGAAATTTTTCATCATTATCTCTTCAAATAGGTTTTCAATTCCTGGCTCTCTCTCTCTTCTCCTTCTGGTACCTTATAATGTGAATGTTGGTATGCTTGATATTGTCCCAAAGTCCCCTTAAACTCTCCTCAGCTTTTTGGATTCTTTTTTCTTTTTGCTGGGTGTTTTCTGCTGCCTTATCTTCTACATCACTGGATGGATCCTCTGCTTCATCTAATCTATTGTTGATTCTCTGTAATATATTCTTCATTTTTGTTATTGTAACCTTTGTGTCTGACTTTTTTTTTATGGTTTCCATCTCCATTTTTATGCTTCCTATATTGAGATCATTGAACATTGTTATAATCAGTGTCTGGAACTCTGTGTCTGATAGATTGCTTATCTCCATTTTGCTTTGTTCTTTTTCTGGAGCTCTGCTCTGTTCTTTTATTTGGGACATGTTTTCTTGTCTCCCCATTTCGGCTGCCTCCCTGTGTTTGTTTCTATGTATTAGGTAGGGCTGCTATGTCTCCCTGTCTTAGTAGAGTGGCCTTATATAGTAGGTGTGCTGTGGGGCTCAGTGGTGCAGTCTTTCTGGTCACCTGAGCCACACACTCCAGGTGTGTCCCTTGTGTCGGTTGTGTGTGCCCTCCTTTTGGAGACTCAGATATGGTGGCTGCCTGTGTTTGCACACCAGTAAGGGGGAGGGCTCAACAAAGAAACATTGGTCTCCACCAGCTACCCCATGCAGGAGAAAGCCACCTCTCTAGCCACCTTCCCAAGTCAGACAACTCAGCTCCTTACCATATGTCCCTGCTGCCTCTCCAGCTGCTGCCCCAATGCTGGAGCTCAGAGTGAGTGATTCTGTTGGTGGGTAAGTCCATGTGCACCCCTTTAAGAGGGGTGCCTGAAAGTGCAGCTGCCCTCAGTCGCACTCAGTCACAATCTCCACTGGTTTTCACAAACAGAAATTATGGGGATTTCTCTCCCCAGCACTGAAAGCCTGGGCTGGTGTGGGGCTGGGACCTCTCATTTCTCTGGGAGGTGGGGGGACCCCCATAGCTGAAATATTCCTCCCAATCTTTAATGGTCACACGTGGGTGTACAACCAGCCTGTTTTATGTCTCTGCATCTCCTACCAGCCTAGAGGTGGCTTCTTCTGCACATCCTTAGTTGAAAGGCTTTAGTTCAGCTTGATTTTAGGCAATTCTCAGTAATGGTTGTTTTGTAGATTAGTTGTAATTTTGATGTGGTTGAGAGAGAAGGTAAGCACAGGGTTTACCTACTGCACCATCTTGGTTGTCCCCCCATTGCTAACTTTTTTTGATATCAGAGCAATTATTCATTATGAATTTGTACCAACTGGACAAACAGTTAACCAAAGTTTACTATTCGGAAGTGCTGAAAAGGCTGTGTGAAAAAGTTAGATGATCTGAACTTTTTGCCAACAATTCATGGCTCTTACATCACGACAATGCACTGGCTCACAGAGTACCACCTGTGAGTTTTTAGCCAGTAAACAAACAATTGTATTGGAATATCTTCCCTACTCACCTGATCTGGCCCCCAATGACTCCTTTCTTTACTTGAAGATAAAGGAAATATTGAAAGGAAGGCATTTTGATGACATTCAGGGCATCAAGGGTAATACGACAACAGCTCTGATGACCATTCCAGAAAAGGAGTTCCAAAATTGCTTTGAAGGTTGGACTGGGCTCTGATGTTGATGCATAGCTTCCAAATAAGAATACTTTGAAGGTGACTGTAGTGATATTCAGCAATGAGGTATGTAGCACATTTTCTAGGGTGAGTTCACAAACTTAATTGTCCAACCTCATAGAGCTACATGGAATTAATAATTTCATTTCTCACTGGAAACAGCTAATATAAATATGAAACTTATTTTGAAAAGTTAAGATGTATATAGTAAGCCCTAGAGCAACCACTAAGCACATAATTAAAAAAATATATAGTAAAAAAATGATTAAGGAATCATTTTTATTCAAATGATTAAAAATTATTATAAAGTATTCATTAGATGCAAAAAGAAATGGGAAAGGAGGAGAGGAACAGAAAAGACATGAGACATATAGAAAACAAAAAGTGGCAGATAGAAATCCAATCACGTTAATAATACCATAAATGTGGCTGGATTAAATAATTTAATCAAAGGCAGAGATTGTCAGACTGGACTTTAAAAATGAGATCTAACTCCATGCTATCTATAAGTAAAATGCTTAAGATTTAAAGATACAAATAGGTTGAAAGTAAAAGGATGGAAAGATACTGTGTAAACAGCAACCATAAAAAAGCTGTAATGCTATACTAATATCAGACAAATAGACTTGAAAACAAAAAGATGTTACTAGAGATAAAGATGGTTAAAAAGAAAAAGTTAATCAATCAGGAAGATATAACAAATATAAATATGTTTGCACCTAACAACAGAGCCCCAAAGTATATAAAAGAAAAAGTGACAAAATTAAAGGGAAAATAGACAATGCAACAATTAAACTTGGAAATTACAATATCCTATTTTCAGTAATGGCTATGACAACTAGGTAGAAAATCAAAGAGGAAATAAATGACTTGAACACTATAATCTCACCAGACCTAAGAGGCATCTTTAGAACCCTCTACCCAACAACAGCAGAATATATATTCTGCTCAAGTGCACATGGAACATTCTCCAGGATGTTAGGTCACAAAACAAACCTCATTAAATTTAAAAGGGTATAGATAATGCACAGTATTTCTCAAATCACAATAAAATGAATTAGATATCAATAACAGGAATAAATTTGAAAAACTTAAATATGTGGAAATTAAACAACACACTCCTTAATAATCCATGTGTCAAAGACGATATCACAGGGAAAATTAGAAAATAATTTGAATGACATGAAAATACTTTGTTTTTTAATTAATTTTTTAAATTATTGTTAACATTCAATACTGTTATCATTGTTGACTATATTCCCTACGCTGTACTTAGCATCCCCATGACTATTTTGTAACTACCAATTGTATCTCTTCCTCCCTTCACCTTTTTCACCTAGCTCTTCACCCACCCCCATCTGGCAACCATCAAAATGTCCTCTATATCTATGAACCTGTTTTGCTTTGCTTTTTTATTTATATTGTTCTTCAGATTCCACATATAAGTACCATCATATGGTATTTGTGTTTCTCTGACTTATTTCACTTAGCATAATATCCTCTAGGTCCATCCATGTTGTCACAAATGGTAAAATTTTATTTTTTTATGGCAGAGTAATATTCCATTGTGCATATGTATCACACTTGAAATGAAAATACTTTGAAGGCCTGAAAATGAAGATACAACACTCCAAATCTTATGGGATGCAGCTAAAGCAATGCTTAGAAGGAAATTTATAGTTATAAAGCCTAGATTCAAAAAAGAGAAAGATCTCAAACAAATAACATAATTGTCCACTGTAGAATACTGGAGAACAGAGAGCAAACTAAACCTAAAGCAAGCAGAAGGAAGGAAATAATAAAGATTATAAAGAAAATTAATGAAATAGAGAATAAAAAAACAATAGAGAAAATCACTTAAACCAAAAGCTGGTTCTTAGAAAAAAAATCAGCAAAACTGACAAATTGCCAGATTGATTGGCCAAGAAAAAAATATGGAAGATTTAAATTATTAAAATCAGAAATAAAAGAGGGGACTTTACTACTGACCTCACAGAAACAAAATAGAATACTACGAACAACTGTATACCAGCAAATTAGATTACCTCGATTAAACAGCATAGGACATATGGTGGGGAATTGAGTTGCCTGGCTTGGAATGGGGGGCTAACTGAAGTCTTGAGGTGGGGAGGAGCTGAGATAGGGGAGGGATTGGACACACTTTTTCCCAAACAAACCACATTCAACTTGTCCCAGAAGTGTAAACAGGGCCCTGGGGAATCTGAGTTTCTTCCAGGCTTTGCCACCAAACAGCTGGGTCACTTTACGCCCTCCGCCATTTCTGAGCCTCAGCTAACTCCTCTTTAAGATACTTAGGCTGTTGGATGCTGGGAGCCGTCTGCGCCTCAGTATCTGACAAGGCCAAACACACTGCAATTGTGACAAATTCTGAAGCTCTGACTGAGAAATAGATACTACTTTATATCTTAGAAGATTTAAATTCCCCTTTGGATGCCCCCCAGCAGGATGAAGATCTTACACCCCTTCTTATAGATATATCACAATAATTCTATTTTATACACTAAAGGTAATTT
>NW_017732664.1:6397-37620 GCF_001890085.2 Hipposideros armiger
AGAATTACAGGAAGTAAAACCCTGATCTAAACTATGTAAAAGAACTTTTTACTGATGAGATAATGGTCAACTGCCCACTATAAAAAGGGGCATGCTGTAGAATAAAGTGAGACACTTCTCTTCTTGAATAAGCGCTCCTGTGTCTCCGCGCGTCTTTCTTCTTTTTCCTCACCGACTCCACCTCCACCTGAGGGAACCCCTGGACCCTGCGGGAGCTGGTCTCCCGCAGTTGGACTAGATGAGGTTTTCCCACAGTGTGGGCTTACACCACCGACAGGACGGCTAGGCCGCATTAAATGCACCAAATTCCAAGGTGGGAAAGCTATTTCCAGTCCAAATCTTTTAGTCCTTTTGATTATCTCAGAAAAAAATGTCAGCTTGATACTGAGTGCCTCAATTTCCCTCTAACACTTGCTAGTCCCTCTGGAAGAAAAAGAAGGTAGATCCTGAGCTCAGGGTCTCCACCAACAATAGGACCCCTCTGGATTTATTGGCCTTGATCTATTGCCATCTGCTTATTGTCATGGCTACCTTCTGTTGACAGGAGGTGGTGGGGAGTGTTTTTTAATTTAAATTCACCTAAGTAGAAAAGTTGATTTAAAAAATAATTGGTTCTCAACACAGGAAAGATGGCACCCACCTACTGGCTGCTGGGGAAAAGGACCGAACACAGGGAAAATGGCAACTCTCCTCCAGCCCTCGCTTCAAAGCTACACTCTCAGTCTGCCCCCCATATTTCTCTGACACCCCCCTCCAAGTCACCGCCCCTCCAATGGAGCCCAGGCTCTGGAACACTCAGATGGAAGTCAGAACTCCCAAGCAGGGTAATTGCCAAAGAGGGTGGACCAGCCAACAGTGCAACACAAATATCTGTTTGAAGAAGACTGTCTTTCACGATCTACACAAAAACTCTTCCATTTGACAAAATCTTCAGGAAGTCCTCTGGAAGAAAGCCCTGATCAATGCAAATGTGAAAACCTTTTGCAGAACCTTGCAAATGAAGGAGTAAAAAAATTAACACAATGCTTAGGAGAAATGACACAGAGAATAAAGTCCTGGAAAATCTCCTGAAATACAGATGAAGATTCGAAATACTCTGTGTTTGTACATCACTGTATCAAGGGTTACAAGGAAAGCAATTCAGAGCCCCAAAGCTCAGACTGTCATTAATTCTGTAAAGTTGTAAAGTAAAACATAATTATTATTGAGAAAGCTGGTTTGCTATAGAATAAAGGCAAAAAGTAGAAAAAAAGTAATAATAGAAAAAGTATGTTAAGACAGTGTGTATTGCATGTTTTAGATTGTCTTTAAAATGAGGAAAATATATCAAATACATTATATTTGTTACTGTAGAAACATAGCTGTGGCCCATAGGGAGGGGCCAGGTGGCAGGAATCAGGGCTGGAGCAGACTGCCCAAAGTGCTTATGAAACTTTTTGATTTTTGAACCATGTGAGTATAACTGAGATAAAAAAAAAATTTAAATGAAAAAGTAAATTTAAAATTAAGACAAGCGTGAAATAACTTATAGTAATACACATAATGCAAGAATCTCAAAGGTGGCGCCCAAGTGGCTGACGTTAGAGAGGCGCCTGGCTGGCAGGGGGTTTCGGTCCCCTCCAGCTCTGGCCACAGCAGTGGGGCCAGATTCCTGGGCACAGCGCCTACTCCCCACCCTCCACCGCCAGCCCTGGTTCTCAGCAGGTGCCCGGGCGTGGTTCCCTCAGCCAGCGGGGCTCCTGTCCGTGCACAATGTCCTGTCTGTTCCCAGTGCCCGACCAGGTCAGGCTTGCCCACAGCCAGACTCTCCCACTCGTCCATTCTCCCAGGCCTCCTGGACCTCACCGCCCAGCCAACTCCAGTTCCTGGGCAGGGAGTCTGGCCTGAGATAAGGAGCTGGCTTGAGTCAGCATTTGATTTAAGGACTCCAATCCTGGGCTGACTCCCTCTCTTCCTTTGAGTCTCTTTTCTCATGTTCATTCTAGAAGACAATAATAACAAACAACACAGCTACCCCCGTGTGCCAGGCACTGTTCTAAGCACTTTGCATATGTTCACTCATTTAACCTGCACAGCAGCCCGATGAGGTGGCGTCATCGTCATCGTCATTCTCTTTTCCAGGTGAACACATAGAGGCAGGGTGAATCACTTGCACCGAGGTCACACATCTGAAAAAGCAGAGTTTGGATTTGAACCCAGGACACTTAACCTTGAATCCAGCATCCCTAACCACTACACAGCCAGCTGTGGAGCCCAAGGCTCTAAGAGGGCTCTGGGTCTCAGCTTCTGGAGCTCCCGATGGGACACAGGTTAAGAGACTGCAGGGCCCTACACAAAGGCAAACAGTGAGTCAGTGACCGGCAGAGCAGACAGGAGGCCGGAACCAGCCCTGACAGATGGAGTCCCTTAGAAAAGGCTTCCCTGTCCACAGGGGCATTCTTTGTGCACCTGACTGAGCACGTGTGTGTGTGTGTGTGTGTGTGTGTGTGTCTCAGCCAAGAGGTCCAACTTGGCAGTTCCACCGTCAACTGTCCACTCTCCCCACCTCACCCACATCTCTTGCCCATGTAGCCAGGCCTCTCCTCCCCCTACTGTTCCCGTCTCACCTAAAAGAACACATGCATTTTTCTGCTGGAGTCACACCTCTCTCCCTGCAGCACTCCATTGGAGAAGCAGAAAAGAAAAGAGAAAAGCAGGCAGGCGGAAGATTCGGGTTTGAATGTATGAAGCAAGGGGTGAGAAAGGCTGAGATCGGGGGTCATTTGAACTTGGGTTGGGTCTCAGGGCCTTAGTTTCTCCATGTGTAAATGGGGTTCCCAAAATGTCCTAGATCTGTTGCCAGAGTTTGACAGATGTATGTGCAATGGCCCAGTGCTTACACATAGTAGATGCTAATGTATGAGAATTTCTTTTCTCTGTGCCTCAGACTCCTTATCTGGAAAATGGGGTAACAGCAACCCCCTTTGTGATGTTTATCAGGAGGATTAAACGAGTTAATAATCGTAAAGCTCATGGTAAGTTCCATGCATGCTATGTGCCCATACGTCCTAATTGTCACCTCTCAGTCCGGGACAACTACTACTAGTGCCATTTGTTCTCAAAGTGCCCTAGTTTGGAGAAAAAACTATACATGCCCTACATCAAAATGATCACCCAAAGTGGTGTCCCTCGGTGCTGCCCCTCAGCACAGGACCCACCCCCACTCCATCCCTCACAGAGAACCAGGATCCTGGTGTGTCTGAGCAGCCCCAGTCTCCCTCCGCTTTAGACCAAGGTGCACTTCAGGGATGTTCCTCAGCCCACGTGCAGCCCTCCTGGGTCTTGCTTCTACTCCCAGGCTGCGATTACCCCCCTTGCCTGGTTCCTGTGCCAGGGGACAAGACAGACACATGGTTTCCAGTGTGATGCCCTGGCTGGGCTGACTCTGGCTTCTTCCTCTGGCCTCAGGCCTGTTCCCACTGCTTCTTTGCCTGGTGGACCCCTATGCATCCTTCAAAGACCAGATCAAATAGTCACTTCTCAGAAAAACCTTCCTTTTTTCCCCCTGGTGAATATAATCACTCCCTTCTCTGGGCGCCCTCAGTGCCCTGAGATCCACCACTTACTGGCTTTCTGCCCCAAGGAATGTTTTCTAACCGCTCAGTGCCTCAGTTTCCTCATCTTTGAACTGGGAGTAAAAATAACAAGACTCTTTCTGGCACTGTAGCCTGTTTGAGAATCATATGAGATAGTACACTTATAGTGTACTATCACTTACAGAAAAGTGCCTGAGACACAGTGAGCGCCTGTTATTATAATTTTATGAGTTGTCATTAGCACTGTCACCATCGCAGGCCTCACCACCTCACTGTTGTGGATGCCTTTTCTGTCCATCTCCCTCTTGGGATAGGAAGCACCTTAAGGGTAGAGCTGGGGGTCCATCTCTGGATCCTCAGCCTACAGCACTGGGATGGGCAGGAAATAGATCCAAATGAGTCAGTTAATGAATAATCGGATCTCTGAGACGCCTTTGGAAGGAGCACCCCCAGAGAGGCCAGCCCACTGTGAGATTCCAGGCATACTTCCAAAGCCAGGTTTGCCCCACAGATGTCTCAGAATATCTTGAATTGTTAATATAAGTTATAAATTATGTGTTGCTGTGTAACACACTGCACCTTAAAGCACAGTGGCTTAAAACAATTTATTATTTCTTTCTGTTCTGTGGGGTGGAAAATCTAGGCATGTCCTTGGCTGGTCTTCCTGGGCTCACTCATGCAGCTCCATTTAGCTGGGCTACAAGGTTCCAGAGGCAACTGGTGCTGACTGCAGTCTGGGGCATCTGCAGACTTGTCCCAATGGACAGGTCAGCCCCCATCCATGCCAGTCTGAGGATAGCCTTCCAAGAGCACAAAGATGGAGCTTTAAGGCCTCTTAAGGCTCAGCCTCAGAGATGGCTCGACCAACACTTTTGTCACATTATATTGTGCAAAGAAAGTCGTGGGGCCAAGAGGAGGGGAAACAGACCCCACTTGTGGGTGGAAGGAGGAGGAGACAAGTGCCCCCATGGAGGGGTCTGGGAACAGGGAGAATTATGGTGACCTTCTTTGAAAACAAGCTGCCACCTTGGCTTTATTTA
This sequence comes from Hipposideros armiger, assembly GCF_001890085.2. Classification (NCBI taxonomy): domain Eukaryota; kingdom Metazoa; phylum Chordata; class Mammalia; order Chiroptera; family Hipposideridae; genus Hipposideros; species Hipposideros armiger. The sequence continues at coordinate 11,013 of NW_017732664.1, forward strand.
TTGGTGATATTCAAGCATGTGCTCTGACCTAGGCCTGCTTTTCCCTACCCTAAAGGGTTTCCCAGTTTGTTTAGAGAGAGAAATATATAAAAAGATGGCAACAGGGCCTTTTGAAGAGGGCCACACTCAAACGTTATTCATTCATTCACCCACTGTTTTCCAAGTGGGGCTACTGGCCCCCGCACTGAATTAACAGTGGTGAACAAGCAGTAATTGGTATATATCAAGAAACACATATACCTAGAGGAACAGAAAGCAGGATAAAGGACAGAGTGACCGTGCAGCTATTGTAGGCCGGGCAGGCAGGGGAGACCTTCCTGCAACAGGACACTGTATGGCATGAGGGAGCAAGCCCTGAGGATACCTGGGGGAAAGCACTCCGAGAGGCGGGAACGGCAAGTGCAAAGGCCCTGAGGTAGGCTGTGTGGGAAGTTCTGAGGAATAGTCAGGAGGAGGCCAGAGTGGAGTGAGGGAGGTAGCAGGGTAGGAAATGACGTTGGGAAAGATGCATTAAGTTGTCAGAGGGAAGGGGCTTTTCAGACCAGGGCACAGCATACATGGAGGTCCGGTGATGGGGAAATACAGGGTGTGCTCCAGGCTGCGTGCCTAGCTCAGTGGGACTGGGGCTTCAGGCACACCCAGAGATGGCAGCAGAGAGGTAAAAGAAGCTGACTGTCAATGGCCTCAAATGCCGCCCTGGAAGCCTGGCTGGCCCCACAGGCAGGAAGGCGGGGGCTGGTGTCTGAGCAAGGGCTTCCTTCAGCTGGACTGCCCTCCCGGTAAGCCTCCTCCTCACCTGGTCAGTGCTCCCTGGGCTCCCGGACCCCTGCCCTCTGTGCCCAGGGTTCTAACCTACCCTCCCAGCATTCACCAGCACCCAGACTCCTTGCTGAGCTCCAAGGCCTGGCTCCAAGTCCCAGTCCCGCTCTGGCTCACTGAGTCACCTCAGATGACTTACCTTCCCTCACCAGGCCTCAGTTTCCCCATAACTGAAGTGAGCAGGGTTGCTGGGGTGTGGGCAGTCCTTCCAGTTTCCACCTGGGCTTTTTCTCACATAGAAAAACTTTGGGAGGAATTGTTTTGGGCTTGTGACCTGGAGCAGACAAGTGTAGACCCTTGTACAGATGGGAAGACTGAAGCCAGGCAGGATAGGACTAGCAAGACGAGTCTGTCAGTGAGTATTTGAGAGGGAGCATGTGATGTTATGTGACTCTTCAGAAGCCCAGGCCGTGGGCCACCATTCTTCACTGTTTGGACAGATGGTGATCTCCCTGGCTGAGGTTAATGCAATTCCCATTGTCGGGGAGGGGAGTTGGACCCACCCAGCAGTAACAGGATTTCTCCTCCCCCTTCCCTGTAGGCCAAGCCCCAGGACAGGGCAGGGGAAGGCAGGCCCGCTGGCTGGTGGGGAGAAGAGCACTCAGAGAGGACAGACCTCAGACCCCCACATCAAAACTGGGACCATCACTATGCCCTTTTTGTGAATGGGGAAACAGACGCTCAGAGCGATCACACAGGCAAAAGGACATGGCATCCCAGAACTCCACTCAGAAAAATAGGGTCCCAAATGCACAGGTAATCAAATTGCATTTTATAGAACTGCCATTTTTATTTAAAAGAAAAAAATCAGCACTTCTCAGTGCAGGCCCTTCTCCGATGGAACCTCTTGACATTAGCAGCATCTGTGTGACGTGGTGGTATTTCCTATTTCTCAGATGAGGAAAGTGAGGCACCAAGAGGTTTGCTGACTTAGCAGTTGATAGAGAAGAAAGAAAAACCCAGGAGCATCTGATTCCAAAGCTCCACTCCATCCCACCTTTCTGCCCACCCCATGGCTACTGCAGGCAAGTTGCCACCCAGCCCCTTTGAGTCCATGAATCTCTGGCTTCCTCTGTGTGGCCCACAGCCTGGACCTAGGGGGAGCCCTTCTCCTCTCCTCTACAGGCAAGGGTGGAGCAGGGACACCTGAGATCTGAGAGGCCCAGGATATTGAGGGTCAGTGCCTGAGCAGCCTCCAGCTGGGCCATTCTACAGCTGAGGGTGGGCGCAGTTGTTCCCAGCTGCTCCTGCCTGAATCACCACCTCCCACCATGGGCAGCTAGGTCAGGTCCGTGTCCAGTCAAAGCATCCAGCAGCCTCACTTACACGCTTCTTTCATTGGGAAGCTCAGTACTGGGCCCAGCTCTGCCCCCTGCCTGCTCCACCCACCCCAGAACAGTGCTGCTGAGGCTGGGAGACAGAACCTGATTCCAATGGGGCTCTAAATGTCAGGAGAAATTTGAGCTTTGATTCAGGCACAGTGGGAAGGCACGGAAGGCACAAGCCAGGGAGTGGTGGGAGTTCTAGGAAGGACACCCCAGCAGCTGTGCTGAGGCAGGGGAGCCTCCGGAAGGCAGGGAGGCCAGGCCCGAGGCTAGGGCAGGGTCCAGGACAGAGGGACGAGGCCAGGACGAAGGCAAGGCAAGTGATCATGTGGGAAAGAAAGGCCTAGAGGAGAGAGCGAGCCTGGGCAGGAATGGGTTGACGGGGAGCGGGAAGGAGGGCACCCAGCCCCCCAGAGGGGCTCTGCCCTTTCCACCCGCCACTCGCCCCGGACACCTCTCACCCACTACAAGCCAGGCACTAGTCAGGAAGACGACAGTCAGTGTGGGGGGTAACCCGAGGCCTCTGGGGTTCAGATACTTCCGCTTAGTAGCTGCCTGCCCTGGGGCAGCTTCCTCTGTCACAGCTTCCTACTCTATTAAAGTGGAGCTACAAAGAAGGGCAATATAAAGAGGGCGTAGAACTGTGTCTACCACAGAGTCACTCCCAAGCAAAAAGTGTCAGCTGTTGTTTGTATTCTTCCATATTTCTGGATTGAATGAGTGGGGTGGGCACCCAGGCAATGACAGGCATGGGGTGGAGTGAGCCCCTCTGAAGCAGATGGGGGCCCCCAGTCCCAGGCTCAGGCAGGAATTATCATCACAAGCCCAGTGATGAGCTCATCCACTCACCTCTCTCCAACAATACACAATCAGCCCATAAATCCCCAGGGCATGCTGGGAGCTACGCTGGCATTTGAATATGAAAGGGTGAAAACCAAAACAGTGTTCTGGGGGTTGGGGAGAGAGAACAGGGTGTCTGCACAGCCAGGCTGGGTGCAGGCAATATGCCACTGGGGAAGGTATCCACATACATGCACACATTCAGAAAGCACACACACATCTCAACACACACACATGCATGCCACACATACACACTCAATTCAATGTTGCCTCCATAGCTGTACAGTAGCAGCGATAAGACGATAATCACGGATATATTATTGCGCATGGAGCTTGGATGACACTCAAGACACAGCCTCCGATGATCAAGAAATTTTTTAAAAGATTTTTTTATATCTCAAATTCATTTTTTGAGTCCTACTGTGACAGAGATTGAACATCGGTTAATTTGGGTATAACTGCCGTTCCCGGAGCCCTGGAGATATGAACCCTTCAATCCTGTTTTTGGAAGGACCTCTCCAGCCTGCCTCCAGGCCTATAACCCACCAGCACGTCTCCTGGCCCCCTTCCACTCCTGCACTCCGCAGGCAGGGGGCTTCACCAGCCACTGCTCATATGGGTGGCAGACCAACCAAGCCTATCTGTTACCCGAGCCCACCTGAGCACTTGGAGGGTCTCCACCCTACTCTAGAACCTGGGACTACTCCCTCAGTGTTGGGAGAGAGGCCGCTGGGGACTCTGGGTTCCCATTGCAGTATACAGAGCAGCACAGTGGGAAGAATCCAAGAGCCCAAAAGTCATGCTACCTCTGCCCTCATAGCTGTGTGCCCCTGGGCAGCACACACAACCTCTCTGTGCCTCGGTTCTCTCATCTGTGAAATGAAATAATAAGAGTACCTGCCTCATAAATCAGCACTAGGATTCCAGGAGATAATGTGTGCAGAGCCATTGGAACAGTACTTGGCACACAGTAAACTCTCACGACATTTTTAAAGGCCTCCCTTGAGATCTTTCATTCCCGGTGGGCCTAGTCTTTTGGAGCTCAAAAACCAGAATGGCACTGGCTCGCTGAATTAAGTGCAGGGAGGAAAAGACAGGAAAGGGCCAAGGGGTAGCACAAGCCATTTGGGAAAAAGAACTCTGGTTACCATCTGGAAATAGCATTGCCCCAGAGGCATGCCAAGCCCCATGCAAACTCTACACATCTGAGCTTCATCAAGCCTCTTAACAGCTCTGTGAGGTCAGTACTGTCCATCATTACCTCCACTTTAAAGATGGGGAAACTGAGGCCCAGACAGGTGGCGTACCTGGCTCCAGGTCCAGAGCTAGTAAAAGCCAGAGTTAGAAATCAGAACCAGCCCTTAACTGTTTGTTCCCATTTTTAAAACAAGGAAAGTGAAGCCCAGTGAGATGAAGCAACTTGCCCAAGGTCACACAACTAGACACAACCCATGCACAACGCCTCTTTCTCCAACATCACAGCACATAGGTATTTAGAAGGATATCTTATCCATGGGGGCTCGAATGCCTCAGGAATCTTAGAGAGCCACACATTTCTTTTTCACTGACGGAAAAGCAGTTTTAGAGGCCTCAATGGTTCACTCCCAATTTCTGCAGGATTATCCTGGGGCAAAGGATAGCAGAAGACAGAGCCAGGACTGACAGCTGGGGAGGAAGGAGATTGGCTGGATGGCCACAGAGGGAAATCAGAGTTCCTCATGACTAGAGCTTTCTTCCAGTCAGGGAGTCCAGAGAAACAGAAAGGTACCGATAAGGGAGTGAGCATCCCATCAGCAGAGGTGTGCGAGTCAGGTTGGGGGAACAGCTGGTGGGGCTGCTGCTAAGGGGATTCAGGGACTGCTGTAAAGGCACACAGCAGAATCTCCAGCGAGGCCTCATGATCAGGTTGGCCAGACTGAGTCAGAAGCCAGCCAGCATGCTGAAATGAACGACTTTTAGTTCCCAGAGAGCCCTCTATACCTCAGAAAATTCTGCTACTCGTTATCCTGGGACACTACGTGGGAGATATCACTCTAGAGGTATTGCGTGGCTTTCAACATCCAGACTGCAAGGCAGAAGCCATGGACTGTACAAAAGTCTCCACACTTCCCTCTTTCCAGTAGTAAGAACCCTCCCTCTAAGGGTTATCTGGCCACCCTGTCATCTCCCTGGAGACTGCATCTCCCAGCATTCCTTGCAGCATTAGATTGCAGCATAGATCTGTGGGTATTAAATTGGTCCTGGTCAATGGAAGTTCAGCCAAAGAGATGTGTCTACTTCTAGTGGTACCTATAAAAGGACTGGGCATGTCTTCCCCTTGCCCTTTTCCTTCTCATTGACTGTGGGAAAGTGAGCTTGTGAACGGTCATCTTGAACTTGGAAATGGACTTCCTGAGGTTGCCAGCGTCCCCTCCCAGGCCTGGAACACCTTATTGGACCATAAAGTGAGAGAAGTAAACAACATGATCCCAACCCTTCCAATGTCTCCCATCTCTGTCTTGTTTCAGCCACTGTGTTTTAGGATGTCTTTATCCCAGCAACTAAGCCTATATCCTACGTGATATTGCTGATGAGGTGAACAGGGGTCCCAGCGGACCACAAGCTCTAGAAATCCAGGAAGAAACTCTCTTTCTATCTGCAGCTCAGGAACAGGCATGTAGAAGGCACCAAAGAGGTACTTGTGGGAGGCATACGGAAGGGAGAGAAGAGAGATCTCCGCCCGTGTTCCTCTCCTCTTAAGGCAACTCTCTCTAATCTTCCACATTCCAGAGTAAACAGCAAATTTGTTCATGCTTCATTCTTGCCCTTTGCAGTAAATGGCACCTCTAGCCACCAAGGGGTCCAAGCCAGAACCCTAGAAGATGACCTGTGCTCCTTCACCTCCTCTCGCCCTCCCCAAATCACTGCCAGGTCTTCCTGATTTTACATCTCCCCAAATTTCTCCCCAAGCATGACTTCCCACTAGGCTCACTGCTGAGTGCCCAGCCCTGGCTCGTTGGTCTCCCTACCTTCTCTCTCCCCTCCTGCGATGTCTCCTCCATTCAGCAGTAAGAGCAACCTTTTAAAACCATCATCACAATGCATCCCCCTGCTCTCAGACTTTCTATGGCTCCCATTCACTAAGGAAAGCCTACCCGTCTCCTTCGCCCTCCTACCTCCCGACAGGTTGCACTCGTGTGTCAATCTGTGCATGTGATGGCGACTCTGGGAGGACCTCACAGGGCCTGGTACACAGTAGAACCTCAGCAAATGTTTGGGGCGGGGGGAATAGCAGAAGAAGGGACCCCCATGGCTGGATCACTTAATGCAAGCATGGCTAGGACCCAGGATGACAGCTCTGCTCTGCAGCAAGGAGGAGCAGGTGGGCAGGCTCTCAGGGCAGCCACTGACTCAGATGGGGGACACACAGCAGCTAGGACTCAACCTCAGAATTAAACCTCAGTGAATGCTTTCACCATAATCACCCATCACCCTCCTGTGGTTCCCAGCTCCACTCCTTCATCATCTGAGAAATGAAAGGGCTCAGCAATGCTGTCTCCACATCCAGTGCCCCCTGCTGCCCTCAGTGTGGAGGTTAGGCAAGTCTATGAGGCTGTTGGGTCTGGGGGCGCGCAGGTAAGTGAGGAGAAAAGCATCGCTGGGTGGTCTCGAGTGTGTGGCAGCAGCACAAGCAGCAGGTGAGCATTCATGGTGTGCCTGCCTGGACTTCGTCCTCCTGGGAGATTTCTCCACCCAGTGGTACGTACGAGTCACTTCTGCCCATGGTCCAGGGACCAGAATGCAGTCACTAAGTGCAAGCCAGCCTGAGAGGTGTGCCTATCAGTGTTCCCAAGAATAATGGAAGCATGCCAGAGTTCAGAGCTGGGGTGTCGAGATGCCCACAGGAGCTTCTGTCCATGCTCCCTAGGCCTGGATACCTGCATTCCTCCTGGAACAAACCTACACATCCTCCAGGACTCAGATCCAGGTCACCTTCATGACACTCCCCTCTCCTCGGGCAGAAATGGGCCTACCCCCAGTGCATGCAGGCTTCTTCCCAACATGCCTCACTAAGGATGCCACTTGTCCTCTGAATTGTTTCCCAGAGCCCCCATCCTGGCACAGCAGAGAGGCTGGCATGGGGGACACACTAGTAAGTGTCTGTCAAAGAAATGAATGTCAGCACGGGTCTGGCTCCCTAAAGCAGGTGGTTCCATTGGTCACAGTTTTTGCCAGTTTGGCAAGTGTATCAGACACCGCTGTCCCCCNCCCACCCATGATCTGGGCCACATCTTCACTCCAGTTGCGGCTGAGACAACCAACTCTGCACAGGTGTAACCGGAGTACCTCCCTAATTATCTCTTGTGGGCTTTCCTGAAGTTACCAGATGGGACGCGGCAGACCTCAGAGCCACGCTGACACATGGGCAAATCTGGGAATGCTGGGAGTGCCACTCCAGTTCATGGGGAGCTTCCAATAGGCAATGAGCCCTCCTTCCATCCCTCAGGGAACAATCCTGAGGCACCCTACACTCCTCAGGGGGTCCACAGCAGGACTGTGTCTCAGTTGCTCCCACCAGAGATTATTTCAATAATGCCTCCATGGACTAGCTTTCCCCTCCCCTGCATTACCCCGGTCTTCCACTCCTAGTCCCTGGGATCACACCCCAAAATAAACCACTAGGTCCTAAGCCCTTGCCTCAGGCTCTGCTTTTGGAGGGAAACCAGGCGAAGCAACCAAGTGACTTTCATTAGACTGGAAAGCCCGTCAGCCCCCAGAAAACTGGCCTGTGCAAAGAGGACCCCACTCTTGAACCATGTGTTGCTACTGGAAGAGACAGTGATTCCTTCTGGTAGCCCCGTGCCAGTCCAACCCAGCTGGCACCAGCCTGGTTGGCTCCAAATGCCCTTTGCACCCTAAGCTCCCTGCTTCGGGGACTGTGGCATGTGCCCATCACATGGTAGTAGAGGACCTGACCCTCCGGTTGGCATTCAAGGCTCTAAAAATGGGCTCCTGCCTGCCCACCCCTTGCTTCTTCATTCCCTCCTCAGCGTTCCCGCTGACACCCACATGACAATATCCACTATTTGGGGGTGAGTTGTGGTCCCCCAAAATTCAAATGTTGAAGTCCTATAACCCCCAGTACCTCAGAATGTGACTGTATTTGGAGACGGGGGTCTTTAAAGAGGTGATTAGGTTAAAATGAGGTCATATGGGTGGGCCTTGATCCAATCTGACTGGTGTCCTTATAAGAAGAGATTAATTAGCACACATAGGAAAGACCTTGTGAAGACACAGGGAGAAGAGAGCTGTCTACACGCCAAGGAGAGAGGCCTCAAAGCAACCAACCTTGCAGACACCTGCATCCCAGCCTTCCAGCCTCTGGAACTGTGAGGAAATGTCTGTTGTTTAGGCCACCCAGCCTGTGGTCCTTTGTTATGCAGCCCTAGCTGACTACTACCCCCCTCCACAGCCTTGTCCCCATCCTGAAATGCCCTCTGAGTGTCTCCAGAGCTTCCCAGATCCTGCCTCTCTCCCGGCATTTACACGCCACCATCTCCAGTGAACCTCTTACCTGACATAGAGCAAGTGACTCCCCCTTTCTTCATCTGTAGGACAGCACAACCACACATCACTCACAGGACCATGTGGGACAACATAACACGGTTCCTAATGTCCTAACGAAGGTGGTTATTCACAGAAACAAAGGACTCTGTGCCAACAGCTCTGCCCGCAGAACCTCCTGGCTGGCTCTGAGCAGAGCTCTGGCTTCCCTGGGCTCTTCCCACCCCCACTGAACCCCGCCTTGTGTCTGGGCCCTCAGGTCCACCTGCTGCCCCACTTGGGACAGCCACCAGGGAGTGGGGCACAGTGATAGGGCCCCAGAGCCTGCTCGTCTATGGGCTCAGTGGCCTCAGCCCCTCCACCAACATATAGCACAATTTTGAGACCCTTTCATTCGGCCAAATCAGGCACTAGAAACTGCACTCACTGTGTCAGCTGGCCCCTGTTTTAGGAGAATCCAGAAAAATTACTGGATATGCAAATGACATGCAAATAACCACTTCTAAGCAGAAGCTGTTCCCTTTGGCATCCTTTCAGGGCCCAGTTTAGTGAGTCAATAAAAATGCCCGTGAATGGCACAGCAATGGTTGGCATGGAAACAGGGTTTCTAAGGGGCTCGAGGAGACTCAAAGTGGCCCGGAATCAACTATGTTAAACATCCCCTCGCTGCAATCTTGTTCACACTCGAAGTGGGCACTTTAGGTGGAGAGAGTATTATTTTGGCCCCTGGAGATAAGCTGCAGATGGTGAGTTCTGAGCAGAGATTCAAGAGATTTGCCCTGAAAGGATTTCTCTCCCAAAATGAACTTTCAAGTCACACAGTCTTGAATTTGAATCTTGGCTCCCAAATGCCCACCTGTGAGACTTCGGGCAGGGGGCCAGATGCCTGCAAGACTTCTGTCACAAAGATTCCTGGGGCAGGAGGGTCCACACCACCCAGCCTAGCACAGGGCCTGGCCTGAGGGGGCTGCCCTGTGGGCCCAGAGCCAGGCCCAGCGCGTAGTAAACACACAGCCAACATTCTACCCTCCTTCCTTCCTCCACCACTCGTACGTCTCGTGGGCTACTTTTATTCATGTTCTAGGTGAAATAAAACAAGTTAAAGCAGAGCATGAAATTTGAGGAGGATTCCACCTTAAGGGGAAAAAAAATCCATCTCTGCAATAACAAATAGTTAGAGCTGGTGCATTACTCGGGTGAAATTGTTACCCCTCAAGACAAGTCTCAACTCTTCAGCGTTATGAAAACTCTGAGGGTTGCTTCGCTACTGAAAATTTATGGCCCCCAAATCATTCCTAAAAGACAGCACACATTCACAACAGAGGCTTTGCCTTTGGTACGAGCAGCTCCTTTCTCTATGTCAGCTGAAGAGGCTGCTCTGCCACGTGGCTGCATTTGGGGTGCAGGTCACATGTTTCTGCCTGAGGAGTCTGCTCTGTGGGGCCCACATGAGGCCTGGCACACAGGGAATGCTCCATGTTCTGTCTTTGTATTATCTGCCCTGTGGCAGCACCAAAAGACAGCTTGGGAGGATCCCCTCCCCCTGCCCCGCAACAGGCCACACAAATAAGTCTCAGTTCAAGCTCACCGGACAGGGGTTGAGGCAACTGCCCCCATTCCCCTCCTCTAAAAAACACTTTCACCTTTGAGGATGAGAAACCAGGACATGCCTACACAGAATGGAAATTTTCAAGCTTTTAGATGGTTCATCCCTGAGTTTAAAGGATGAGGAAACAGAGGCTCAATGGGTGCAAGGAATTCTGCCAGGAGCCATAGGGGTGGAGCTGACCCCCAGTCACAAAACCCTGGCTCATTTCACCTTGGCAAGTCTTCAGGAAGTGTTTGACGTCCAGGGTGGACCAGAAGGGCAGGTGGGGATTTGAATTAAAAGATCCAAACCCAACTTGCAACGAATGGCATCACCCTCCTCGTGGGCCCTAAGGTGATGCCTTTGAGAAGAGTATTTTTATCAACTCCTAAATGAGGGGCATTAAGTGCATCCTTTTACATCACAACTGGCTTCAGAGAGAAAGAGTCCCAGTCCCCGAGTCCCCTTGCCCAAGAACTCCCTGGCTCCCCATTGCCAGGTTGGCCTGAGCACCTCAGGCCACTTCCTCTGCCCTCTGTGACCCCCCAGTCAACCCCGCAGCCCCTCCCAGACTATCATTCCCACACTTCTCTCCCCCTCATCTTTAGAGCCTCCTGTCCAAACCCGCCTCTATTTCCCGGTCTCCCTGAGAGCCCTCTCAGTGCCTGGCCTGCCCTCAGTGGTGACTCTTTGTGGTTCCTAAGCTCCCTGGACCTCATTCCCCCACATTAACCCATATACATCTCCGCAACTACCCTGTCACGAGACTTTAAGAGAAGAACAGCCCACAGAAATGGGGCCAGAGAGGTTAAGTAACTTTCCTAAGATCACACAGCTGGGAAGTGTCAGGACCAGGCCTTAACCTTCTCTGGCTTCACAGCCCTAGCAAGCCCCATGGCTCACTGCCTCCCTCTGACCATAGCTGGTCCCTGGGTTTCAGCTCTATGGGCAAGGCCCTGAGCCCTTCTACTGTCCCCACCAACTTCAGCTGTAGTCAGCCATGACTGCACAGACAAAACGCTGAGAAGGCCTGTGCTGAGCCTCTCCAGGTGCCATAGGCTTTAGTCTACTCTGAGGCTCAAAGAGGCTGTGACTTGCCCAGGGTCACACGGCTGGTGAAAAACAGGGCAAGGATTTCAAAACAGGTTCATTCAGACAAGTTAGGTGTCTCTGTGGCCAGGCAGAGCACATCAGTGAGGACACTGGCTGAAGAGGTTTGGGGCTAGAGGACATGTCCTCCACCTAATAGCAATTAGCAGCTAGGAACACCAGCATGACCAAAGTTTCTGATTCTTTAAGGAAAGGCAGAAACCCAGATCTTTATGGGAAACCCTCTATTCTTTAACACTGACCAATTCCTGCCCTGAATGTTTTATACAAACTGGGAACAACAAAGAAAGCACATCTGAAGGTCTGACCCAAACACTGGGACCCCTGCTACGGAGCTTGGAGTTCTTTTCCAGTGAGAGTGTCAGAGCACTGATGTACAACCCTTTCCTACAGATAAGGACACTGAGGCCCAGAGATGAGAAGGGCAGCCTGCAGTCACACAGGGTGCAGTGGCGGAGCCCTTGCCAGCCAGTCCTTCCGTGACAGCTCTGAAAAACTCAACAAGCAAACACTGGCTGACTCTTAACCCAGGTGCACAAGCCATGGGCAGCTCTGGGCAGAGACCAGGGACTGGGGCCAGAGACCTCTCTGTGTGGTTAGGAGGCAGACCTGATGTGACTGGACCTCAATTTACCCACTTCCAAAAGAGGGAAAGAAAAAAACCAAGAATGTCTCCCTCGCTCTCTCTTTGTGAAGATGATAAAGGAGTGATGGGTTCTTTTTTTTTTAAGTTCCTAAAAGTATAAGAAATGATAAGTCCCCTCCCCATCCTGGATAGAGCTTACACGACTAAGAAGTTAGAACAGATCCTGGGTGTCACAGCCCTCAGCATTTGAAACAAGAGCAGGCGCTCAATCCTTTGCTGTCCGCTCAGGGGCCTGGCAGCCAGGACCACATTTCACAGACCAGGAGGCTGAGGCTTGACAAGGCTCAGGGAGTGGTTGGCAGACACAGGACCAGGAACTTCTCCAGCTGGTGGGGACAGGCCCGGGGTGCAGTGGGCTGTTACCACTGCCTGGGCGTCCGTCAGGCCTTCACTCACTGCTCCCTTTGAAGTTCAAAGAATGGGCCTCGCCCCTCTGAAGCAGGCAGTAAATCAGAAAAGAGAAAGGAAACTGTCCACCCAGATGAGTTATGGCAGCTGCGGCGAGACAGCCCTCACCCTCTGGGACCGCTGGCCCCAACCTTACCTGTCCCTCCGGCCCCCCTCCTGCTCCTTTCCGGCCCCAGCTGGCCCCTTCATCACCCCCGAGCCTGGGTCCTGGCACAGCTCCTCCATCACCCCAACCCCGCCCAGCTCCAGGGTTTCTGGGCTGAGGCCACCCTATGCCTTCTCCATCAAGGAGTGGTGTAGGCCATGCTTGGACACCTCCTGTGATGGGGCGCTCACGGCCAGCTCTGACCTAGACCTCTCATGGGTCTGGGATTGGCTTCTCAATGGGTCTCTTATCTGCCTTTCTGTAAGCTGGCCCGCACTCTGGGGTACAGGCCTCCTTTTCCCCCACCCCAAGACAGCCCTGAACAGATGGGGGATGATGCAGCCTTCTTGGGAGACTCTCATTGTCTCAGAGCTACCTGGGGAAGTCACAGGAGACCCATGGGTTTGCAGGGTGAGCATCATGGGTGCTTTCACCCAGGGCTGTGCACTTGTGGGCAGATGAGTGGGTCAGGGACAGGGGAGTATGGGTGTTGGGGGGACCATAAGTGAATGTGTGACATGTAATCCTAGGGCTGCCATCAGTCAGAACATGGATGTGAGAGAGTCTGTGCAGCAATGTGTGTGCACACGTGTGAATGTGGGTCAGTGGATGGGTGTGTATGCGTGTGTAACTGGGTAGTGTGTGCACTGGGGGCCAGCAGGGAAAGAGGATAAGTACAGTGCGTCAAGGGGAAAACACATAGGTGTGGGAGGTTGTGAGCTTCTGGCGTATGTGTGAGAATGTGAGTGTGAGAGTATGTGTATATGTGTGAGTGTGTGTATATGTGTGTGAGTGTGTGTGTGTGAGAGAGTGTGTGTGTGAGTGTGTGTGTGTGTGAGAGAGAGAGAGAGAGAGAGAGAGAGAGAGGTTAGGAGCCTCTGAGATGGCAGGGGTACGGTGTCTCCCCAGCCCTGGGAGACGGCCCTGGGCCTGGTGACATCACTGGGCAGGAATAGCGGCTGAACTCACCTCCTGGATGTGGGTCCCAGAAGAAGTTCGCTCAGGAGAGGCGAAGTGTGGGTGGCAGGGAGGGTGTGTCCTCCTCAGTGCACTTAGCTCAGTCAAGAGACCACCAGACCCTCTAAGGCAGAGGGGAGGGGCTGGCTCCTGACACTGCAGGGATCCCAGAATGGGGGCAGGGGAGGTTGTTGCTGCTCTGACTCTGAGTTCAAGTACACAACCCTGGCCAAGCCCACTGCACCTGTGCACAACCCTGTAGTGTATGTTCACACCCTCCTGCAAGGGTGCAGTGCCAAGCCTCTTGGTTCTCTCTCCTCCGTTTCTCTGCAATCCCTGGCTCTCGGTTGCCATGGTAACAACCTAGGGTCAAGCCACCGTCACCTCCTGCCTGCATCACACAGCAGCTTCTTTCCTGATCTCCTACCTGTCTTGGCTTACTGACACACTCCCATAGACACATGCATAAACATACCTAGCAGGCCCTCTACAGGGCACAATTACACACCCGTCCCCAAGCCAGCCCTGTTCTGGCCTTAATGAGGCCAGCATCTGTGTCTATCCTCAACCAGCCCCAGGCTGGGGGGAAGTAGAAGACCATGCTATGTGGCCTCAGCCTGCAGAAGGCCCAGCCCCTAGAGTCCAGGAGGAGCCAGCCACCCCAGAAGCACACAGGCCCCCAGAAGTGGTATTGCTTGCTGAAGGCCCCACGACCCCATCCTTCCTCCCTCCCACAGGGAGATGTAGGTTCAGCCTGGATGTTCTGGGTCTGCGGCGTTGGTGACACATCCCAGTGAAAATGAGAAAAGGCCTCAGAAGGGGGCATCTAGGGCTCAGCAGAGAGGTCTGGACGGCAGGCAGAGCTCCAAGGGTCTCCAGGGTGTGGGAGAGTCTAGCAATAGCTCCCTGATATGGCCACCCAAATCTGTGTGCCTGTTCCCAACAGATTGAAAGGGTTTTTTGTTTATTTGTTTGTTTTTTTATTTGTTTTGAATAAGAGCTTGAGATGTACTTGTCACCTTTGGACATAAAATAGCTGGCCGCAGTGCTGCACAAGGTAGGTACTCAGTAAGAAGAATGTCACTCAAAATACAGAGACAGAATGTCTGAGCTCAAAGCCAGTGGGGTCACTTAGGCCGTGACTGCAAAAGCCAGAGGGGTTGGGCAGCTGCCAAAAATGAGGGGACTGGGTGCAGGGGGCTTGTAGGGAGATGGGGAGCCCGTGCCCTAGGTGCAGGGCTCATTGCCCTGTGCCAGCTGACTTACGGCCTTCCAGGATTATGGACCCGAGGTGCCGGATCTTTCTGGTTTGAAGAGAGGTCAGAAATCCAGAGCAGTGTTTGACACTTCCAGTGTTTAAAATGTGCTCTGTGTGCTCACATTTAGAGCCTCTCTTCTAGTCTCAGGTACTCTTTCTCCCGAAAACACATAGAGGCTCCAGAAAACTTAGGGAAGCAGCTCTGCACAGCACTGGAGCAGAAGGCCAGGAAGCTCCCCACCTGCACTCATGGCCTGGGCCCCAGAGCATGGGTACGGCCAGACTGGTGAGGGCAGTGGGTGTTGTTTGTGCCAAGCCCAGTCTCCTGTGGGGGTGCCATCTGATAGCTTACAGCCACTCCTTGACTGAAGAAATGCCTTTGAGCACCTGGAAATAAATGCCAGGAAGACTTATGCCTAACATACCCCCAGGAGCAATGATTGACTGTTACAAGGTCCAGTCCCCTTGCTCTGAGGGGGCGGCTCCATAGTGTCCTTACTCTCCGGAGCTCCCATTGGGTCAGGCTGAGGCCAGGCTTCTCCTGAAACCATATCATCACTTGCTTTCTTCCCCTGTTTTCTCCTGCTGCCTTCCCTCCTTCCTTTCCATGTTTCTCCCAAATGTTCCCTCATTGAATCACAGACACCCAATCCCTGCCTCAGGCTCTGCTTTTAGCAAGCAGCCTAAGCAGTGAGGGTGGCAGCAGGGAGGTGGGGTGGAGACAAGAATAAAGGGACCCTTTGGCCACAGACCTCAGAGGCCTGAGCATATCTGAAGGCAAGAGGGAGATAGGGGTATGCAGAGAAGGGAGCTGCTGGGGAGACAGATCCCCAGTGGAACCTTGTCTTTCACTCTTGGTGGTAAGTGTCACAGGACACCAAATCAAAGGACATTCAGTGTCAACTTGGAGAAAAATCAGGGGACAGTCATCATCACCATCTCCCCTACAAAATTCCATAGCCAGTCAGTCCACAAAACTAATCAAGGGCCTGCTGCATGCCAGGCCCACCTCTGGGTGCCGGACACAGCAGGGCACACACACACTGTGGAGCATACAGCCTCTTCAGCCTAACCCAACTGCCCCACGCCCTTCCCCTCCTTTACCCTCCCCCCTCCTTCCTTCTCCCTCCTCCTCCCCTCCCTCCTTTCTTCCATCTGTCCTTTCTTTCCTGATCATCTTTCAGCCCTACATCCTTCCAGATCCTGTTTCAGTAGGTTGACACATACAGAACAACTAAAAGTTCTTGGGACCCTGAGAGAAAAACAGAAGACAGCAGCTCTGGAATAACCTGGATGAAGGAGGTATGGCGTCAGATAGCAAGTAGAAGAAGACTTCAGAAAGAAGACCTCAAAGCTGTGTCCTGAGGCAGGAAGGGGCAACAGGTGGAGGGGGGTCTGCATGTGGGTGAGGGGAGGGCTGTCATTTTCACTTGAAGCATCCAGGCTGTCTCCTAATGCCCACAGATGTCTTGCAGAACCTCTCATTTCCCATTCTGGGGCCCTCTTGGCGAAAGGGGTTGCCCATCTCCCACAATGAAAGTCTAAGACACCAGCTTTCCCTTCTCTGTCCTGGGACAGCCCCAGAGGAGCATGGAGCTGAGTTGAGCTGCTCAGATGCTCCAGTACAGCGGTTCTCAACCTGTGGGTCACGACCCCTTTGGGGGTCGAGAGACCCTTTCACAGGGTCGCTGGGTACTCATATGTGGGCATATCTGCATGTGGGCCTGGAGACGGATAGAGGAGCCGTGTCTCAGTTCCTAAGACCATCGAAAATATGTGTTTTCAGATGGTCTTAGGCGACCCCTGTGAAAGGTTGAGAATTGCTGCTCCAGTATAATACTGGGTCTTGGGAGAGCCACCCACAGTCTGAAGAAGTCTAAGGAAGGAGAAGTGAGGCAGGTGACACATGGTCTCAGCCAGTTCTCCAGAGAGCCCTCCAGATGGCCCCCTTTTCTTATTAGGCACTGTTTTTGGATTTTTCACAAATGTAAAATTTGTAAGTACCATTTCTGTACCTTGCTTATCTGTTTCAACATCATATCTATCCATGTTGGCATTTGTAGCTCAAGTTCATTCATTTTTAACAGCCATATGATTATTCCAAAATGTGAATGCATCAGAACTGTTCAGCTGAGCCATGGATTCAAGAGCAAGAACACAAGCTTATGTTTTAAGCAATTGAGTTGTTTTTTAAGCTTATGTTTTATGCAACTGAGTTGTTGTTTTTTGTTGTTGTTAATGCAGCAATAGCTAATGGATACAGGTGTAGGTGTCCTCAGTATTTCACTACCACAGATGGTATAGCAGAAGCCAGCCTTATGTGTCTCTTGGTGCCCACAGATCTGAGCAATTCTAAGAAGTTTTCTCAGAGGGGATGTCACTAGAATAGAGCTTGTGCATCATCAGCTTGCCTGGATATTCCAGACCACTTTCCAAGCTGGATTTCCCTGATTCCAATGGTTCTGTTAGCTCCCACTATCTCTTCAATAAATTCCTGTTCACTCAAGTCACCGAGAGTTGAGCCTGGCCTCCATGAGAACTACCCAGCTGACCATAGACTTACGAGCAATAATAAATGGTTGTTATTCGAAGTCGCTAGATTTTGGGGGTGGTTTGTTATATGGCAACCACTCATACAGAAAGCTATCTCAGTGCAGCCACCAACTGAAAGTATCCATCCAGCTTTTCAGATACAAGTCCTTTAGGATGAGAGAAGGAACACAGAATAACAAACTGCCACATCAAGAAAGGTTAGTTTGAGCATTTTCATGCAAAAAAAAAAACGTAGCTGTCAGAGCTCTCCTAATACCACCTTTAAACTGGGGCTCAGAATAACTGGCAAGTGCTCTCAGCTCTTCTACAGCATAAACATGAGACAGGGCAGGTCCCTTTCCATCTGAGTCTGTTTTTCTGTCTGTAAAATAGGGCACCAACCTCACAGATACATTGTGAGAATTAAATGAAATAATAGGATCCATCACAGTTGTATTTCAGTTCTATGCCCCTGATAAATTGGGTGACCTGGGAGAAGCCCCTGTCACTTTCTGGATCGCTTATTCTATAGTTTGGGAGTAATCACCACCACTGCAGAAGAATTTGTGGAGTAGATGATAGAAAGGATCTCAGATTTTGCATCAGGAAGGATGCTTTGGGTGGTAAGTAACAGAAAACCAAACTTTTTAACTAGTCTCAACTATAAGGAGAATTGATTAGAGCACGTAATGGAAAATTCCAAAATTTTCAAGAATTCCAAAACATGCATGATGACTTCAGGCATGGTTTAGTCAAAGCTCCAGGTTTGTTTCTCTGTGACTCTTTCTTCCTCCAGTTCTTTGGATGTTGGCTTTGCCTTCAGGGTGGCTTGTCTCCATACACTAGTTGGCTCAGGCAGTCATTATGGATCCATCAGTGTGATAAAAGGGGTGGGACTGTGCCCGCCGGCTTGGGCCAATCCCATTCATGCTGGAGCTAAGAGGGAGACAGTCACCTCCAACACCTCGTGACCACTGTTTAGTGGAGAGGAGGCAACAAATGGATGCTGAGGAGGCCACAATAAAGCCCCTGACAACTGCCTTAGCCCTATGACAAATACAATGCATAAGGTGCCACCTCCTCTATCACTAGCATGTCCCCATCTAGGCCTCGGTTTCCCTTCTAGTAAGATGAAGGGCTGCCTGGATGGTATCTCTAGACCTCCACCCCACTGCAGCTCCCAGAACCCAGAACTCGATGGATCAGTTTGAGTCTTAGGTGGAAGACTGGAGCCCACCACCTGCCATTTGAGAGGTGAAGGGAACTCCACGGGCAAATGCTTCTCGGCAGAACAAATTGCTAGGGCATTGTTTCTCATTTTTCTTAGGGTGAATAATATCCAGGAGTTTATTGGGGCAGGTGAATGATTTCCTCACTCTGCCAAGTCCTTTCCAAGACTATAATTGCATTTTTAGTGACAAATTCTCAACTCTAAGCCCCCCAGACAGGACCAGGATGTGGCAAACTTCACTTCACACATTGGAGGCCATCTATCCATCTGCTGCCAGCCCACCTCCTGTCAGCAGCAGCAGAACTGAAAGTTCCAGTCCTGGTTCTACCACTGCATCATGTCATGTGGCAGCTGTTAACCACATGAGGCTATTTAAATTAAAGATTCAGTCCTCAGTCCCGCTAGCCACATTTCAAGTGTTTAGTGGCCTTATGGCTATGGCTACCGTATTGGACAGTGTAGACATATAACATCTCCATCATGGCAGGAAGTTTTGCTGGCCAGCTTATCTCAAATGGAAATCCAATGGGAGAGCTCAGGCTAGTCCCTTCTCTCCTCTGATCTTTAGTGCCTACCTGTCCTTTCCAGCTCTGAGCCTCAGTTTCCTCCTCTGTAAAATGGGGATGATAGGGCTAACCTTAGAAGGATAAATACATGAGATAATGGTTGGGAAATGCTGAACCCAGAGCTGGAACATGGTCTGGGGCTCAGGCTCTTTTCATTGGGGCAGGGGAGGAGATGTCTCAGAGGAAGGGCCACAAAGCCGACTTCACACGCAGATTTGATTGGGTGTCTACACCATAGTCATCCCTGCTTTCTGATGATTAACAAGACCTTCATGTTTCACTGGGGCTAAAATGCAGTCTCAGAGACAGAATGAGGATTGTTTCATTTAATCGTGACAGTCTCATAACCATTTGCCTGTGATGGGCAAGCTCAAGGGGGACCATGACCTATCATCAGCAGACATCAAAGGAAGTCTGCTGGAGGGTTCTGGAAAATATTTCCTCTCTGATAAGAGCCAAGCATATGAGCAGAAAATCCCTTTGTACCCCACTCTCCTGCTTCCCGCTCCAACTGTACAGTGCCTGAAGCTACGGCAGCCATTTGGGACCATGATGCACAACTTGGAAGGGAAAGTGAACACACAGAGGTGGCCACGTGGAAGGATGGGGCGAGCTGGGTCTCTGATGTCTTTGTTGAGCCCCTGAACACACACTGCCCTCTCACCTCCAGGTTTTTGTAAAGTAAAAATAAACGTCCTTGATGTATGGGTTTCTCGCAACCAAAAGTGTCCTGAGTGATTCTCATTCAAGGGTGAGTCAGAGTTCTCCAGGTCAGCAAGATGCACATATACATTCCAAACAGAGAGAACAGTGTGTGGGGGGCGCAGAGATGTGGGAGAGGACACCCCATTCTGGAAATGGGAAAACAGCATGTGGCTAAAACCAGAGTTGGGCAAGGGCCAGCATGAGGTGCCACGTGGTGGAGCCTGGCCTCCCGCCTGCACAGTGGTCAGTGGGGTGAGGGAACATTGGAGCATTTTTGAGTTACAGGGAGAACTATGGGTGGGGAACAGGTTGGTGGGGAAAGACTGGAGGCAAGGAGGCCAGGGAAGAGCCCACATGGGAGCTGAGAGTGTGCAAGATGAGGAATGGAGGAGTGACAGGCAGACAGGGAGGGGAGAGGTTTGAGAAGAGGGCAGGGGAGAAGCAGACAGGTCTTGGTGACTTAAGAATTGAGCTGATGTGGGGGGAAGGCGCTGAGCATGCTGTGGGCAGAAGGGAACTGAGGACACGACCCTGGGAGAGCAACACCTGAGATATGAAGGAAAGAAAGAGGGAACAGACTGAGGTCAGAGAAAGGGAGGAGGCAAATGCAGACAGGATTTCCAGAAGAAGGGACAGGCAACCACGTTGCATGCTTCTCAAACAGCCAAACCAACAACCCTGCCTTCACAGTACAACCAGACGCCCGCCTTACCATCACCTCCCACCCAAGCCCATACCAGCCCCTCTCATCAGCACTATTGTGACAGCCTCCTGCTGGCTTCCTCCCCAGCTCCACGCAGTCCATTCTCTTCACAGCCACCAGAGGGCGCCTGATGTAACCTAAGGTAGGTCGCATCCCTCCTCTGCTCCACACCCACTCATGGCTCCCATCTCCCTTGGAGAAAGAAAGAGCCAACGTTCTTATAGCCAACTTTGATGCCCTAAAGACTCCCCACGCCACCTCTCCAACCTCATCTTTGACCACTCTCTCCCTACTGTGTTTCAGCCACTCTGGCCTCCTTGCTGTTATTGAACCAACCAAGCATATTTCCACTCCCTAGACTTTGCACTTGCTGTGCCCACTGCCTGGAACACACTTCCCCAAGATCTTTGCAAGGTGTAGCCCCTCACCTTCTTCAGCGAGGTCTTCCCTGGCTCCCTTATATAATACGGTCCTGGTGCACAGCACGATCCATCCACCCTACCCTGAGTTATCATTCTCCATAGCCTGTATATGCAGTACACTAGATGTGCATATACTATAAATACCGGTGTGTGTAGCAGCTTGAATCAACTCCATGGGGACAGGATTTGTGTCTGTTCTGTTCACTGTTATATCCCCAATGCTTAGTAAGTGGTCAATGAAAATTTATAGAATGAAGAATGAATGAATGAATGAATGAGGACCAAGTGTGATAAATGCTGCAAATAATCCTCTCTGAGTTTGGCAATGAATTCAGAATGTGGAAGGTGAGGAAGTGAAGGTGGCAGGTATAGACAACTAATTTAGGAAGTTTGGCTATGAAGGGAGAACAGAAACAGGGGACAGGGCAAAGAAGTGAAAAAGGGCTTTATTTATTTATTTTTTTATTAGTTTCAAGTGTACAAAACAATGCAATAGTTATACTTTTCACCCCTCACAAAGTGATAACCCCCCTCCCCCCACCCACAGCTCCCCCTACCAATATCATACATATCTATTACAATTCCATTGACTCCACTCCCCACACTATACTCCACATTCCGTGACTATATATATATATATATATATATATATTCACTTATAGTTGACATACAATACTATTCAACACCAGCTTCAGGTGTACAGTGCAGTGGTCAAGCCTCTATACCGTCCATGAAGTGGTCTCCCTAACAAGACATGTGTCTATCTGACACCCTACAAAATATTTACAACATTATTGATTATATTCCCCAAACAGTCTTTAAGAAGGGCTTTATTTTTCAGATGCATGTAGTTTAAGCAAATTTAGATGCTAATGGAAGGAACCAGTAGAGGGAGAGGCTTTCAAGACACAAGAGAAGTGGGAACCAACAGAGGCTGGCCAGAGGAGGCAGGAGGGACAGGGACACAGAGCCTCGGACAGCCATGCCTGCAGATCATCTGGAGGAGGAAATAGAGGTGGGGTGCAGGAGGCGGTCCATTTTGTTAACATACCTCTGAAAGTGGTCCCTGCAATAGATAAAGCATATAAAGGATGCACAATGACTAAATTGACTTCAGATTAATTTGGTTCATCCAAAGAGTGTTTGAGGGGCTGCTTATGTTCCACAGAAGCAAGAGCGTTAACAACATCTGACAGATACATATCAGAAGCCTACTCTATGCCAAGCCCTGGGTCCAGGCACCAGGGAAAACTCTGTTTGTGATGTAGCCACAACTAAATACTGGGAAAAACCAAGCCCCTTTTTCAATACTTCCTCTTTAGGGATAATAAGAATCATGTCAATACTGGTGTTTCCTCCTTTATTGGCTACTAGGAAGCTCAAAGCCCAATTCAAAGCTCAGCTTTCTTAACCTGGACTTTTATGGCCTATGTAGCTGCATTCTTACTTTCTTCCCAGATTTGATCACTAGTTAGATTTTTATTTTGCCTTGCCCTGAAGGTTTTGTTTGCCATTGCATTCATTTATGTGGTTGCACTTCAAAGAAAATTAAAATAACAGTGGCTGAAAACATGATAGCGGTTTGTTTTTATCACTTATAACTAGAAGCCAGGAAGTATACAGATCGGACGTAGGCAGCTACACCACACTATACTCAGGGAGTTGGGTTCCATCTCACTCTCTCTACCTTCCTTCAGGTATGCCCCTTGTCCTCATGCTCACAAGGTAGCCTCAGAGTTTCAGCATCACCTCCACATCCCAGGCAGAAAGTAAAAGAATTGCTAGAGGATGAGCAACAAAATGAGTTTCCCAGAAGTCCCTCCCAGCAACTTCTGTTTAGAACACATTGGCTAAGACTGTATCCCACAATCACTCTTAGCTGCAAGGGAAGCTGAGCAATGAAGTTCTTTACCAGGGCATAGTGCTGTTCTGGACAAAATTCTATTACTACTGAGAAAAGAGTAGATTGATATTGATTAGGTAAATAGCAGTACCTAACATGGTTATCTATATTTTTCTCTTTTGTTCTTTATAGAATAAAAAAACTTACAAATGTTGGGGTGAAGCATAAAAGCCCAACAGTTCCCAGAGTAGCTATAATCTCTGTCTGTCTTTTCTGTGACTTTGTCTTCACTTTCTTGAAAAGGAACCAAGTGCCTTTTGCAGGGAGGTGAGTGTCATTATCTCCATTTTATAGAGGAGAAAACAGCTTTTCTTCAGACTTCAAAGAACATCATACCACAGAGTCAGTGAGCTTAAGGTTATTATTCTACAGAGAAGGAGACATGGCCCAGAGACTTTATGTGACTTGCCCAAGATCACACAGCAAATTCATGGCAAAGACTAGAGCCCAGGTCTTTGAAGATATATTTCAGATTGAATTTGGTCTGGACAGAACCCAACCCTGAGGTTGTCTAAGGCAGGGTTTCTCACTCCCCAAGATACTGAAATTCCATTATTCCCAGTAGTCTTAAACACAGGTCCTAGTGAAGTGTGGGACTAGAATCATCTTTGAGTCATGCAAGCTACCTAAAGTCAGGGAATGGAGAAAATAACTAATAATTACTTTCGACCAAATTCAAGGTGAAACTGGTAAACAATGAACTTGAGAGGTGGAAAAGATTGTTTTCTACTAAAAGTCCACTTCCTTGGGTCAAAAGCATTTTCGGCAGGATGATTTTCCAGTAGACCATGAAGACCTGAACATGCCCCAAATATATAATCCCTTACTAAGTGCCAGAGAAACCCCACATTGGCGCTCTGACAAGTTGCCACCAGAATCACTATAGTTTCAGCTCCCAGAGAGGAATCAAAGTCCCTTTTATTAAAATGCATTGTTTATGGCTTACAGAAAGTCTTCCAACACCTGACAGCTAAGGAATGAGCTCAGAAATTAACACTTTGATATTATCAGAGTCAATTCATCTCTCTGGATTCTTTACCCCCTGTTTTTGTTTTTTGTTGTCCTGAAAAGCACGTACGGAAGAGGAATTTCATTCAAGGCACAAAGGAATGACGAAGCTGGCTGGAGAATTGCATTAGTCCCTTTGCTGACCAAACCTCTGATTCATCTGTCCTTTCTGTAAAGACAGAAATGACTTCTTGTTTCAATGAAGGTGGTCCCAAGGATGGGAGAACCCAAGAGAGGTGGCTGAGGATGCAGAGAGTGAAGCTGGAGAGCTCCCAGAGACCACCTCGTCCCATGGAGGCTCCGAGAGGGCACAAGCCTGGCCATCATCACACAGCAAGCTAGTGCGCCAAGGCTGTGGGAAGTCTCAGGAAACCAGAGTCCCGGGGCTAGTACCACCTTCTTGAGATCCTTGGCAGAATTCTCACTGCTTGGAGCCTCAGTTTTCCTATCCACAAAATGGCTGCAGACATGAGCCCAGTGTATTTCAAACTGTTTTTAGTGACTGAACTCCTATTTTAATTTTTCAAGAAAAACCATTCAAGGAATCCCCAAAATGTAAAAAGATGGAAAATGCAGTAATTTTTCTCTTGGCCCATTTACCATGGACACCAAGGGACCCCAGGAACTCTAGGTTCCACAAAAGATTGTTTGAATTTCAGGCATGAACTGAGCATTGAGACACTTCTAATGGGGTTCTACAGTTGTGAAACGTTATTCCTTCACCCCCAAGCTGAATTCTGACTGTGCTGGCTCTTGGCAATAGGACAGTGTCCCTCCCCTTACTCTAGCTCCATCCACTCCCCACAGGCCCCCCCAGTGCAGAGATGGGCTGTGCTCGTTGGAGGGCCCCCTGACTTGCCTGATGCTGGAGGATCCTGGCCCCCTATTAGTATACCCTACCCTGAGGCCATTCTAACTAGAGAAAGCATGGGAAGCTGTGGGGAAAATAATACCTGCTAGAAGGCAAGCAGCCTTGGACTTAGGTCCTATGTCTGTTACGGCTTGCTTGGTGACTTTGGGCAAGTCACTTCCCCTCTCTGAGTCTCAGTTTTCTCTATAGGTACAATGCCAGAGGATATATTGGTCAGGATTATTTTAGGTGCAAAGGACAGTCAACTCAAACTGGCTTCAAAAAATGGAGAAGTAGAAACCATGTGTACTGTTGGTGGGATTGCAAATTAGTGCAGCGGCTATGGAAAACAGTATGGAGGTTCCTCAAGAAATTAAAAGTAGAACTATCCCACTTCTGGGGATATGTACAAAGGAAATGAAAACAGGGTATCGGAAATACATCTGCACCCCCATGTTCAAAGCAGCATTATTCACAATAGCCAAGACTTGGAAACAACCTAAGTGTCTATCAATAGATGAATGGATAAAGAAGATGTCACACACACACACATACACACACACACACACACACACACACACACACATTGGAATATTATTCAGCTGTGATAAAGAAGAAAATCCTGCCATTTGTGAAACATGGATGAACACAGAGGGCATTAAGTGAAATAAGCCAGAGAAAGACAAATATTGCACAGTTCACTTATATGTGCAATGTAAAAAAATGTCAAACTCATAGAGATTAGAAAAGTGATTGCCAGGGGCTGAGGCATGTGGGGAATAGGGAGAGGTCATGGGAGGTTCATAAAAGGGTATAAGCTTCCAGGTATGAGATGAATATGGTCTGAGGATCTAATGTGTAACATGGTGACTACAGTTGATAACACTGGGTTGTATAATTAAAATTTACTAAGAGAGCAGAACTTAGGTTCTCACACACACAAAAAAATGATAAATACTCATATGTGAGGTGATGGACATGTAAATTAACTAGATGGGGGATCCTTTCTCAATGTATAGGTATATCAAATCATAATGATGTACACTTTAAGTACCTTACAACTTTGTCAATTACACCTCAATAAAGCTGGGGGAAAAGATAAATTCAAAATGGAGAAGTGAAAAATACTGGCACATGTGAATGAAGAGCTCACTGGTGGACTGGGTCCAAGCAAGGCCAGATGTCTTTCAGAAGCTGTCATCTGGCCCCTTTCCTTCTTTCAACACTGGTTTGATCTGTGTGGCTTCATCCTCAGGCAGGGTCTCCCCTGTGGTGACAAGATGTCCACTAGCAGCTCCCAACTTGCAGCCAGGTGGCTTCAAGCCCCTAGAAAGCAAGAAGCAGCTCCTTAATGACACTAAGCAGAATCTCAGGACTGGTGCTGATTGGCCTGTCTTGTGTCATGTGACCATTCCTTACACACACACCCTTGGGATCATGCTCTTCTCTGACTGGCCAGGCCTGAGTCATATGCTCATGACAGAAGCCTGGAGTGACAGTCCTCCCCAGAAAGCAAACTGGGTGCTGGGAAGGGCAAATCCACAGAGGATCACTAGAGAAAACCAGGATCCCAACTTGTTTAAGCGTAGAACCCCATCCTCAAACTACAGCTCACACAGGCACCCAATATTCGATTCAGAAGAAAGTTCAAGTTGCCTTGGTTGAGAGAATCGGACAGTTCAGACCTCCGTTCACACACTGCCTTTGCTTTCTCTGTGGATACCAGCTGGGATATTTAAGAGCCCATCCAGCTCCCTAGAAGTGATGTTTTGATGGCCTCTGGCGGCCAGGACTCAGGACCTATACCACCAACAGCAGCCTGAGGTCAGGGACACTGTGCCAACCTTCCCCTTGCTGCTCACAGACCCCGAGCTTAACGTGCTCAGCCTCCCATCCGATGCTTAAATTCCTCCTTAGCCGGCAATCTCTCCACCTCCCTTACATCCATGATCAGGCCCCTCACTCTCCTGCACTCACCCCACTAGGTGTTATGGTCTGTTCAGTCTTTACTCCAGCCTGACTGTGACTGTGACCTTTGAAATGCAGAA
>NW_017732664.1:41770-46048 GCF_001890085.2 Hipposideros armiger
CACCCCCTGCCCAGGGCGGCCCTGCCCAGGAGCTCATCGACCCACCACCTGCCCCCCACCCCAAGACAGGGAGTCCAGTCAGAGCTGCCACTGCTCTCCACAGGCTGGAAGTAAGCCTCAAAATCTTCAAGGAGCTCAAACTGATTCCCCTCCCTAGAGGCTCACCTGGGCTGAGATTACTGCAGGTGGGAGCGAGCAGCCTCCTCTGAAGTCCAGAAACCTTCCTACACTTCCCACCCCATGGGGGGCAGCTCACATGGCCTCCTTGGGCCAGTCTCTTGATGCTTTAATGGGGGTGATGAATCTAGCTCACAGAATAGCCGTGGGGTTCCACTATCAAACACAGTGCCTTGCAAACAGTAGGTGCTTAATAAATGCTGTCTCTCCTCCCTTTAGTCTGGATGCTTACTATAGCATGTTCAAGGTCATCCTCACACTTAACAGCAACCATGAGGAGGCCTGGTGGGGACAAATGATCCCTACTACAGATGGGGAAGTGGAGGTTTGGGGATGGTACTGTGGAAACAGGGTTAGAACCCAGCATTTTACGACATCAAAATGCAGCTCCAGGCTGCGTCTGAGTCAGTGCCTGGGCTGAGAAACCTCTTAGAGAACATGTCACCCAACCCGCTCCCCATTCACAGGTGGGGATGTCAAGGTAGTGCTGAAGATCACAGAGCGAGTTAAGGCAGAGGCAGACTGGACCTTGGTGTCCACGCTCCCAGGCCAATGGATGGGCAGCCTTCACAGCCCAAGACTGGAGGACGCTCTGACAGGACAGGCCCCTCCACTACAGTCACACTCAGCTTTAGGGAGCACCCTTATCCCTCATCTATTAGGGGATTGATTGCTCTGTGTCATGCTTTACCACGATACAGTGGCTTCTCCAGGGCAGGTCCCTGCAGCATACAAGGTCTGAAAATTATGTGAACTTGTTGCAACGATGTTGCTAACCGTTTTTTATATCAGAGGGATTATTCATTATGAGTTTGTACCAACTAGACAAACACTTAACCAAGTTTACTATTTGGAAGTGCTGAAAAGGCTGCATAAAAAAGTTAGACAACTTGAACTATTTGCCAACAATTCATGGCTCTTGTATCACAACAATGCACCAGCTAACACAGCACTGTCTGTGAGGGAGTTTTTAGCCAGTAAACAAATAACAGTATTGGAACACCCTCCTTACTTACTTGATCTGACCCCCAATGACTTAAATCCTGAAGATAAAGGAAATATTGAAAGCAAGACATTTTGATGACATTCAGGACATCAAGGATAATACGATGACAGCTCTGATGGCCATTCCAGAAAAAGAGTTCCAAAATTGCTTTGAAGGGTNTGGTAAATGCCTGATCAGACCCTTACCCTCAACCTTCCTGCAAGTGTTTATTTTCCATCCTTTGCTTCCTCCTTATCCTCAACTTGGGCCACGGTCCCTCCTCCTGCCAGAAGCTTCCTAAAGACTCAACCCTTCTTTCCCCCAAAGAATTGCTGACAAATGCACGGGACAAAAGTGAGTTCTGTGTTTTACAGATGGGGAAACTGAGGCCTGTAGAGGAGGTGCACCTTGCCAAGGCCTCCCCCAGCATCAGCAGCCAGACAGGAACCCCTCTGTGAATGTGTTCCCACCCCTTCACAGGGCCACACAGTGGTTAGACAAGGGGTCAGGCTTCCAGGGTGAAGTCCCAGCCTCAGACCCCACAAGCCACATGACCCTGGCCAATGCCTCCCCTGGGCTCATTCCGCCTGGTTGAAAAATGGAGATAGTACCAGATTTACCCCATAGGATTTAATGAGGTCATTTGTGTTGAGGGCAAAGAACAGCACCCCAGACAGAGAAATGGGCAAGAACTCTGAATTTTTCACTATCATGTGCCAGACACAGCACCAAGCACTGGACGTGCACCATCACCTTTCTTCCTTGCAGAACACAGGGCAGTTATACCTCATTATTCTCATTTTCCAGCTGAGGAAAACTGAGACTCAGAGATAGAAGCCAGGTCTACTGCACCCTCCACCCCTCACACTGTCTGCTCTGAGTTCTGTTGAACAAGTGGACAAGAGCATCTTCTCGTGGGTCATTATCTACCTGCTTCCAAGTCCATGATTTTTCTAATTCTCATTCCCAGGCACTGGCCTAGGCTCTGAGGAGACTGCAGGGAATGGCACAGAGAAGGCCCCTGCTTTTTCTGTCATGGAGAGACCAAGGGTGCCCTTCAGTCTCCATTGCTACCTTCACTATATGCCTCCACTATACCCCTGAAGGAGCTGGACCTTACACAAGTCAACACAGAAAAGACAAAACTCCAAAGTGATAGTACTCTGATGAAGAGAAACAAGAAAGCAAAGAGATGAGGGTGAGAATCCTATATATTAATTAGGATGGCCAGAGAAGACCTCTCAGGAAATATAATTTGAAGTGTTGAGAAAAAGACAGATCACGGCTATCTGAGGAAAGGACAGCAGATGCAAAGGCTCTGAGGCAGGAATGTGTTTGTCAACTTCAAGGAACGGTGAGGTGCCCAGATGGCTAGAATGAACTGGAAGAGGCAGAGAATAGGAGATGATGAGCCTGACCTTAAGGATTCCCAAGAAAGAAGTCTGCCTCTCTGGGTGTTGTCGGCTCCTCCAAAGCATAAGAGATTGTGTTTGGAGGTAGAAACACAGCACCAGTCACTTTTAATCCCAGAACATGCTGCATAAAAACTAACACACCTGCTGGGAATATGAACTGGTATCAAGAGTCAAACATTAAAAATGCACATTCTTTGACTAGGCAATTTTAGCTGCAAGGGTTATCAGTGGCATTTAACTACAGCAGAGAAATCTAGAAAACCTCTAAATGTCAACTGAGCATTTGGTTGTGTGTGTTATTATTATACCACGTCAAGGTCGCGGGAGATGATGTGGCCATGTGAAATGATGCTGTAGAAAAGTGTTTTTTACTAAAATGGAAAGATATGCACTATATATAGTTAAAATGAAAAATGGCATGGGCTGCCCTCCCCACCCCCCGCTAAAGTTACTTCAATTCCCCTGAGCTAGGTTACCATGGAAACTAAAGAGATGCATGGCTTTATGGTTCTATAGCCAAGATGGTAGGTGCTGGGCCATGGCTCTGGGAGATGTGACAGATATGATGGTCACCGCCATGGGTCAGCCCTCTGGTGATGCGCTGACCACAGCTGAGTTCTGTAACAGGACAGGACACTCCTGGGGTCCTGGAGGCCAGCCTGAGGGGAGGGGAGGGGAGGTGTGGGGGCAGGGCTGGGTCTGCTGGCCAGCCCAGACATTGGCAGTCAGCATCCACGCTGCAGTGCCCCCCAGTGCCAAGCTGTGTGTCAAAGCATGCCCCACACAGCCTCCCTTCATCTTTCTAGCAACCCAGTCTAGGAGTTATTGTTGTCCCCACTTTATAGATGGGGAAACTGAGGCTCAGAAAAGGGCACCAACTCACTTGAGGTCTCACACCTAAGCAGCACCAGAGCCAGGACCCAAACTTAGGCCAGGACTCCAGAGGACACGTGATTGGATGGCAGTGCCAACTTACAGCCAGGCTTCCATCTGTCCACTCAACATCTCTCAGTTCCTGCCACAGTCTCGTGATGGGAAAGTAGACCTAGAGAGGTTATACAACCTACCTGAGGCCACACAGCCTGTAGGTGGCAGAGCCTAGGACTCCAACTGCTCCCACTACACACTCCAGCGTCCACATTGGGGAAAGTCCAGGGGAGCTGGAAGAGAGCCACTTCCTGTCCCTAAGGACTTGGTGGGGAAACTGAGGCAGTTGTGGGGGGGGGTTGCTTGGAGCCGATGATGACCCCCTTTCCGGGTACCCCAGCACCCCTGTCTGACCCACGCCAGAGGCTGAGGATCTTGGATGTGGGCTGATGGAAGTATCCACTGGAGGTGCTCAGAGTCGTGGAGTCCCTGAAAGAAGCCCAGAGTGGAGCAGTGACTTGCTCAAGGCCACACAACACAACAGCAGGCAGGGCCCATGGGCCTCCCCTCCCCAGGCACTACAGGCTGGAGTAAGGGGGTTGTCAAGGAGAAGGAAGGAGAGAGCCTGCCTCTTCCAGGCAGGGAGAAGTTCCTCACATCTAGCAATCACGTCATCGGGCCAGGATGCCGTGGCCCTGGAGTCACTGTCTCCGTCCTTCATGACCTCATCTCTTGGCTGGGTCCCAGCGCAGCACGTGGTGCCTGGAATCAATATCTCTTGGCAGGTCCCAAGGCTGTCTTGTCTTCCTTCCCGCCCGCCTCCCCCACCCCCTG
>NW_017732664.1:47363-72129 GCF_001890085.2 Hipposideros armiger
TGGCCATTCCAGAAAAAGAGTTCCAAAATTGCTTTGAAGGGTGGACTAGGCACTGGCATCAGTGCATAGCTTCCCAAGGGGAGTACTTCGAAGGTAGACCGTAGTGATATTCAGCAATGAGGTATGTAGCACTTTTTCTAGGATGAGTTTGTGAACTTAATTGTCAGACCTCGTATGTCCTACTAGCTTCAGGCCACTGAGACAGGGTGTCCTGGGAGGGGCTAAGAGAGGTGAGGACCTGACTAGGCTGGGGCTGTAAAATCAAGGGCCAGGTGCCAGGCAAGCAACAGATGAGAACTGAGAGGAGTTGCTCCTCTGGGCAGATGGAAGGGAGTGGCGGGGACTGAGGTGAGCAAGAGAGCACGTGCCCCACCAAAAGGCAGTGGTAACTCATTTTTTGCCAAGTGAAAATATGGGTTGAGGGGATTCTAGGTTGTTGATATGTTGTTTTCAAGAAAAAGCAATACATCCAGATTTTTATATAAAATCTCATTGAATCAGCAGGGAACGGGGTGGGTTAAGGGGAGACTGCTTGCTATTTGGGCCTACACCTGGAATCTCAGTCTTAACCTCATAAGGTGACTGTGCAAACGCCTCTTGGGTTCTCCAGAGCCCCACAGGCCAGTTTCACCATTTGCTTTCTTCAGCTTCTGGGTGGGGAGGGGAATAAACCCGTGTAGCCCTACTCTCTGCAGGTGGTGTTTGGGCCAAGAAGTAGCACTATGAGGGAGGGACCCTCACCCTGGCACCCTGAGATTAATGGGACCCCCATGAGCAGCCTTGAATTTGCAGCAGTGGATGCAGGTCTGGGGCAATTCCTGGTGTCTTTGCTGAGACTTCCCTTTCTCTGCCAACCCAGAGAGCAGAGAGGAAATGGCTGGGAAATGGCGACAGGGCTATGCTCTGTTATTTAGTGGGCAGTGAAAGTAAGCCTTCCTGCCTCGGGCCTTGTGCATGTTATTCAGGCCACACCTCATCCCATGCATCTTACTCACACAAGCCCAGACGCCCCCAGAGGGCCATGCACAGTGGTGGGCAGGGGCTGCCATATTGGCCTTGAGAGGGCACAGCCCCTGCAGTAGGCAAAAAATGTCCCCTCTCCCCCAGATGTCCACATCCTAATTCCTGGATCCTTGGAATGTGTTACCTTACATCGCAAAAGAGACTTTGCAGATGTGATTAAATTAAGAATGTTGAGATGGGGAGATTATCTAGATTATCTAGGTGGGTCCAAGGTAATCCTAAGGGTCCTTTAAAGGCAGAAGAGGGAGGCAGAAGGTCAGAGTCACAGAGAGACTTGAAGCTGCTACATTACTGGCTTTGGAGATGGAAGAAGGGGCCACAAGCCAAGGAGTGTAGGCAGCTTCTAGAAACTACAAAAGTCAAGGAAACGATTGTCCCCTAGAACCTACAGAAGGAATGCAGCCCTGCCAACACCTTGATATTACCCCTATAAGACTCATTTTGGACTTCGGACCTCCAGAACTGTGAAGAGAATAAATGTGTTAAGCCATTGTGTTTGTGGTAATTTGTTAGAGAAGCAATAGCAAATAATATACATGCCATGTTAACGTGAAGAGGACCTGGAACAGGAGTAGCTGGGGCTGGGGGTAGGAAGCCCTGGAGCTCACATCCCTGAGCATCAGGAGGCCCTGGGCACACCTCCCATCAGACAGTGACCAGAAAGGCCACATGCCTATCATGGATGCAGCTGTGGACACAGGGGTGGCCTCGCCTCACCCAAGCTGGTCTGTGACATCTCACGTCTCTTGCCTCAACAGTTGGTTCAGATAACCAAGGGCAAGGCCAACAAGAGCATAACATCCTCCTCCCCCAGGTATTGGCACAGAAATGGCCCAATTCATGCAAAGGCCAGAACCTCTGCAGTCTCTGACAGAGATCCTGCATGTGAGACCTGGAACCACTACAGCCACTTTGCCATCTTGAGGAGCTTAAAAACTAGAGAAGGCCGGAGCTAGCAAGTCATCAGTGAGAGCCGCTGAGGCCTCAGCCTAAACAATGGCTGTGGCGAAGGCCGACTGTGCCAGAATGAGGGAGATCAGAGAGGAGGACAGCCTATGGGTCCTCCCTGAGCCACAGCATCTCATGTACCTTCTCCCCATGGCAGCCAGGGGCACCACATGGAAACAGCTAGATCAGGACCCTCCACTGCTCAAATTTCCAGTGGACCCTCCTCACTCTGAGTAAGAGCCAAAGTCCTTTCTATTGCTACAAGGCCATGCACCGTTGGACCACAACCTCCCTGACCTCGCCTCCCACCCACTTCCCCTTTACCCAGCCTGTTTCACCTTGGCCCTGCTCTGTAACTCATACACCAGGCACATGCGTACCTCAGGGCCTTTGCCCAGGCTGTGCCCTCTGCCTGGCACGCTCTTCTCAGAGGCTCACTTAGCTCACTCCTCCCTCTATTTCAAGTCTTTGCCCAAATATCACCCTTTCAGTGAGTCCTTCCTTGACCAACCATCTAAAACTGTGAACCCTGCCATCACTCCCACCCATTTTCTGCTTGGTTTTGTTCCCTTGTGCTTATTATCACATCCCATTTATTCACTTGTATCTTTTGTTAAATTGACTGTAGCTCCCCAAGGGCAGGGACCTTCTCTGCTGTAGTCCGTGTCTAGAGCAGCTTCTTACAGAGTGGCTGCAAAATACATACCTGAATCAGAACCAGGAGAGCTCCAGGTGGAGGCTCCAGCTCTGACAACCCTGCCTCGCCCCCCCCTCCCCGCCCCCCCACCACCCTGGGGCCTGGAGCTTGCTCACGGGTGCCCCCCACCGCCTGCGCTGGCCCGTGGCACCTGACCTCTAGAGTCCGCACAGACAACTTTGTTTTAAAAAGAGCAGGCATTCCTGGGCATCCCCCCGCTCACCCCCCAGCCCCCCTCCCCTGGCCTCTGGAGCACACAGGCACGTGTGCTGACAGGCCAGCACGAGTGGATTCCAGGAGCAGAGGGAGCAGCAGGCTGGGCCCAAAGAGGCTGCCCACAGTGGGCACCACCAGCCCCAGCCCCACCCTGGGCGAGCCCCCAAGTCACTACCTGAGTGGGTCCTGCTCCTGGGCACACAGGCACGCACACACGCGCACACACACTCCATTTGGAAATTCCAGAATCTCAGAATCTTAGAGTTTTGAAAACTTGTTTATTTAATTTAACCCATGTTCTATTCTTGCAAGTCTGGGCTATGGCAAATTGTATATACTTCCAGACCCTCAGACCCCTTAAGAATCAAAGCAGAAAAGTCCCATGAGATCATTCTATGGCAGACTCAGCTGGTAGCCCCCACCCCAGCACCATCCTTCTCTTATTTCTCTGATTTTCAGCTGGGCTCCCCAAATAAAGACCTCATTCCCAGCCTCTCTTATATTTAGAAGGGTCATGTGATTAAGTTCTGACCAGCAGAATGTAAGAAATAGTGTCCAGCATCAACTTCCAGGAGCTTTCCTTAAAAGACATTTGATACCCACACTTTGCCTTTTTTTTATTCTTCCTTCCTTCCTCTGTCTCGCTGCTTAGAACTAAGGTGTGACGGCTGGAACTCTGGCAGCTATATTGAACCACAAAGACTAGGTCTCTTCCTTGGTTTGAAGCCAGGAGGTAGAAGGAGGCTGGTCCCCACACCTCTAAGCTTAAATATGAAAAAGATAACATTTTCTCTCTTATTTAAGTCATTGCTCTTTGGGGTTTTCATTTACAGTCCAACCCTCTTATTGCATAGATGGAGCAAGTGAGGCCAGAGTTAGGCATGGACCTTTACAAGGCTAGACAATGAGTCAGGGCAGAGCCAGTGCAGAACTGAGAGCCCCTGGGCTGGCTTCTCTGATTGCTCTAACGAGTCACAGGACCCTCTTCCCCCAGGTTCGCACAGACTAGCCCCCTGCCTCATTCCCACCCATTGAGGTTCCCAAGGCCCCCAGAGGCAGCCCTGCATGGAGGCATCAGAGGCCTGGGCTCCACCAGCGGGGGGGGGGGGGGGGGGAGTGAGCCTGGGCAAGCCCTTCCCCTCTCTGGCTACATGTGTGCTTCATCAGCCCCAGTTATTGGCCTCCATGTCTCCCTTCCCTAGACTCCCTCAGGATTCCTGGGTTCTGATTCACCCTCATCTTAAGACCAGAGGTCCTTAAAACCAACGGTCCCTCAGCCCAAGCCCTGTCCGTTCCACAATATCCCTGGTACATGGTCACCCAGGTGCTGCTTAGACAGAGAGGACACTTCCTCCCCGACAGTGCAGCCCAGTCCTTCTGAGCTCTGACTGGGACACTTGGACTGCACGTGGAGCTGGAAGCAGCCTGCTGGTCCTAGCCCTGTCCTCTGGGCTCACCTGGGGATGGGGACCAGGACTCCGACGTTGCTCCTCTCCACATCCATGGCATTTGATGCACTGCCTCTTTCTGAATTCTGCACACTGGGGAGCAGCTCAGACGGGAGAGTGGGGAAAAGGGAATGCAGACCACTCAGGGTCTCCTCAAGGGCTGGATTTTTATCTCCATGGACAATGGAGCTGCAGAAACAGATCCAGCCTTCGCTGGTGTGGGAAGGGACCCAGCCCGTGCTCTTCATGCATTACCTGACTTAATGTTCATAATAATCCTCTAAGGTACACTTGGTTATTGCCCACATTTCACAGATAAGGAAACTGAGGTACAGAGAAAGTTGTCCATGGTGACTGCCCCAACAAATCCAGATTCAATCCAGGTGTGTCCTTCTCCAAGACCCTCACTCTTTCTGGGACCCACGCCTGCCCATGGCACCTGGAGCGGGCCCCAGTGGTGGGTCTGAGCACTCACCCACCACCTCCCAGTGCCCCTCCCTCAGTCCTCCCAGGCCCACGTCAGAACAAGACTCCAACTTGCAGGAGAAATTATGAATAAGGCAAAAGAAAGTTGTCCTGGCCCCTGTGAATGCCTTAAGTATTTAAATTCTTTTTCATAATTATCTCAAATAGTAATTATTGCAGGAGCAGATGCGCTTATCGCAGACAAGAAACCACCTGCCTTCCCATTTTTGTCAAAAGTGGAAACACTGACATTATTTTTGCGATTCGCTTCAATGCTGTTTTCAATGTAAATACCACCTTAACCACAAGAAAAATACCCTGGGAGACGCTGGAGGTATTCGAGGTTTTGGAGGAATTATTCCATGAGGGCTGCAAGTGTTTCACAAGGACCTAGGCAAAAAGGGGCATGGAAGGGTCCTCTCCATGCCAAAGGGAAAAGTGCACCAGCTGAGAGAAGGTTTTTACTCCAATGGGGGGCGGTTCACATGGTGCTCCCCCAAACCCCTTCCTCCTCTCTTCTCCCAACTCCCACCCCCACTGTCAACTCCAGCTGCCTCCCCTGGGCTGCCCACCCTCTGGAAACACCTCATTCACTCCCAAAGAACATCAAAATCAAGGGGCTCCCTCCAGGCCCTATTGGAAACAAGGGGCCCCAGCTCCAATAGGAAGCTCTAAGAATTGAAAGATTGGAAGGGACCAGGAATGCGGCATTCCGAGATTTGCAGGTCTCTAGTCTTGCACAGTCAGGCACAGGGGAAGTTGGGGAAGAAAAAGGAACATCAGTGGCTACAGCCTGAAAACTGACCACCGCAAACTCCTTCCTCACGGAGTTCTGAGGAAGCAGAGCATCCTTTCCCTCTCAGTCTGAGCTGGCTCGTCAGGGAGGGAGTGACCTCCCTGGGGGTCTGCAAGCAGGGCCTGGATGGTCACTATGTGAAGGTCACTTAAGCTCTGAGTGACAGGCTGGGGACAGGGGCCTTGAGGGGGCGGCCCTGTGACGGGGCAGGATAAGCCATGGCCAAGAAGCGAGCTCCCACATTCAGTCCTATGTCTGCCACAGGGTGGCCTTGGCCAGGCTGCCAGTGCTCTCTGGGCCTCAGCATCCCATCCATCACATGGACAGGCAGTCTTAGAGGAGCCTCTAGCGCTCACTCCTGGGCTGTACAAGTTGGGCAAATCCCTCCTCTTCACAATCTTCAGTGTTCTCATCTGAACAGCAGGTTTCTCCCGTGCGCTATGCCCCCAAGTCATTAATGTCATTGTCATGATCAATTATTGCCATTGAGTATTTACTAAGTGCAAGGCACTATGCTGAGTACCCGGCACACACTCTGCATCATGTCAGTTTTCTTGCACAGGGTTTCCACGCTGTAGTCCTACGATCATCCCCATTTAGCAGACGGGAAACTGAAGCTCAGAGAGTATAAGCGCTTTGCCCAAGGCCACACAGCTAACTGGCCGAGGTTCACATGACTGAAAGCAGACAATGTTACTGAGACCTATGCCGTGCCCCCTAGAGATGGCAGGAGCTCTGATTGCTCCTATTTCAAGGATGCAGGCATCAAGGCTCAAGGGAGACTCACTTTACCACAAAGGGTGGAGCTGGGACTTTAGCAGGTGCAATTAACGGTCAGAAGGGAGGCACTTGAGAAGAGAGTAGTACAGGTGGGTACTGAGATGCTAGCGGGAGAGGTTCATATCCAGCCTGGGCTGCCTGAGTGTCCCCACAGGGTTCAGTGGGCCCTTAAACTTACCACTCCTTTCCAGTTGTGTTCTCTGCTGCCCTCACGTGGTCAGTGGAGTAAACGGGGTCTCTGGATCTGGCTTGAGTGAGGAAGGGATGGCTGGACCTGGCAGAAGGCAAGAGGGCCGTGGCCTGGCTGTGAGACACAGCCTTCTCTCTAGTCTCACTCGCCCCCCTCCAGCCCCCGCCCCCCCCCGCTCCCCGGACAGTCTTACTTCTCGGCCTTCCCCCTTGCAGGTGTTTCCACCTGGGACACTCTTCTCTGCTTTTTCACATGGTGGCCACCTTCTCATCCTCCAGCTTCCTGGTGCTATGACACCTCCTCTATCTAACCTAGGCCCCTGCTGTTCTCTACCCTCAGCTCTGCTCTGACATGCATCGCATACCACCTGACATCACATCCTGAATTTGTTTGTTTGTTGACTATGCCCATTTCTCCAGCAACATCAGCTCTGGTGTCTGCCACACAGTAGGTGCTCAATAGTGACTTTTGAACAAATGACTGCATGAATATTCCCATCAAATGGCTGTCCATTTGTTCACCCCCATTATGGGGCAGCTATGACTAAAACTGGTCACTTTCTCACAAGTTTTGGTCCTGTCTTCCCAAGGGTTCCAGCCCTACCCTCCTACCCCAATACACCCTGCAGAGAATTATGGACCGCAGTTGGAACCCCTGAGGATGTGCTTCTCTTGGCTCAGCCACTCCACCTCCTCACAGGATGGAGTCTCCAGGGGTTGCTGTCCATCTCAGAATCCATTGAAGGTTCTAGAGTGCAGCACAGGAACCAGGGAGCTCAAAGAAGAGCAAAGCAGAGCTGGAACATCCCCTCCATCATTGCGAGCACAGATCTTCAGTAATGTGGCCTGACAGAGTCATTGGCTCAACAAACATATCTTCATTGCTGTTTTCTGCTGGTGCAGAGAGGTCTGCAGAAATGAATCTGGTCTGGATATATTGCTCATGGGAGAGACATACAGGCTCAGCCCCCTTCATCCCACCCATTTCTGTCTGGCCGTGTGAGACTTGGGCAAGCGCTTTAGCCTCCTTGGCTTCAGTTCCTCTTAGGCCATGTGGGTCTGGTGAGAATGGTCACAAAGTTCCCTGGGACCCTGGGAGCCCCCACCTCATTACATTGAGCCTGCCCCTGCTCTGAACCTGTACCTTTCACAAGCACGCCTCCTGATGTGCCTTCTTGCTCCTCTAGCTACAACACATCCTCCCCTTGCAGCTCAAGGGATG
The DNA here is from genome assembly GCF_001890085.2 of Hipposideros armiger. Lineage (NCBI taxonomy): Eukaryota > Metazoa > Chordata > Mammalia > Chiroptera > Hipposideridae > Hipposideros > Hipposideros armiger. The sequence continues at coordinate 55,148 of NW_017732664.1, forward strand.
GCAGTCTCAGCAGGGAGAGGGGCTGTGCCCAGGCCCAGAGGGACAGCCAGTGGCATACAGGGCTGCCGTCCACCTGCCTAGCACCCAGCTGAGATGGCCTGGCAGTGGCTGTCATTGCTCTCTTCTGGGTGGAGGGAGATGGTCTGGCCAAGGCCTCCCCATACAAGCCTCTCTCTCGCTTTTATTTTTTATTTTTTTAAATTGGGGAATTGGGGGAGGGGAACAGTGTTGGGGAATTGGGAAGGGGACCAGCCAAGTTGTTGTTCTTCAGTCTTCGTTGTGGAGGGTGCCAATCGCCATTTGGCTGCTCGTTGGCAGCTCGTGACCTGTAAGCTCAAGGTGCTGTGTTCAATCTTAGTTGCAGGTGGGTGTAGCCACCTTCCCAACAAGAGTTGAACTAGCAGCCTTGTTGGTAACAGCACACGCTCTATCCACTGAGCCATCCGGGCGGCAGCTCAGCTCAAGGTGCCGAGTTCAGTCTTAATTGCAGGCAGGCATAGCCCACCATCGAACAGGCAGTCTTGTTGTTAGGAGCACGTGCTCTCACCAGCTGAGCCATCCTGCCACCTGTTGGCAACTCAGCAGAAGCTCACTGGCCCATGTGGGAATTGAACCTGCAGCCCTGTTGCTCAGAGCTCGCGCTCTTAAGCTAACTCTTAACCAACTGAGCCACTCGGCCGGCTCCAAGCCTCTCTCTTGCTGTGTAACAAAGTTAGGGGAGAGAGCCACCCACGTTTATTGAGCACCTACCATCCTGAATGTGCCCCCTCAGCGCTACATCACAGGTGTCTGCATCCCATTTTTCAGGTGGGGAGACTGGGGCTTGGAGCATTCAGCAACTTGCCCCCGCTGCCCAGCTGGTCAGTTTGGCCCAGCACAGACTTCACCTTCTACATCTCAACCTGCTAGGGACTTTCATTTCTCCTTTTCTTCCCAGAAAAAGTTTGGGCCAAATGTCCCCTGGATGCTCCCAGCCATTAGGGTCCACACATCTACATTTCTCAACTTCTTGATTCTCTGAACCTCCTATTTTAAGTCTCTGGGTTTCTGAACCCATGCGTCAAATACACTGTCATGAGTGACAATAATTACCACCTCACAGATGTATCATATGCACTGACTCATTCTGCCCTCACCACAACCCTGTGAGGCTGGTTCCATTATTAACCCCATCTCACAGGTGAGGAAACTGGGACACAGAGAAGTTAAGAGACTTGCCCAGCTAAGTGGAAGAGCCAGGATTTGAACCCAGGAAGTCTGGCTCCACGGTCTGTGCTTCTCACCACCCTACACTGTACTGAAATTCGGAGAGCACCTAGTCCAAAATTCAGATGCTGAGATTTGAAAATTGCATTATAGACAGATCTAAGAGAGTGTAATCTCCTTAGTAGAATGTTCTCAATACCTCCACCTCCGGTCTGGGAAAATGATCACACCCAGAGATCTTGGGGTATTCATGCCCTTCAAAGAAGTGGCCCAAGGGCAGCTGCAGCTGCTGCTCCTGCAAAGTGCATGCGGCAGTTGGCTTCCTGGAGGAGGCCCCTCCACCTTGGTTGGTTTGGGGCCCCTGTTATGGCTCGCCCAACCCCATCTTGCTCACACAGACACTAACACGGAAGCTGAGGCCGCATCGAGGGGGATCTGAGCCAGCCCCATCAACCTCTCCAGGGTCAGTGGTGAGTGGCCAGACAGTGGGTGCGGTAAGCAGCCCACATGACCCAGGCCTTGGAAAGCGTCTGGGAAACTCTCAGCGCCAGGCCCACCCCCTCATATGGCTGTGGCTCGAGTTCTGCTTCCCACGTAGCCGCAGCGCCCCCTGCCGTAGGCCTGCGGCGACCGGCTCCGGCCTTGAACGCGGGCAGGCGCTTCCTGCGGGAGCCAGAGCCGGGATGCCTCGGGCGGCCAAGCCCGGTCGCGTCCCGTCCCGGGAAGGGAAGAGGCGCCCAAGGCCGGGCGGGGAGTGGCATAGGGCTGGCGCGAGCGAACCAGAGGAAGGCGGCGGGCAGCTGGCAGACAGTTGGAGGGAGCGGCTCCCCGGCGGGCTGACCCTCACCACCAGCTTCAGGGGACTGGCTTTTCCAGAGTGGCCTGGGCTTCCTGTCCCCTGCTGCAGGCTAGAGCAGCAGCCAGGAGGGGGAAGAGAGCGACCACACCCCTGAGCTTGGAGGTGACTGACCTTCCCGCTGCAGCTCTGCCCTAGGGAGATGTGGGCAGGGGTTCAGCCTGCCCACCACCCAGCTGTGCCCAGCAGGCAGGCCCTCCCTTCCTGCAGCCAACTGGAGCAGAGGGAAATGCCTTCAGCTGTAACCACGCTGACAGCCATCATTGGAGCCAGTGCGGCCCACACGGGAAGAGCCCACATTCTGCCCCAGTGGGCAAGGGAGTTGGGAGATGGATGGGCTCCGCATTGATTTTCGTAAAGCAGAACTGTGTGCAGATGGAAATGCCAGAATTAGGGGTGTCAGGAAAGGCGGGGGGAACATAACCTGCCTAAAAACAGTGGGTTGAGGACACAACCCTGACCCAGATGCCCTGGGTCCCAATGCACCTGACCCTCCACCGCTACCAGGTGAACTCTTCCTCACAAACAGAAGACACACTGTAGGCTGAGTGTGAGGAGGATGCCCAGACTGGGGCTTTCAACAAGCACAGACCTCAGGCAGCGTTCTTTTCCAAAATCAGGCAGCGGGAGCCCCAGAAGGCAAAGCTCCCTATATGGAAAAAACTGAGGTGGCTGCTCCCTCTCCTAGAGCCCAGCACCTCTGCTTCCACCACACCGCCCACACCCCCAACCCCAGGACAAAGCCACCAGGAAGTAAAAACATCATGTTAGCAGGCTGTGAGAGGGAGAGTCCAGGCCCAAGGGTATAGATGGGGAAACTGAGGCCTAGAGAAGGGCTGCGACTTGCTCTGAGTGCCCTGCACAACCCTCACATTTCCACCATCATAGCACTCATCACACCACAGGGTCTGTCCACCAGGGACCTCAGACAATCACACAACTAAATATATAAAATAATATCAGTGAATGTGCTTGGAAGAAAAATGTAAAGGGTAAGAAGATAGGGGATGATAGGCAGTGGGGGAGCGGGGCTTACTACAGACATGGGGTCAGGGAAGACCCTTATGAGGTGACATCGGAGAAAAGACCTGAATGAAGGGAGGGAAAAAAATCTTATGAATGCCTGGAAATAAATATTCCAGGCAGTGCAATGGCCCTGAGGTGGGAACGTTTCAGGTGAGCTCAGGGACAGTGAGGATCTCCATAGTGGGTGTGGAAAGGGAGATGAGGTTGGGGAGGTGGGCATGGGCCAGAACTGCAGGTCTTACAGACCACGGTGAAGAACTTTAATTTATCCTGGCTATGATGGGAATCAATGGAGGGGATTGAAAAGAGCCAAGCGATTTAAAATAGCACTCAGGCAGCTGTGAGGGAAAGGGTGTGCACACTGGGGGGCTGTGGTAAGGGAGGAGAAACAGCAGTTACAGTGAGGGGGGAGGGGGGAGACACAGTGGCACTGGAGCCAGGCTGCTGGCAGTATGGCAGTAGAGGCGGGGGGGTTGGGTTCTGGCGTGTTCTGAGGGCTGATCGCGCAGCACTGGCCTGCAGCTGCCTGTAGGGAGGAGTAGCTCCCAGCCAAGGAAAGGTCAGGCTCTGAAATGTTCTGAGGGCCCAGCAGGCAGGACTCACTGATGGTTTGGATGTGGGGGCTGAGAGAGAAGAGTCTGGCTGCTCTGGGCTTCTAACTGAGTGACTGGGTGACCGTGGCACCATCCCATGCATCCCCTGATCCAACTCAGGCTCGGCCACCCCCACCCCTACCCCTTCCACTGTGACTCTGGGAACTCGGTTTGTAGCCAGCAGGGCCTCTAAAGCCACCTCTCTCCTTACTCCATGCCGACCTAAGCCACCACTCGCTCCAGAGGATCCCTGCTGAAGAAGCTCCCTCTCCAACCTCAGTGCTTGGGGGGATGGGCAGGAAGGTGTGCAGGGGCCAGTCCAGCTAAAACCATGTGGATGGGGGAGGGGCGCTCCCCAAAAGGAAACAGGGGAGGAGTGGTTGCTACAAGCAGGGCAGGGCCTGCCAAGTAGATACAAACAACTGATGCCTTGTGCAGGAGTCACATTAACTAATGTCCCGGGGAGCCTGAGGCCCAGGGAAGTGGATGTCCTAGTTAATGTCCCTCTGCTGGACCAGACAGGGCTCACCTAAGGCACCATCAGTCAATGCTTCCCCTTCACCATGGCTGATAGGGCTTATCCAGGGGGTTCCCATCCCACAGCAGTGACAACGTAACTGTGTTCACTCCAGGCCCAACCGGAGGGGCACTCGTGCCTCTACTCCTCCTGCCCACCTCCTGGGCCTCTGGCCCTGCTAGGCCCCCTGCAGGGAGGGCTCAACATTGGCCCAAGGGCGTTGGCTGGTAACCAGTTCTCGGGTGGAAGCATCCAAGCAGAAATCCTGACACAGCTGACAATGCCTGGGGCAGGCACAGAGACCCACTGTCCCCTTCCTGTCCCCACCCTTCCTGGAGTGTTCCACAGGGTCAGAGTGGCTGGGGTGGGGAGGACAAGCACATAAACCTTGGCCCCTCCAGGCTGGACCAGCCTTGAGCTTCCGACCTGATAAATGGACTGCGAGGAGGATGAGGCATGGCACAGCACTGACCTTTTAGGGCTAAGAGTGAGGGATCCAGGGGGCTGAGCCCCACTGGGGACCCTCAGGGGCCTGTGTGGCAGCCATAGCAAAGGCCCCCACCAAGGAGCATGCAGAGAGGAACCTGGAACGGGTGCTTCAGGTATTGGGGGGTAGTGCAGACCAAAGACAGGCCCCAGCCTGGGACGACCCCCCACCTGCTGCCATCATGACCTCTCCGCCGTACTCCTTCCTTTAGCTCTGGCCCCAACATGCACAGTTGGGCAAACTCTGATTATCATCTGAATAGCTGGAAAGGACCAAATCATTCTCTCAGTCAGCTCATGGGCGGGTGAGGGGAGTGCACAAACATGTCTGTTTATTCATTCAATAAATATTTATTAGTGCCTATTTATGCTGTTCCTGGTGCTAAGTGCTGGGGAAAGAGATGATATTTATCTACGTAAATTCTGAGAAGGGCTACCCCATAGGGATGCGTGAAGGCAGTAGGGGCACAAAGCAGGGATGTGCCAACCCTGTGTGTGGTGATCAGAGCGGGGCATTGCAAGATGAGTAGGAGTTTGCCAGGCACTCCAAGCACAGGCACGAAGGTGTGAAGATGCTTGGAGAGAACTGGGAAGGGATCATGGCTGGGGTGGCTAGAAGGCAGGGAACTTATAGGGAGCAATGCCAGTCTGTGGAACTTGGACTTGATGTCATGGAGATGGGGAGTCACGGTGGGATTTACACAGGAGAGGGACTAAAGCTGAGTGCCTCCTCCGCTAGCAGAGCCTCGGCCATCTTCCTCTCACCTCCTGACACGGCAAGCAAGAACGCTCAGAAAGACCAGGTGTCCTGTCCCTCATCATCCATGGCTGGACTGTGTGTGTGGCCTGGACAAAATACTCGACCTGTCTGGGCCTCAGTTCTGCATTTGTAAAGTGGGGAGGATCAAGGAAGGGCGGGTCAGTCTGGTTAGGCAAGAAGGCTACACACGTAGCCCACTTGTCTCTCCAGAGGAGGCAAGGCAGACCCCACTGCAGACCACTTGCCACCCTGAGGGCCACAATGACCAGGATGACCACAGGGCTGTGGGTCAGGTGGCTGCCAGACCCCAGGCACCAGAGGTCAGAACCCCGTACACACACACACACACACCCAGAACAGTGGTGCCCCCTCTACCTTAGACGCATTTCCACTCAGGTTCGCTTGCCCACAAAACGCGACTACAGACAGGACCGCTTATGCCCTGTAGGGGCACATATGGGCCCTGTTTGGGGATGCAGAGAAGTCCTCGTCGTAGTGTGCTCGGGAAAGTCCATTTACATCCACTGTCCCAGCCTAATTATGAGGGTGCTCCCTTTCTCATTCAATGGTGCAGATCTAGACAATGAGGTATATGGTCAGCTGCCTCTTCCTGGGCACTTGCTGCTGTTACCGTTCCTCTTGAGAGGGTTTCTTAACCATTGTGGGTGCATGCATGTGCATGTTTGTGTGTGTGTGCACATGTGCATGTTTTTGTGTACCTGCATATGTGTGCATTTGCATGTGTGTGTATGCATGCATGTTTGTGTGTGCACATGCACGTGTGTGTGCATATTTGTGTGTACCTGTGAGCATTTTTGTGTGCATGCATGTGCCACAGATGTCTTTGGCAGCTGGAGAAACCTGTAGGTTTTTAAATGCTAATTATATTGAAATTATAGTTATCAAAATACTGAAAAGAAGTCTGTAATAGGGCACTATGTGGGCTTCTTTCTTAACACAATGAATAACACTTTCTAGCGGCAGATCTAACATCCACGGTAATTTTAAAGTACTGATGAGCATAAGCAGTATTTTGAGATACCTGAAATGTGATGTGAGCACAGCTAATGCTACTGTAGTTTGTTGCCTGTGTTCATAATGAAAGGAAATGCTACATTTCCATTAGGGGTTAGTGGCAAACAAAAGATGTCATTTTTGTGCATCTATATTCACAATCCTGATTTCTTTCCAGGTTCCAGGAGTGGCTCTAGGAGCCAGCCCTAGCCCTGCCCCGCGCACCCCCTCCCGTCCCCTCATCTGCACTTGTGGCTATCCACAGTTCCCTGAGCTACAGGTATGCACCCCAAGGCCTGGAGGAGCCTCCGCAAACCCAGACCTCACTTCGACCCTGGGCCAGCTCCGCGAAGCTCTAGGGGCAGCACCCATAGTCTTCCTGCCCACTGCCTGGGACTCAGCTCTGTACGCACACCCCTACTTTGCACCTCAGAACTTCCACTGCTCCCCAAACACCTCACAACTCTGTGCCTTTGTGCATGCTGTTGCCTCTGCCTGGAGTGCCCAGCCTGATTCTCCACATGGGTAACTTTTGCTGGGCCTTCAAAGCCCACTGGAGGCAACACCTCCTCCAGGAAGCCTTCCCTGATGGCAATGTAATAGCCCCTCTAAGTGTCCACAACCCCCTGCAGCTTCCTCACCACTGCAATGACTGTCCAAATGGTCATACCTGTTTCTGGAGTTGTGTCCAACTCCACCAGACTGAGCTTCTGGAGGCTGGGTAAGACAGTGCGGTGAGCTATTTTTCTTCACAGACTATTTTTCAGAGCAGTTTTAGGTTCACAGCAATGTTGCATGGGAAGTGCAGAGTTCCCCTCTACCTCCTTCATCCACACATGTACAGTCTCCCCTGCCATCAACACCCCCACCAGAGTGGCACATCTGTTACCATCCATGGACCTACAGGGACACACCATCATCACCCAAAGTCCATAGTTTACATGAGGCCTCTCACTCTTGGTGTTGGACATCCTGTGGGGTTTGAAAAATGCATAATGACATGTGTCCATCATTACACTATAAAGAGTAGGTTTTTTCCTTTGGACTTTTTTATTTATATAAAACAAACATCTGTGCATTATGTACAGGTCTGGTTACCGGGTGGGCAGGCAGGCAGGCAGGGTGTCAAGCTGGGTGGGAGAGCAGTGGCAGCCAAAGGGGGCATGGAGGGGGTCTGCATCCTTGCCTGGCCAGTGGGGCTGGCTTCTCCATTCCTGCCACCCAGCCTGCTCCCCCACAGTATCCCTCTCCCCAGCCAATGCTGATGGCTTTCTTCTCTTGGTGGTGACCTCCCAGCATGAAAGCAGGGTGAGGGAGCCTCTTCCTACAGAAAAATTAATAGGTGCCTGGGGTGGGGTCTAACCCACCCCCACCCTCAGTCCCAGGCCTGCAGCAGCTGTCTTCCAAATTGGGTGTAAGAGAAAAGCTGGTTCAGGAAGCCAGGCCCGGGTCCAGCCAGGAGAGGGGCAGGTGGTATCTAGCAACTTGTGTCACCCCTGTGGCCCTGGGAGTGGTGGGCAGAGCCAAGCAGGGGCAGAGGCAAGGGGCTCTCATCCCAAGGCTTTAAGGTAGAGCAGGGTGAGGGTGTTGCAGTCCTGGGCTGGGCCAGCCTTTGGCACAATGAGGGGAGGGCAGCACACTGGCTGTGGGCAGGGCCCAGGACAAGCAGGGAACTGAAGGGGGCGTGAAGCCCTTGGTCCTCCCACTCCAGGGCCAGCGCACAGGCACTGGGGACAAGGGGTGGGGCCTGGGCCACTGCCTGGCTTTTATAGTGTCTTCACTGCCCCCAAACTGCTCCACCTCGGTGCCCCTTCTGTGCTCCACCTACTCACCCCTCCCTCCCCCCGACCCCTGGCAACCACTGTCTCCATAGTTTTGCCTTTTTCAGAATGTCATATAGCTGGAATCCTACAGTATGTAGTCTTTTCATACCGGCTTCTTTCACTTAGCAATATGCATTTAAGGTTCTTCCATGTCATTTCCTGGCGCGATAGCTCATTTCTTTTTAGTGCTGAACAATACCCCACTCTCTGGACGGGCCAGTTTATTTATCCATCACCTACTGAAGGACATCCTGGTTGCTTCCAAGTTTTAGCAATGACAAGTAAAGCTGCTGTAAACATGTGTGAAGGTTTTTGTGTGGATGTAAGTTTTCAGCTCATTTGGGTCAATACCAAGCAGTGTGACTGCTGGATTGTGTGGTAAGAGTATGTTTAGTTCTATAAGAACCTGCCCAACTGTCTTCCCAAGTGGCTGCCTCCCTATCAATAATGTATGAGAGTTCCTATTCTCCACAGCTTCACTGGCGTTTGGCGCTGTCAGTGTTTGAGGTTCTGGCCATTCTCATGGGTGTGTACGACATGAAGCATCTCTTCATGTTTATCAACTACCTGTAGATCTTCTTTGGTGAGATGTCTGTTAAGGTCTTTAGCCCATTTTTAAATCAGGTTGTTTTCTTATTGCTGAGTTTTAAGAGTTCTTTGGTTTTTTGGGGGGGTTTTTGGTGTTTTTTTTAATCACTGTCCTTTATTGGCTATGTCTTTCACAAATATTTTCTCCCGGTGTGGCCCTTGTCTTCTCATTTTCTGGAGCCATGAATTTTTGCGGTGAAGCACACCTGGGTTCAAATCTGTGTGACTCTAGGCAAGTCACATGCTTTCCAAACCTCAGTTTCCCCTCTGCAGAGCAGAAAAGAAGCCGTCCCTCCCAGGTTTCAGTGGGATGAAATGAAACCTTAGTGATGCAGAACCCCTGCACATAGCACATAGGCTGCCGGGTAGGCACTGGGGGAGCCGCGTCATCTCAGCTCTCTGGGTGGTGCCCTTTTCCCAAGTTCCACCATTAAAGCACCTGGCTGTTAAGGGTGGTCCCATCAATGGCAGGGGAGGCCAGGTCAGTAAGCCATTTGACAGGAAAATTCTTGTGGGTGGGAATTCTTGGTCCCATGGGGAACAAAGGATCCATCCCCAGGAAGAAGAGAGCGTTAGGGCCAGAGACACACTTGCTTGCTATTCAAGGGAGGGTTGGCCAGTCTGCCAAAGTCAGGGCGCCAGCTAGCCACATCCCCTGAGGAGCACCCTTCACTCAGCATCCAATGCCTTTCCCATCTGGCTTCCCTCAGACCTCCAACCTCTGCTCCCACTACCCCTTCCCTCTAACCACGCTGGCCAGGGCTTCTAGAGTGGCCCTCTTTGTCACCACATACACCTTTCCCCATGCCCAGCTGTACAAATGCATCTGTCTCCATGGGCAGTGGGCAGAGCTGCTGGGCTGGGGCTGCAGCCACGAGGGGGCACCACTGTCCCACAGATGTGCCTGAACTCACCCAGAGTGTCAGAAGGCACCACCTCCGTCTTAAGGGCTTGCAGAGCAATGCTTGTCTCACAAAATCATGGAATCTGGACAACATGGAAGTTCAAGGTTCAGCTCGCACACCTCCACTGATGGGGTGCACACCACCTCCAGCCAGGCTGTCCCACCCATCGCAGGACAGCTCTTCCTGTGAGAAACAGGCTTTGCGGTGATCTGGGACCTACGTATTTTGCAGAAGCCAGGCATTTTAAGAGGCCATGGAGACTAACAAATCCAATATTTTAAGAGAACAACTTTACTTTGGGAAATCACAGAAGAAGGAAGACCGGGGTTTCCAGAAAACCCAAAATTTAAAACTTGATGTGAAATTTCTCAATGTTTACCTGTTGTCTCAAAACTTTTCTAAATATTGTGCCAGCCAAGCAATGGAGCATGTGGGCCCGGGGCTTGCCACACAGGCCCTGGTGTGTGGTGTGGCTCAGTGACTTGGATGGAGCCAGCCTCAGATGGCCATGTACGGTGCTCAGATACCCCCACCTGCACATGGGCCAACAGCACTGCCTGCCCCTCTGCTTGGCACATGTTGGGAAGTGAGATCATCGATGGAGACACAGGTTACAGGAGGTTGATGGGTGCTGCCTTTCTGGAGGGCAGCCTGATAAAATGTGGCCACAATAGGACTGTAGACACCTGGTGACCAGCAGCTGACGCCTAGTTTTGTGTCCAGAGAAGGCCCCAATGGCACGAGGATGTTCATGGTGACAGTCTGGGGGGTTGGTACCTGGGAGCAGCCTTGGTGTCACCACAGGGGTAAATCATGGGTGTGGAGGGTGGAGGGCCCTGCAGCAACAGACCAGGTGCACACAGCAACAAAAATAAGTTCAAAACGGTACTGAATGCAAGGCAGTTAAGAAACCAAATGACATCTATACCACAATACCATTAAAGATCTAAAAATACATGCACAGAAGAATGTAGTATGGAAAGAGGGAGAAGAAAGAGTCACTTTACATCCAGGGAACCCGACAACCACAACTTCAGCCAGTTGATCAAGGTCAGCATCAACAGTGACATGTCATGTTAACAGCATGTACCCCTGATAAGGTATGGTCTTCCTCCCCAAAACTCCCGATCCCAGCCTAATCCTAAGGAAAACAACCATGGTCCAGGAGAGGGCACCTTACAGTACACCTGACCAACACTCTTCACGCTGTCAAGGGCAACAGAAACAGGATGGTATGGAAGCCATCGCTGCCAGGAGGAACCATGACTGCTGGTAATGTGGGGTCCTGGATGGTGTCCTGGGTCAGAAAAAGGATATTAGGCAACAACTAAGGAAGTATGAATAAACTGTGGACTTTAGTTTATAGTAGTTTATCATTATTGGTTCATTCATTGTGACAAATGTATACAATAATGTAAGATGCTAACAATAAAGGAAATTGAGGGTGGGGGTGTGCAAGAACTCTGTACTATCTTTGCACTTTTTCTATAAATCTAAAACTATTCTAAAATAAAATCTTTATTTAAAAAATGCACTCACACCAAGCCACAGTACTCATTTTCTAAAGCTCCTCCTCACACAGAGACACACAACAAAGGTGTCAGCATAGGGCCCGGAGGAGAATAAGGCCACCCACACAGGCCCCAGGGACAGTAGTGTGGTGAGCGACAGCCCTCTACCCAAGGTCTGAACAGCAGCCCAACAGAAAGGCCAGCAGCCCTAGGTGCGCCCCACATGGCCCTCAGTGCATGGACACACCAGCCGTCCCTCACAGGCCCCAGGAAGGAGGCTCCATGCTGGGACAGTGAGCACGGCACAGATCTCCCACTGCAGGTGTGCTCACTTCCACCTGGAAAGGGCAGGCGGGCTGACCAAGGCCGGCCCCCCCAGGCACCAGGAAGCTTCCACAGGGGAGGACAGCAGGCAGACTGGGGCCTGCCGGGAAGATACATGACTACCTAACTGCGCGCGCGCGCATATGTGTGTGTGTGTGTGTGTGTGTGTGTGTGTGTGTGTGTGTGTGTGTGTGTGTGTGTGTGTAGGGGGCTGTGTTTCACGTGACACAGGCCTTGAACTGCTGCCCCTCCTCAGGGCCTGGGGAGCAGAGTCTATACAGAAGGGCAGAAACATTAACATCAGCTGAAGGTTGCCATTCTGGTTCAGATGGGTCCAGCAGGCTTGTCCAGTCTGACGAGCAAGTCCTAGACTTGTCCCTGAGATAAGGGGAGAGGGGCCTGGAAATAACAGGGCTGAAGTGGTAAGATCAGCACCCAAGGCCCCCCTCACCAAGGTGCTGATATCCCCAAGAGATCAGCTTCTACAGGGACCTGCCCTCAGCACTACAATCCATTCTCCAGGCCGCAGCCAGAGTGACATTTGTAAATGCAAAACTGACCCGTCCCCACCCACCAGTGCTTCAGCAGCTCCCCACTACCCCAAGGATTAGAGTCCTTAGGAGGCCTGCCACGCCCCGTCTGACCTCACCCTGCCTCCCTTTCCACCCTCCAGTCACCCACTCACCCTTCACCAAGTCTCCAGGCACATCTGCCTTCTTCCCACCTCAGAAGCCTTGTACCTGCTGGTCCCTCTGCCTAGCACACCCTTCCCCACTTGTTACTGAATTCTGTAGGACTTTTCCTGTTGCATTTGACACGAAAAATAACCAAAATAGCTTACACAGAAAAGACAATACTGACAGAAAATTCAAAGGCCAGTGTGGCCTCAGGCCCAGCAGGGGTCACGGCTCAGGCACTGCAGCCAGGACTGCTGATCTCCAACGCTGGCTTCAGTCCCACCTTCCACCTGTAGCAAGGTGGAGGCAGCAACTCCAGGCCTGACACCCCCTCAGGTTCAAGGTCAGGGGACAAGAGTACCATCTCCATCCCAGTAGTCCCAGAGAGGGCCTCACAGCACCTCTTTGTCTAAGATCACATCAGGGCCCATCCTGGAACCAATCACAGTAGTCAGGAAATGTGGCTGTCAGTGAGCTTAGGCCCAACACGTATGGACTCCACTGTGCAGGAGGGGAAATTCCCAGATGAAAAGTGAAGGCCTGCACTCACAGAAGGGGATCTGACGCTGTGCTGGCAAATGCAGCCATTCTCCACAGCCTCCCGCTGTGACCTCCCAGCCCAGGTGCCCCTTCGACTTGTGAACTCTTAAAAACACACACCTATCGAAAGCAGTCAGAGCAGTCTCACCCAGTCAAGCCTAGGAATCTCCGGTGGATGTGAAATGTGGGTGTAGCTCCTGATGGGCACACACCCAATGTCCGTCAGAGAGAGAGAAGAGCCCCAATAAACCCTTCATATTGTCATCCTTGGATGCTGTCAGATGGGACGAATTTCAAGCTTAGCTTTTCTCTTTTCTTTTAGGATTGAAAGGCTAGCTGAAAGGGGTGGCCAGCACAGTTCAACCTTAGTTTTTCCCCCAAGATCCTGGATGGCATGGTAGGCAGACTGAGTGGCTCTTTCATCACCAGATAACAAAAAGTACCAACTTCTCAGCCAGGGGTAGGGGAGCCATTGCTTCTCTCCAAGATTCAGCCAGTCCACATTTAGGGTCTGTTATATCCCACTCCTGGTACCAATTTCCACACGGGCTGTTTAGTGGCAAGTAAGAGAAAGCCCACCCTAAGCTGGTTTATGAAGAAGGTTCACATAATCTAACCCCCAGAGGAAACCTAGTCTCTCTCTACTGGTCACTGGAAACTTATTGTTTGGTTTGTAACAGAGATGTCACAGTGTAAATGTCATCTCTTCAGCATTAATCGTGTGTGTGTGTGTGTGTGTGTGTGTGTGTTAAGCTTTTTCCAAAAACAGATGTCCAGATGGCAATAAACGTGCTGGACTTCGTTAGTGGAAATGCCTGTGAGAGAAAATGAGGAGAGATCTGGGTAAGGCTGGGAGCAGTCTGATCCCATGGGAAGGAGAGAGGGAAGGAACACTGAGTGGCCACATGCCTGCCTGCCATCCATCTAAAAGTTCAGCAGGACTGTTGGCTGTCCTCAATCTATACTCGGCCATCAGAGGACATCCTGTGTCTGTCAGGAAGGGGCCTACCTCAGTAATCCTGCTTTGCTCAGTCCCTAGCTGGAAGCATCCATGAAAAGCATGGCAAAGGCTTTCAAAGTTTGGTAGCTGGGACCCATGGTCAGTTACACTCCCAGAGTTGGAGGTCCACCAGGTGCACTGTCACAGTGCCCTACTTCTCCATGCAGGGTCTGGTGGGCCTGTTTATCTGAGAGGAAAACTCAGAAAAGGGAGATGAGTGGAGTGCACCACAGTTCCTGTCACTGCGGGTGACCTAGAGGCAACCACTGGACTCATCCGCTCTCTTCCACTAGCAACAGTCCCCTCGCCCTTAGCCATCATCACCTTTTCAGGTGGTGGGTAGACTCGTCTGATAGTTTAATCCAAACCTTCATTTTGAGGGATCTTTGATAGCTTGATATGTGTCACATTGACAATCGTGCCCATCTCACTCTGGGGTTGCTGCATGGGTCTCTCTACAGGTACAATGGAGCAAGAGCACCTGAGATCACCTGAGTCCCTCTCATATCCCTTACTGCTCCCACTGTGTCCAAGCAGCCCTGTCTCTTCTGCTGACCAGGGTCAGTCATCCTGTCAGTGTGGGGACTTCACTGCTTACTCACCAGTCCCGGCACCAGGAGAACAAGGCACATGGGCAGCGGCCGTAGTGTGTAAGCCAGTGCGACCTTGCTAGTTCCCCGGGGAAGAGTGCTCCTCTTTGGAAATCAAGACTTCTAACCCTGAAGCGTCCAGAGTGGCAGAGACAGAAAGAAAACAGCCACTCTGGCCACAAGTGGGGCGACTCCTGCTTCTATTCCTTGGATCCCAGACAGCTCCATATGGGGGTCTCAGATTTAATGCGCTGCATCCTACAGGGTGGCACCCCGTGGTTTTGTAACGTCTCCCTCAAGCCAGCTCTCCATTCACCTTTAGAATGCCGTTCCCATGCTCTATGAGGCCTCTGGGTCACATGGTGTATGGGCCAGTCTCTCAGCAGCTTCACTGTGGAGCAAGACCCTGATCCCATCCTGTGCTGTGCTACAGGGTCAGACACTGTAAGCCCCCAGATAGTGCTGCTTACTGAATCGGCATCTACCCCAAGATGGAAGGGGGGCAACGTGGTACCCTCCTGCAGTGGCTAGTGACAGACTTAGTCTCAGTGTTCATCCCCAAAGCAGCGTTCATCTGCTTTGGTAAGTGAGTGTACATCCTCATGTGTCACCCCTGGGACTTCTTTTATGGGATCCCAAAGCACTGTGATTCCAAAACGGCCTTCTACTGGTAAAGTACGAATGGGGCTAGTTAGATTGGGAGGACACAGACATGCAATGGCTGATGGGATTAAGGTGGACATTTAGATAAACTGGAATGTTTGAACAGACTCTCTGTCAAGTGGCTGCACCTCCTCAACCTGAATGTATTATGAGGATGGACACTGTGTCTGATGGGGGGACGTTGCCCCTAACCACCTGTAAAACAGAAGACACGTGAATCTGCACTTCAGGCGATATTGATTGGACACTGGTGGACAAAGCATGCTAGACCAGCAGCTGATCAGTTCACTTGGGTTTTGGAGAACACATATTCCACTTCTGGGAACATTGCTAGAGCCTATCCACAAATTTGATCAAAAGAAGCCCTGAAGTCTTCCCTCAGACTGGGGCTTATGGCAAAGCCACCCAGGGATGACTGCTGGGATTTGGGTCCAGAAATTTTCCATGTGAGAGACAATTATTGGTTCAATGTGGACCTTGACTGAGACTGCTCTTGGGACTAAAGGCCATAAAACCATCTTGAAACCTGAAACACCCACCATGTCATGTGTGATGTCCACTCTGATGGGGAGGGGAGTGTCTAGCAGAGTTCTATAATAAGACAGAAAAGGTTTGTGCAGGAAGACGCTTCCAGGGGGATGCTAGGGCACTCGGCATAGTCACAAGCAAGTGGATTCTCCATGGCTGACTTTGGTCTCACTGAAGTTCTGTCTGAGGAGCTGCCCGGTCCTTGAGTCACTTGGGTGGTGCTCTGTGAAAGCTCTCGATTGACCAAAAAACAGCTTCTTGGCTTATGAACGGCAGCTTCAAGGGTATGGACAGCATCCTGTTGGAAGGCTGCCCCTCTGATGGAAGAAGGTATAACCAAGTCTACAGAGTAGCTGAATTACACGCTATGTGCCCCAGGTTTGGTTTTCCACTGGCTCACAGGTGGAGGCCAAGGGCGTGGTCAGGAAGACGGGCCATGGAAACCTGGTCTACTACAGGAATGCCCATGTGAGCCCGGCCCTATGCAAATCATTGCGGGGCGTGAGGAGTACGTGCTGACACCAATCCAAAGAATTCCCTTCCAGGATCAGAAAATGATTGGAATTAGCCAGCAGGTATACTGGTGTGATCCTTAAAGGTGGTCACCTGGGTCCATGAAACCAGTGGATATGTGGGGGCTGCAACGCAGGGACTGGTTGAATCTAGACATACTCCTCTTGCCCCCTGAGGCACAAAATGTCAACAAGAACTGTTCTGTAAACTAGAGAGAGACTGTAAATGGCTACAGGGCAGATTCCCCAGGAGGAAGTCCTTGCCCACTGCTGGCAAACGGACTAATTATGGAAGCCCCAGGACCCAGCAAATGGGTCCTGACAGGAAGAGGCATTTCCTCTGGATTGGGTTTTGCATGCCCAGCCAAGTGGAAGATGGAAATGCTCAAGATACCATAAGAATCATTGGCACAGGAAGTGTGCCAATTTGAACTGCAAACTCACATTTTTTCAGACCAAGGAACACCTGTTATAGCCCATAGTGTACAATAATGGGCAGAGAGATCCTCCTTGGAGTAATGGCTAGAGAGAGAATTAGAACTGGCCATTGAAAACACTGGTCATCTAAAACAGGGTGGGAGACATGCAGGCATGGAGGGCTGGCTTATATGCCATCATGAGTGTGTACTCACACTCACCGTGAGAAGGGCCAAGGGAGAGTTTCCCTGGATTCCTCTACTTTTCTAGGTGACCTGGGGAGGTGGGCGGGGGGATGCTGTTATGATGACACAATTCTTCCCACAGCGGAGGACGCTGGAATAATTATGCTTCCCCCACCCCCCATCATCTCAACTTTCTTTTTTCCTATCTGATGTTATCGCAACAGGACCAGATCTGCAACTGTGGACGCCACAAACAGGAAG
>NW_017732664.1:73704-103807 GCF_001890085.2 Hipposideros armiger
CAAATAACTGTATTGGAACACACTCATCCCCAACCTGATCTGGCCCCCAATGACTTCTTTCTTTACCCGAAGATAAAGGAAATATTGAAAGGAAGGCATTTTGACGACATTCAGGGCATCAAGGGTAATACGATGACAGCTCTGATGGCCATTCCAGAACGAGTTCCAAAATTGCTCTGAAGGGTAGACTAGTCACTGGCATTGGTGCATAGCTTCCCAAGGGGAGTACTTCGAAAGTGACTGTAGTGATATTCAGCAATGAGGTATGTAGCACTTTTTCTAGGATGAGTTCACGAACTTAATTGTCAGACCGCAATGCGATGTATTAGCAGCCTGCTGGCTGAGATGATGGCCTACCAGCTCTGGGTCTCTAACCCGACCCAGGAGGGACGGGAGTGGACTGAGAGTGAGGCACCTCCTAGGCTGCCTGCAACCTGGGCTGGCACAGGGGCCAAACCTAACGTCCTTTCCAGTGATGGAAGGAATGGAGTAAAATGGAGAAAGCTAAGGGAAATGGAACAAAAGGGGTTATGGATGAGGGAAATCCACGAGTGCATTTACTCAGTATTACATTAACATCTCAAGAGAGGCTTGCAGAAAGGGCTGCTGTCACTTAGCTCAGTTAAACCAGATGTCTGAAACGTGAAGGCAGCCCACTCCTGCTTTTGGAACCTGACAAGGTCAAATGGAAGCTGCAAGCTGAGTGAACTCGCCCTGGGAAACATTTTGGTTATATGACATGATGATGGACTGGACAAAGTGCTAATATCAGAGTGGATCCCAGTCTTAATTTTCAGGTGACACCTACCTACTGCAATATAGTACAGCACTGGCATTGTTGGTAAGGTTGTACTTACCCTGATGGCCAAATGTGCTGGAACACTGAGTTAGAGCCTCCTCGGGATGTAACACTGATGGAAAATGACTGGCCTAAGGAACCACTAGCTCGTTTCTAAGCTAAATATTCTGCACAAGTTTATCATGAGGCACAAACAGCAGATCAAGAGGGGTAATAAGTAACACCAAACATGGACGCCCAAATACAACCATCCTGTACGAAAGCCTAGGCCAGAGGCCAGAGGGGCTGGCCTTCTCTTACCTGAAGTCCGGCTGCTCTAGCTCCTGGGACGTGAGCTCTAGGCCCCTGCAAAGTCCTGACTGGGGTGTCTTTTTTTTTTTTTTAACCTGGAGGCATTGGTCACTGGACAGTCTAATAATGTGACTTATGATGGGGGCTTTGGGACATGCCTTATCAGTTCTGTCCACCAGAAGGGACTGGACACTAAAAGGTCAGTGGTGCTGATAGTATGTGATGGAGCTCAAATAAAAACATGGAACCAAAGGTCCCCTGGCTGACAACACTCTGTGTGAACCATTACCCATCATGCCAGGAGAGTGACGCATTTGAGGGCATGGAGCCTGGCATCTGGAAGGGTGATTGTGGGGACCCCCACGCTTGTGTCTAGCATTTGAAGTGAGGACAGTCTCTTGGGACTGTTGTCCCAAACTGTACCTTGCCAAACTCCTTACAGGCCTGGAATTCTAGAATCACTGAACCTTGAAAACTACAAGATCAGAAGGAAAATTGTTTTCCAAGAGCCTCAGGTGAGCTGGCACCAAGCTGGAGGCTTCATGCGTGTGCTGATTCTGTCGGCATGGCAGTCCTGTGAGGGAAGAAGTGTGGGGATCCCCTCCACTGTTGAAATGAAACCCATGGAGGTGATGTCACTCACCAGGGGTCCTACCCACCAGGAATTCCTTTGAGCTGGGGAAGGACCCGGGACTCTATGGGGGTCTGTGTAGCCCTGCTGGGGCCTCTGCCAGCCAGCCAGGTGCTGCCCATCCCCTGTTGGTCTCCTAAACCTGCCTCCTGAATACAAGGCTGTTCCCTACTGGCCCCTGCTTGGTAATGGCCAAGTCTGACAGACTTGCTAGCTCTGGTTTTGAAAATCAGAGAAACTGAAAGAAGAGAGGCAACCAGGCCAGAGAGAAAGTCCTGGCTTCAGCCACAGGCCCTTGGGGCCGGAGCCGGGGAGGAGCGGGGGGATAAAGGGCACAAGGTGGTGGGCCTTCCATGGCAGGTGATGGCCACAGGCTTTGAGGCTGGCTCTTACCTGTGGTTAAAAAATTTTAATTAATCACCACATCTTAAAATTGGGAGATTTTAAATCAAAATGTACTTTGGGGAGTTGTCTTGAAGCGTGAGGTAATCTGGCCCTCTGCGCCCAGGTCCCAGAGGGCAGCAGCGCTGGGGCTGCGAATCACCACCCCTCCACACAGGGCACGCGCTCCCAGTTTGCCTCTGCCCCAGCAGGCCCATTTCTCCCCATTTTTGACCATCACACACGAGTCAAAGCTGGTGGCATTATGGATGTGCACACATACACAGGCTCTGCTGTTTCATGACACAAGTCTTCCCTTCACCAGGTGTGAAGCACTCTGACACTTCTATCCTATTTCATTTTTTCAATGCTGGCTGCCATCCACTATGTCCACTACACACAAGGCCCACAGAGTCACACATGGCTTATAGTCTGAAAGCCACTGGCATGAAGAAAGAGACAAAGACAGTGGCAAAAGTGTGTGCTTGGGGGCCTCAAACCCAGGTCCAGATGTCCACATGAACCATGGCATGTCCCTTCCCCCGTCATGCCTCAGTTTTCCCAGTCCTCCTCCTCCGCCCAAGCCTCAAAGCCCCAAAAAGCTATAGTGGAAAAGAAGGATGAATTCTCTCACCCTTCAGGTTCCTGTCCAAGTCCACTGTCTGACCTGATGTGTTCAGGCCTCCATGAGGGACCAGTACTGGAGTTCCTGGACAATATCCAAAGTGACATACCAGCCAAGGTCCATGTTTGGGGAAGGAGAAGAGGGAAGAGGGAAAAGGGGGGAGGAGAAGTGGTCAAAGAAGAAGGGATCACAAAGCCAGCATCTGTTTACACTGCGATCCTTTCACTCCCAAGGGAAACTCTTGGTGTGGGGCGAATTCCTTGAATAACATATCAAGGGAAGTCATAACAAACAAACTGAATCAGTGTCCAGGCTGGGGAACTTGGGGCATTCAGAGACCATTGTCAAACTCAAACACTGTACAAAACTAAGGTTTTTTTTCTTTTCTCACTTTAGTTTATAACCCTTTTGTGCTATTTGAAATTTTTTGCATTGTACGTGTACTACTTTTATAATTAAACAAAAACAATTAAAATGATTTTTTTTTTAAAGTAAAGAACTAATCGCAGTGGAACATGAAATGGAATATCAACTTTGGGGACAGGTCATCTAGTTGAGTACAAGAGCCCCAACGTGGTCGCTGTGTTCCAGTCTTTGGTAATCAGCCGGCTTCTGGTCCTCCCACTCCACCCACAAGGCTCCGGCAGTGACCTTGAACTGCTCTCAAAGCTTCCACACACCTTCCGCTGCCAAGCTCCTTCCTGCGGGGTGGGGGCACAGGACAGGCCCAGCAACCCAGTCAGCAAAATTAAGTTACTTTACAGAGTTCGAGTAAAAACTGCCACCATAACCTGGCCCACCCATGCGGGGCTGAACGCTGGCAGGTGGTGCAAAGGGTGGTGCTGGGGCCAGCGGGAGGACCGCGTGTCCCATGGGCCCTGCAGGGCACTCAGGCGAGTGCTTCACAGGGCAAAGATGGTAAAGAAGATGTGCATCTTGATCAGGAAGGTGGTGACGGAGCCCTGGCGCCAGAGTTTCATCTCCACGTCCAGGGCAAAGTCTCGGGGCTCCTGCACTGACCGCTGCAGGTAGACGACGCCTGTGTAGGCGTTGAGCCGGCGTGTGCCAAAGTAGCCCTCTTCGTTGCCCCTGGTGATGGTCAGGGCGATGGTGTCCCCAGCAAAGGCAGGCACCGGACTGATGCGGAAGATGTCCGCTGGCACTAGGAGGCTGGTCTGGAAGTTAAGCTGGTAGTACGTGATGTGCGCGGGTGAGTTCTGGCACTCCAGGAAGTCGTGGCATGTGGTACGCTCACACTTCCTGTGGGGTGCAGGTGTGTGGTTAGTAGGCCCGAAGCCTTGCATCCACCCAGCCAGGGCCCTCCCACCCTGACATCCACCATCCCAGATAGGGTGCAGGCGGGCTCAAGGGCCAGCTAGTCCCAGCTCTATACCTAGTAGCCTTGCAGCATCTGCTAAGTCACCTTACCTCTGTGGGCCTACTTTCTCTTTTGCAGGTGGGGCTGACAGCCTTGTGGTTTCATTCGAAGAGGGTGAGTTGATCAACATGCAGCACTTAGCACAGTGCCAGGAGTCTGCTAGCAGCTCTCATGCACTGTATGCTCCTTCCTTCCTTCCTTCCTCCTGTTTTTTTTTTACTTGCACACTGTCCATCTGCATAGATGCCCTGACAAGGGTGTTTTCTTTTTTCAATCATTTTTCAAATTCCTTTTATTCCATTAACTGACTGCTCCTGAGTCATTTCCTCCTCTGACTTGGAATGCCCTGCCCTTTTCCAGGTGGAAGCCTCTAGACTTGGCCATACTAGATGAGGACGACAATGAGAGAACTTCCACCAAACCCCACTGGAGCCCAAGGTGTCAATTTTTAAACACAGCAACAATTGGGTCTCTTCCTGGCCCTCCGAGCCACTGGAACCTCCATCATTAAATCAGAGTAAAAGCTCACAGCTTCAAAAATAGGATGCTATGTAGGGACGAGGACTCAGTAACTCTAGAGATCTTTTGAGCAGAGTTCCCCGGCTGGCAGGCCGCAGCCCAGGACCACACAGGGCTGGGGTGGGCATGACATCGCCCATATGCAGCACTGCCACGGCACTCATTACATGCCATGCACTGTGCTAAGCACACCTGTCTTCACTCATCTGGTGCTCACACCCACCTGCAGCGGTGGTGCTGCTACCAATCCCATGTTGCAATCGGGTCAGCTGAGACCCACTTGCTCAGGGTCACCCAGACATACTCCCAACAGACATGTACATGGACATTCCCCGAGCAGTGTGTGTAATAGTGAAAACTGGCAAACTGCCAGCAGGGTGGCCAGTACATAAATTATGGATGCGCCCATGCTAGGCAATGCCATTCGAGGCAGGCTGCATGCACAGACGTGGAAGAGAGCCAACTGCAAGGAAGAGAAAGCAAGCTTTGAACAACTGTGTGCATCTGTGTGACAACACAGTCATGCATGCTGTGTGCTCAGGTAAGCGAGAAGATAGACACACGCCAGCTAGTCAGCAGTCATGGGGACAGGGGCAAGAACTTTTGCTTTGCACACGTTTATTGTTTGTTTTTATAAGGATGTGTCTTTTTTGTAAAGGACTGTCGTTCACTCTCTCCATGACCTGTGCTGGGGGAAGGCACGTCAAAAGCAACCCCATGGAGTAGCCCATGTGGTGAGGAGCTGAGGCCGCCTATCCTGACCCATGTGAGTGGGTAGCGGAATCCTGCAGCCCCATGAGACCCTGAGCCAGAACCACCCAGCACAGCTGCTCTCAGGTTCCTGACCCTCCAATACTGTGTGAGATAATAACTGTCTGTCATGTTAAGGTGCTAAGAGTTACGATAATGTGTTACACGGCAATATATAACTAATATGGTGTGAGTATGTGAGAGAGAGAGAGGGACTGAGATTTTCTGCGAGTCTTCTTCCCTTCATTTTCTTTACTCTGAACTTTCTGCAAGGTGCTTTAATTTGTACCACTTGTGGTCAGTCAGACCACAGACCCGGCAGTGGGGGCGGATGAAGAGCAGGTGGTGGTGAAGGCAGAGGCCACTGGTCACTTGGCCTCTCCCCTGGGCCCAAGGCTGGGGTGGGGACACTCACGTTTCGGAGACTCGGACGTAGTTTGGAGGGCACTCGAAGCGCAGGCAGCGGAAACCGCCCTGGATGTTATGGCAGGTCTCAGCCTCGGAGCAGTTGTGGGTACCCAGTGCACACTCGTCCAGGTCTGAGGGGAGGAGAGAATGATGGGAGGGAACCCCCACGCTGGGGACCCTAGTCCAAACCACCCAGACTGCAAGAACACAGCTCACAATTCTACCCCATGCCATTTTGTTGGCTCCACACCCAGCAGCCAGAGGGCCTTGCTTTAAAATTTAAACCATCTTTTGTCACGTTCTCTGAGGGCTTCCCATGCTCCCCAAATAAAAACCCTAGTCTCTCCATAGACGACTAGCTATAGTACAGGGCCTCTCTGGCCCTTCACTGAGCCCTCTCCTTCCATGCAGGCTGCCTTCCTGCTGGACACCTCTGGGCTGCCCTAATGCCCCGACACTTATCCCACCTCAGGGCCTTTGCACATGCTGGTCCCGCTACTGGAGCACTTCCCCCACATCTTCCCATGGCCAGCTCCTTCTCATCTTCCAGGTCTCAGCTCAGGATCCCCCCCTGTAAGATGCCCTCCCTGATCACCCTACAGGGTGGTCCTCCTCCTCCATCACCCTCCATCTCATCCTATGTTATTTTCCTCATACCTCTTGCCCTGCTCTCAAACGCACCTAAGCTAATTGTTTGTATGTTGTTTCCACCCTCTCCCTCCTCTGTGTGAGCTCCAGGAGGGCAGGGGTATATTTCTTTCTCTGTCCTGTTGTGTCCCCCAGCACCCAGCAGAGTGCCTGGTCCAGGCAGGTGCTCTATACATACTAGTGGATGGAGGTGCAAGACTCATCACTAGTAGCTGCAGACTTTGACATGCACAGCCTCAAACGCCCCCATAAACACACAGGCACACTCATGTTTCCTGTGCACTCATAGGGACAAGCGTACGCACATGCTCACAGAGCACACGCATATGCTCAACACACCCACGCAGGCAGAAGCACACACATACAAGACACTGAAACCTGTACCACACTGTGAAGCCACACACTACACCTGACAAGTTCAGGGGAGGCCCACATGGCAGGCCCTATAAACTCAGAGACTGAAAGTAACCACATAGGGTGATCTGAACATAAAAATTCCTAACTAAAAGTGGCTCATGGTGGGCAGTCACATCCTAGGCCTGTAGCTTCCTTGACAAAGGTCAATCTTTACCTTAAGTGAGCCTGTCTATTGTCTTTTTGTATCTAAGATAATACCTTTGGAATGTCAGAGTCATCCCTTTCTCGGACACCTCAGGGCACACCACTGCACCAGTGCAGGAGACCACAGAACCCCTCATTGTTGTCATGTTCCCTGAATACCACCTCTAAGTGCTGTAAATGTTAATTATTAACTATCCTGTGCCCACCCATGTAAAAGGAATATATGTACCCAGAGATTTCCCCACTTTGCTTTCTTCCACCCCCTTAATCTACCACCAATGGATTTCATGTAACCCTCCCTTATGTCTCCTCCTTTGATTCTAATATATAAAATAGACTGTAAAACTGCCATTTTCTGGAGCAGTTTCTCAATCCATTGAGATTTTGCTTCCCGGCAAGTGTCATCAGTTTGGCTCAAGCAAACTTATAAAAATTCTCTACGGGTTTGGACGTTTGTTATGTCGACAACACACACATATACACCTACAAACCTACGGATAAGTATCTCTGACAAAAAAATCAGAGAAGCAAGCATACGGGGAGTGAGTGTGTGTGTGATCTGCAGGCATCCTGTGGATCAAATAAATGAATTCCAGAGACCCTCCCTGTGAAGATGAGCTGCTCAGGTCAGAGAGGGCAGCCTCAGGAGGCCCCAGGGTCTGTGCCAGGGGTGGGGGAGCAGGGGTATGTCAGGCTCTTCCCTGGAGGGCTTCAGGTTCTATGCTCTAGCCCTCCACACTGACCCAACTTAGGGATTTTCCTCATTCAGACCCCACCTCAGCCCAATGGGGTGAGGGTCACGGGCCTCCAAAGGACAGAACTGGGGCTCCAAGAGGGGCACAACCTTGCTCGAGGTCACGCAGCACTCAGCAGGGCAGCTGGGGTTGGAAGCCAGGTCTACCTGATGCCAAATCTGGGATCCAATCATGGTGCCACGCTGAGTCCTAAGAATAGCAGCTACAACATAATAGTACTGACAGCAGCAGCCAACATGCAACCCCGAGTTCATGACCTGATGTCCACTCAGTGCTCCAGCCACTCTGCTCTCATTAACTCCTTTATCCTCACAACCCCATGAAGCAGGTGTGGGTGTCACTTCCAAGCCACAGCTCACATTCATTCACCTCTCCAAGCCTCAACTCTCCTCTGCAAAGTGGGTCATGATCCTATTTTCCCAGGATGGTGCAAAGGCAAGTGGGAGAAAACATGGCAGGAGGCCAGAGCTGGTGGGGGGCCAGGATGGGTTTGGTGGTTGTCCCGATGGTCCACTATCAGTCCACACCCAGGGAGGACCTCCTTCTGTTCCTCACCCTATGCGGGGTGCCTGCAATGTAAGTGGAAGTCCTGGCCCTGGAGCCCGGGTGGAGGCAGGGCAGGAACGAGGTGGGAGCAGCTTCTTACTGTCTGCCCTGGGCCAGTGTTGCCAGCTATCTCCCGAAGTGGCAGGAGGAGCCCCAAGGGTCAGCAGCTTGGCCTGACCACACCAAGCTCACAGGAAGCGGTTGCAGGATTTCCTGGGAACCCTCGGGTCCTTGCCCCTCAGTGCTGCCACGCCCCTGGTATCTTTGGGGTCTTGACCCTGCAGCCTCTCCTGGAGAGCCCAAGCTAAAGAAAGAGCTCAAAAAGGCCATACACCCAGGGGTTGTCATCACAGCCTCATTTGGGATGGTAAGGTGCCAGCTACAACTCAGATGTGCAGAAATGGGGGACAAAGTCAGTGGTAAGGCTGTTAGCATTGCTCAAAGTTAGCCCTTACTGAGGGGAATGCTGAAAAGGGCTTTACATACTCTAGAAAGGAAAAAAGCAGTATTCAAGGTTATTTTCAGCATGATTTAGCTAATTGTGCATGCACATATGTGTGTATATATTGGCATAAAGAGAGACCAGAAGGAAAAGCATCCAAATACCAACAGCTGCCTCTCAGTTCAGTCACGTGGGCGAACCCTCACTGGGCACCTATCGTGTGCTGGGCATGTGCCAGTGAGCAAGAGGCATGGCCCTTCCTTCATGGAACACGGAAGGAGATGTGGCCAAGCCTCCGCTCCTTCCTGCGCCCTGTCCCATGTTTTACTACTGAACAGAGGCCAATGTTGAGACACTGAGCAGCATGGTCTGGGCCCCCACAGCCACCCTGCCATGGGACTTCAGTGTCTGGTCCAACAGGACCCGGGAGCACAGAGGGCAGCTGCTTAGCTCTGAAGGTCAGTGGCCGCAGACACGCGGCGCCACAGCGTGACTCAGGAAGTGGATATGACCAGGCAGAACCGGCACCTCAAGCTCTGCCCTCGTCCACTCTGTGACAACACAGAGGCTCTTTCGGCAAAACGGTCTGGACAGAAAATAAAAGCGCCACATGTGCAGGGGACTTCTCCCTCACCCGGCCTCCCTGGGGGTGGCTGGTGATGCTGCGTGAACTGGAGAGAAGGGACCTGTGCCTCGCCACCTCCAGGAAGGGGCTGCAGAGAGCAGGCTGGGGAGCCAGCATGGGCAGCTGTGGGGCCCCAGGGTCAGAAGTCAGCGCTGGCAGTGCCTGGGCCCAGGGAGCCCTCTGAGAGCAGCAGAGGCACATTCGGACATCTGGACATTCATCTGACCCTGGCTAGCATGGGTCAGCGAGGAAGGTTCAAGGAGAGATGGTCCAGAGCACAAGCAGGTTTTCACCCTGATGTGCCTGCAAGAGCGAAAGTCACTGCTATGCTGACCGAGCCTTCTTAGAAGTGACCACATGTGTGCTCTGCTATCAGATGGGACGGACTCGGCCTCAACACTGAAAGCACATGCTAGGGGCATAAAGTATTTCCCACACAGCTTAGCTTATGGCAGGTAAAATCCCTACCTTTTACAGAGTCCATACTGATTGTTTTTTAAATAAAAAAGCAGCGTGCTTTGCAGCTAGGGAGGCCAGGTTGGCTTCTATGAGCCCAGCAGGCCTCCAAGTCCCTGACTTACCCGATTGATTCAGAGCATTTAATTTATTATCATAATTCGTTTTACATCAACCTACAGTAAGGGGACTGAGTAGCTCTCTGACCAACATCACGTCCACTCCGCCCTGTAACCCTATATTCTGTTCTATATTAATTTAAAAAAAAAATCTGAGATCTACTAATTAGACCTCAGGATCCATTTACAGGTAGCGACCACCAGCCCAAACAACACTGGTCTAATTCTGTGCCCTGCCGGGTGCCAAGCCTTACTGCTGCTCCCCAGGAGCGCCAGGGCCTGCCTCTGGGCCAAAGCGGCAACCCAGGGACCTCGCGGCTCTCGGCGCCACCACCTGGGCAGCCGCGGTCACGCAAGCCAGGAGGAGAGCAGGCGGGCTGGGGGCTGAGTGGTTGGCTCACCCAAGGGGGTGCTGGCGCCCCTCCTGCATCGTCCCCCAGGTGGATTCCAGGCCCCTTCACCTGGCCCTGGTGGTGTGGCAGGCCCAGAATTTGGTGGCCTCAGTATATCCCAATGAAACTGAACTAGAGATCATGCCTCTTCCACTTAGAAGGAAGATTAGATGTCACAGAACACGTTTCTTCTTCAGGGAAAGTAGTCCCCTCAATTGCAAATTTAACAAGTGACTGCTCAGTCCCTCTTTGCATGTCTCCCTTGAAAGGAAGCAGCCCCCTTCCTCCTATGAGCCCTTTCCAGCTCTGCACATCTCTGCCTGGGACACTGTCTTTCTGCACGTGGCTCTGGGGTAAGACTCTCTGTGACCCTTTCTCTACCCGTGGGGTACCACCTCTGGGTCCAAAGACCTGACTGGCCCCATCCATGGATGGCAGCAGACACCTGAGGACAGAGACTGGGACCCCAAGGCTGCTCTTCTGCAGGTTCCTCACTGGACAGGTTTCATGCCTTTTTAGACACACACCCCCTTGTCCAACACACATACACACACACACACACACACACACACAACCTGCCCCACTTCCATGGCAAGGACCAGAGCTGAGTCCAAGCCTGGAGGATCCTAAGCTGGGTCGAACAGCACAAAGTCTGTCACCGTCCTCATCTTAGGCACAGACCACCAGGGGCACTGGCTATTCTGTGCTTATGCACTTGGTGTCAGCTCCAAGTGCACAGCAAGTTATTTGGGGCTTTCTATGTTTGCTCGCATCCTACCCAAGGCCCTGGTGGGCAGGGACCCCTGCTCACCCTTGCAGGACCTCCCGTTGGCAGTCATGGTGTAGCCCCGCTCCGGGCATGCACACTGGTAACTCCCGGGCACGTTGACACAGCGGAAGGTGCAGAGGATGCCGGCACCCTGAGCGCATTCGTTGATGTCTGCAGAGAGGTTCAGCCCTCATGAACCCTGCCCCACCACAAGGCCCAGCCACGGACAGTCATGCTGTTCCTGCCACAGCCATGGAGCTTAGGGGCCCAATTTACAGATGAGGACAACAGGGCTCAGAGGAGAAGAGAGTTGCCCAACACCACAGCAAAACAGGACTCCCGTTCAAGCTTGCTCCCTGGGGTTGCTCCATAATTACTACCATCAGCTGGGGGCCAGTCAAGTCCCAGACACGGGCCTGGACAGTGTTCAACTGTACCCTTCAGCCCACTGAGGTCAGGTCCATCGACTCCATTTTGCAGAGGAGGAGCCTACGGTCAGACTCAGGAAGCATTTGCCCAAGGTCACACAGCTAGGGAGTTGTAGGGATGGGAATCCAACTCTGATTTGAAGATAAAGCCTTTGTGTGTCCTATAAGTCCCCCACCCAGCAAGGACTCTCTGGGAGCCTGGTACATGGAAGGGGTGCCTCTCAGGGAGGAGCCCTGGGCAGAGGAGACGTACCTATGCAGGTGTGCCCATCCTCAGCCAGCTGGTAGCCTTGGCGGCAGTAGCACTGGTAGGACCCATAGATGTTGGCACACTCCTGGCTGCAGCGCTGGGCCTCACACTCATTTACATCTGCAGGGAGACCAGCCGGTGATCATGGCAGAATCTTGCAGCCCAGAAATGAGGGCCAGGGTCCAGGCTCACCTGGAGCCTTTTCTGAGGGAACATTAGTTTCAGCTTCCCCTTGGGGCCAGTGAGGAATTGGAGGCCCAGACAAGGACAAGGGGCCCACCTGGGGCAGAGCTGGGGCTTGGTGTGGAGGCCTGGCCTGGCCTGCTGTCTGGAGGAGGCAGCCACAGGTCAGGCTCAGATCCCCCGTAGAGCTAGAGCTGCCCTACTGAGGGTCCACAGCACCCGGTACAGATGGCTCTGGGAGGTGTCACCTAGGTGCTAACAAGGACCTCCTCAGGCACTGAATGGGGTGGGGGAGAGAGGCAGGTGCTAGCTTCCATGAGAGTATGGATGGGCTGAACAATGTGTGAGGGAATGAAGGATCACTTCCCGGCTTAGGTGGGACATCTACTGATCTGTTCGTGGCCAAGAACTTGTATTTCATTCAATCAACCAAGAACTGCTGACCTCTCATGCTGTGCCAGGCTTGTCCTGGGCCTGGGCCTGTCACCATGAACAAGATAGACAAAAATCTCCACCTTGTAGAGCTGACACTTGTGTGTGCTGAGGTGGAATGGGGGAAGGAGCTAATTGAATGCGTAAAGTAACTAGGACGTCAGAGGTGGCAAGTACAATGGAGAAAGACAGCGGATGAAGGGGACAGGGAGCATGTCTGGGAGGGCTGCAGTTTCGGAGCCATGTGGGCATCTGGGGAAGCGTTCCAGGCAGAAGGTGCAGCAAGAGCAGACCTCGAGGTGGGCATCTGCCTGGTGTACTCCAGGAACAGCAAGGAGGTGAGTGTGGTGGAGGAGAGTGACAAGGAGGGGACATCGGATCATGCAGAGCCCAGAGACCCCTGTCTCATCCATGTCTAGATCCTTAGGACCTCGTAACATACACAGCATTCACACAAAATGAAATGAACAATCTCTACTATGCTCTGAGCTTCTGGTGACCAGGGGCCACACTGGTTTCGTCTCTGACTCTCACATCCAGCCACAGATGGAGGAGTAGAGGGGTGGCATTACGTGGGGATGGTGTGGGTAAAGGCGTACGGGCCAAGAAGTGAATGAATGACCACGGTAGTGCCTGGGAGGCAAAGGCCCCAACCCCACGGCTCTCTGCACTCAGCCAGGCACAGAGGAAGTGTCACAGGTGGTAATAATGCAGATGAATGAATGAATGAGAGCGAGAAGGTCTGGTTTGGGAGCCCATCCAAATGGCATCTAATATAGCAGGGCCTGGTCATATTGCCCTGCCCCTGGACTGGTCCTGACTCATGGCAGGGCGAGCCTCCCCCCCGCCTCTTCACTGAGAAGCCTCGGAACCTCCTACCAGTTCCCTCCAGACTTGGTCCAACCACAATGTCAACACACACGGAAACAGCTGACAGCCCCCTCACGTGCTGCCCCCTCCATCAGCCATGGGTACTCCCACACAGGTGAGAGCTCAGGCTCAGATGCCAACTGTGGGCTGGGTCCAGCCCATTCATGTGCTCAGTTTAACTCAGCATGTTTTTAAAAAGTTTAAATCCATCCGCAACATGTAAACACCAGCACATTTTACATAAATGTCTATCTTTCTGGCATCTAGAGAACCAGGAAGGTCACCCTGGACTGGCACTGTTGGGTGGCAGGCACCCATCCGTGGGTGCTCTGTGGCTGCCGCCCCTTTTGCCAGCAGATCCTGGGCCCTGCAGGTTGCCACGAGCCCTATCTCATGTTTTGTTCACTTCTGTTCCCTGCCTGGTCCCCAGGGCACTGCAATCGTGACCAAGATCAGGACTTACTAAGGGGCAGAGTCTGGGCTGCTGTCCCTGTCTGCAAGAAGCTCCCATCTGGGGGTTAGATGACACAGAGGCCCAGCACCTCCAGTCTGAGACAGCTGGGGCCCTGGGCCCTTGAGGAGGGCTCATGGCAAGAAACAGCTAGACCCGCTGAGGTGGGGAGGGTTTGCACAGAGAAGAAGAGAAGTGGTGAGAGGCAGGGGTCATGGAGTGAAGATGTGAGGGTGGAGGCTCCGCAGCTTCGGGCTTTACTTGGTGAGTGCATCTGTGTGGTGTCAGAGGCCAAGGTCAGAGGTCAGGGTCAGTGGTACCTTCACAGCGCTTGCCATCAGCAGCCAGCCGAAAGCCAGAGGCACAGGAACAGCGGTAGGAGCCGGGCGTATTCTCACACGTGTGCTGGCACAGGCGGCCCGGGGAGGTCCAGCACTCATTCACATCTGTGGGCAGGTGGCAGGGGCGGGTGGACGTGGCATGGAAGCCAGCTCCCTCCAGCCCAGGTAGAAGAGGGGGCTGGGTGGGGAAAGGGATCTAGGAACCCAGGATAGGAAGGAACCCAGACAGAGAAGAGCAGAGGCACAAAGACCAGGAACACGGGAGAACGGCAGTGAGTGTTGCGGGGGAGGCCAGAGGCAGAGACGGGGGACAATCAGTCACAGCAAGGGGCAGGACAGGAGAGGATAAAGGCTGACAGGAGCAGAGGAAGCACAGCCACCGCTGGACAGGAGGCAGGAAGTCTAGCCCAGAGTGCAGGCCTATCAGAGCAAGGCAGAGGGAGGGGACTCAGGAAGGAGTGGGCACCGCAGGGAAGCCAGAGGGGATTGGGCAACCAGCGGCCACCTACCTACGCAGGTCCGGCTGAAGAGGTCCTGCTGAAAGCCGGCTTTACAGTCACACCGGTAGGAGCCAGGGAGGTTGTGGCACACCTGGTTGTCCCTGCACTGGTGCACGCCAGCCTCACACTCATTCACATCTGCCAGGGGAAGGCGTGCAGGGTACCCTGAGGCCCAAGCTCTCCTCCACACTGGCCTCCCACGGGCTGGGAGCCCAGGAGGGCAGAGGCTGGCCAGGGGACGGGGAGGAGCTGGCCTTACCCACACACTTTGTGCCATCCTGGCTGGCGTGGTAGCCGCGCCCGCACAGCAGCGGGTTCCTCTGGCACGTGTAGGAGCCTACCGTGTTGATGCAGCTGAAGCCGGGCCGACACGGCTCAGGCAGCGATGTACACTCGTTGATGTCTGCAGAGGGGGGATGTGGGTGACAGGGAGCCCGGCACAGCCCCTCCCCAGGCGCCAGCAACTGGGCCCGGGGCCAAACTGCGAGGCAGCCAGTCCTGGGCTCCAGACCAGCCCAGGTCAGGGCAGTGGGGTCAGACTGTCCCACTCATGTCCCATGGCACAAGGGGCTTCAATGCCCAGAACTCAAGCACCTACCAGCTACTTGCTAATGGAGCAGCCAGAGGCAGAGGGGATACTTAGGATACCTGCAGCAAGTCACGCCCTTGCTCCGGCTTCTCCATACCTGCCAGCCTGTCCACCTCATCCTCCATCCTCCCTCACACACTGCGCCCCAGCTCCGCTGACCTCACCATCCCATCGCGTCTGGGCATAGCCCAGGGCCGGGCCTTTGCAGATGCTGTCCCTTTCTCTGGCATACACTGCCCCCTAACACTTCCATGACTGGCCCCCTTATTTCCTCATGTCCCTGCTCCAATGTCAGCTCCTCAGGGAGGCCCTCCCTGACCCTCCTGTAAGCTTGTATCCTCTACTTGTTTCATTATTTATTAAAGCACCCTTGAATAACTGACACCTGTGTAAGTGTGTTTTCTTATTTCATCTCTCCCCTTCAAGACGTCTTGTTAAAATGCTGCAGCCTGGACTCTAGAACAGTGGCACCTAGGAGGTGCTCAGGAAACACTGTCAGTGAAAGAATCACTGAGGACCTGTTTGTAGTCAGGCAGAGCCCTCTCCACCTTGCCGTGCCCTTAATGGTTGTCCCAGGGCACATCACAGGGACCCTCTTGTGCCCACAGCCCTGCGGAGTCCTGAGGGATTCCCATGTCCTAACACTATTGGGATGCAACTGTTAAGAGGGTGCCTCCAGATCCTAGACTAGCTAGAGGGGCCTCCAAATAAATAAATAAAGTTAAGGCCCCTCTCCATCCCTGAGTGTCCTCCCTATAAGACGGGGATGCCTGCCCCACAAGCTGCTCTTGTAAGGAAAGGATAGGTGACAGAAGCTGTGCTTTAACACATTCCTTATTTCTTCTGCACCCACTGGCCAGCCTGCACAGCGCCCACCTTCCTGCCTCTCCCTCCGTGTCTTTCATCCCTCCCCAATGTTATCCAAGTGTGGCCTTGAATAATGCCCATACTCCAGGTGCCCATACTCAGTACTAGAGGTGCTGGTGATCCACCTCTGGGCTTGCCTGGTCTGCGGCCGTGGGGAAGGTGGGGCCTCCTGGCTGCGGGCCAGGGGCCTTTGGGAAGCAGCTGAAGAGAGGTGGAGAGTATGAGATCTCATCAGACTCATGTGGGGACAAGGAGGCCAGCATCTGTCCAAGGTGGGTCTCACCCCATCAGTGCAGCATGAAGTCAACCTCGAAGGGCTCACTAGCATTCTTTGCAAACAGACATTTCAGTGAGTGTTGCATGCTGTAATGTTCTGTAGAACTTGTGTTCCAGTCGTGTGTGTGCATGCATGTGTGTGCATGCGTAAACACATGCATGCACGTCTCTGTTCCAGGTCAAGATATACGATATATTCCTTCTTATTAACTGCATTAAAAGATATCTGGTACAGGCGCTGGCGGAGTGGCTCAGTTGGTTAAGAGCGTGAGCTCTGAGAAACAAGGTCAGCGGTTTGATTCTCACATGGGCCAGTGAGCTGCGCCCGAGCTGAGCTGCCGCTGAGCTGCCAACAGGTGGCAGGAAGGCTCAGCTGGTGAGAGCACCTGCTCCTAACAACAAGGTTGCCGGTTCAACTCCCGCATAGGACGGTGGGCTTTGCCCACCTGCAACTAAGATTGAACAGCTCACGGCCGATGGGCGGCCGGATGGCAACTGGACTTGGAGCTGAGCTAGCTGCACCCTCCACAACTAAGACTGAAGGACAACAACTTGGCTGCTCCCCTTCCCCAATTCCCCAATAAAATCTTTTTTTTTAAAAAAAGGAAGATATCTGGTACACATTCATCCAGTTCAACTCCACAAATGGGTAAACTAAGGCC
This sequence comes from Hipposideros armiger, assembly GCF_001890085.2. Taxonomy (NCBI): domain Eukaryota; kingdom Metazoa; phylum Chordata; class Mammalia; order Chiroptera; family Hipposideridae; genus Hipposideros; species Hipposideros armiger. The sequence goes on from NW_017732664.1 coordinate 90,649, forward strand.
ACAACAGAAGTAACTCAGCCAAGGTCAGACAGCTCAGGATAGTAAGAGCTTCTATTTGGCAAGTGACTCCTGGGGCCAGGCATGGATACATCCATTCACTGGCAGGGACATTGCGGCTAGGAGAGGGTATGAACAGCTAGCCGGGCCTCCCTGATCTCTAAATCCTCAGAGTCCCCCCAACATGACCCCTTCCAAAGATACTCTGGGAGGGCTCCCCTGCTCCCTACTCACCGACACAGTTGCCCTCGGGGTCCTGAAGGAACCCCTCCATGCAGCGCCGCGCCTGGCAGTAGAAGGAGCCCTTGGTGTTCTGGCACATGGAGCCTGCCTGGCAGCTGTGCGTTCCCAGCTCACACTCATCCACGTCTGGCACACAGAGGCAGAGTCAGGGGTCAGCAGACTGGTGGGCCCTTGCCCACAAACCCCCATCATGACCTTGATGGTTATGAAGTGCTTCTGCATCACAGAAGGCAGGCGGAGCAGCGTCGCTGCCCATACCCAATAACAATGACAAAATGACATCGCCATATTTACTGAGCTCCTCTGTGGCACCAGGCATCATCCCCAGCACTGTGAGCTGCATTTATCTACTTAATGCTCACAACAACCCTAGGAAGGAGGAGCTATGGCAAGCCCCATCTTACATAGGGGGAACCGGAGCTCAGATATGGTTCCACAGCTGGCGGGAGCTGGGCTGCGACCAGAACCCGGGGGCCTGTTCCGGGGCTGCTTCCCTGGGCAAGCAGAAATGGGGATGCATGCTCAGATCCCTAAGGTCATGTGTCCAGGCGTCTCCAGAGGTGGCGTTGGCAGCAGCAAGGCTTGGAGCTTCCAAAGATGGAGTGTCAGTCCTGGATGGAACTGCTGCCACCACCCACTGTGTGGCACTGAGCAGGTAACTGAGGGCTCCCCTTCCCCTGCGCAGTACCCCACAGCGTACAAAGTACTAGCCCTGAGCTTTCTCTCATGCTTCTTGTACGGCAGGCACCTCAGGCCTTTTCTACAGACCAGGAAATTGGCCAAGCAGGAAGACAACACAGAATTAGTCAGGCCAAAACTCACTCGGCTTCACTAACTGCCAGATTAATGCCCTTGTGTCTGTCTGTATCCCATCTGTCTATCTGTCCTTCCCTCCATCCATCCATCCATCCCCTGTCTGGTTTCCAAAGCTTCCACAAGTTTCCCCAGCAGCCTAGGCTCTGGGAGGTCCTGTACCACGTTCCAGGCAGCCAGACATGAATCAGCACGGCCCTGGCCAATGCCCGTTGCCTGAGAGGCAGCCTGTCCAAATCCACGCTAAGAAGGAGGTGCCCAGCGCCCTCAGATGAGAGAGGGTCAGGGGGTGTTGGGGCACATCCAGGGAGGTGGCAATTCCTCCCCGCTCCTCCCCAGGTGACTGGGTTCTTGGAGGGAGGCTGGCCACGGATCTATGCGTGCCCTTGTGGGTGTGCACACACATGTGCCAAGAGGGTTCATCCCTCCTCCTAGCTCATCCCACCCCCAACTCCACACCCAGCTCAGGGCTGGACATGGAGTGTGTTTAATCCACCTCCCTGAGCTCACCCCCAACCTCAGGGCTACCTCTCATCAGCCTTCTCCAGGGCTTGTTATAAATGAGCACAGCAGCTCTTCCCTCCTTGGTGACATTCTTCGAGACATTTTCAGTTAAAAATAAAATGCTTCCCATCACATGTGAAATAGACTCCAAACTCCTGTCAACCCTGTACCCACCTTCTAGGCTGCTGGCATGCTTCCCCCAACCCAAGGCTCTTTCTGTTCTCTCCCCTCTCTAAAGGCCACATGCTTGCTGTGCTCTCTGCCTGGAGCACCCGTCCCAGGAGCTTCTCGCTTAACAGGTCTCCATTCTGACAGCACCCCCACAGGGGTCCCTTGGGACTCCCACATAATGTGCCATTCAGCCCGAGGTCGCTCTGCCATCCTTGTTTCCTACGTGGCCCCATGTCCCTCATCAGGAGGACATCATGCCCTCCCGCACGTCCTTGCCACCCAGAACCTCACAGGTACATAAAGAAGTTCGGAAGGATCTGTGAAAACGGTTCAATGAAAATTCTCCCTCTTCCGAGGAGGCTACAGTTTTCCATTGAAAGGGATGGAAGTGATACGTGGGGCTCTACCCCAACACAGAGACAAGGGAACCAAGGCATGGCGCGGGGAGTAAGTGGCACTCAGACTCTGGAAACTAGAAAGCCAGGAGCATACCCTGGCCTTCCCCATCAGCCTCAGACACCCCCTCTGCCCCAAACACCATCATCTGGGGGGTCTTCCTACGGGTAAGAAACCCAAGTGCTGGGAGCTTGTGACTCCGGGCAGGCCAGGGGCAGGTCGGGGTGAGGCCTGCAGACCGCTGCGCTCACCTGTGCACTCGCCATCATCGAGGGTGTAGCCCGGCTGGCAGGTGAGAGCCTTGTAGCAGCGGAAGGAGCCCACCGTGTTCACGCAGTGCTCACCCCGGCTGCATGTGTGCAAGTCTGTCACACACTCATTGATGTCTGCAGGGAGAGTGAGGACACCAGAGGTTACAGGGCACTCCCAGGACGGTGGCTGAGCACCCAGAGAGTAACAGATATACACCTGTCTATGCATCCACTCATTCAATAAGGATTCACCAAGCGCCTGCTGTGTGCCAACAAGCACTGTCCTTGGCACCAGGATACACGGTGAACAAAACAGACAGGAATCCCTACCATCGTGAGGACACTCAAATGGAGGAAGCCCAGCAGATGAATAAGCGAACATGTAATAGGGAGGGTGGTCATGAGTGCTGTGGGGAAAACTGAGCAGGGTGATGGAAGAGGAGTGCTGGGGGGCGGGGGTGGGACATGCACCATTTAAGTAGGTCAGGGAGGGTCCTCAGAGCAGAAGACATTGGAAGAGGTGACAGAATGAGCCCAGCAGATATTCCAGGGAGAGGGAACACTCAATGCCAGGGCCCTGAGGTCGGAGGCCTGCTAGGCAGGTTTGAGGGTGGCTGTGGGGTGGGGAGGTGGGGGGCGGGCTGCAGGGGGAAGAAGAGTGTTAGCAGATGCGGAGGGAGGTGGGAGTCATAGGCGGTTCCAGCAGAGGGACGTGGTCTCACTTATTTGTAATACGGTCCCCTGGCTGGGTGTTAATATTCCAGGGATGAGGGTGGAGGCTGTTAGAACAGGAGATGATAAACTGCCATCCATGGAGGTGAGGAGAAGCAGTCCAGTTCTGGAAAATGTTGTGAAGGTGAAACAGACAGGATCCACCCATGGATGAGATAAAGGTGAGAGAACCAGAGGAGCCAAGAGGTCTGCAAAGCTTCTTAGCCAAGCAGCTGGACAGGTGAGGGCACCAGCTCCCAGCTCGGGTGGCTGGGAGAAGTAGGCGTCCAGGAGACGGTCAGGAGCCCCGTGGTCGCACTGAATCTGGGGGTCAAGAGCAGCTGGACACACACTTCTGAGTTCATGGAAGGGGCCTGAGTGGAGGCACCAATGTGAGAGGGGTCAGCTGCTGAGGTCATTTGGGAGACAGGGCACAGAGGGAAGAAGCCGAGAACCGAGGCCTAGGATGAGCAGCTGGGAAGGGAGAAGCCAGAGGAGGGGAGAGAGAGAAGCAGCGGCAGGGCGCAGGCGGAAGACCATCAGGGAGCCCCCCACTCAGACACCATTCCAGGTCCAGTGCTAAGGCTGCATGAAAGCATGACCAGTGCCCGCCGCCCCGTTCGTCCTGGTCGGGGAGGTGTGCAGTCATCACTGATTAATTCATTCCTGCACCTATCTGTGCTAGGTCCACGTGGCCACGCGGGAGTGTCAGCCACAGCCCTTGCCCTCAAGGAGCTGCCAGCCCAGCGAGAGAGACAGCACAGGCAAGGTGGTGACTCCGGGCAGAATAGCTATGCAGCCACCAGCCCACAGCATTACCTTCTCTGGGCCCTCGACTGTCAAGAGTCTCTCCTCAGAGGGCAGGGATCTCTGTGCTGAGTCTACAAGGATGACAGGGACCAAGGAGAGGAGGGGTGAAGGGCTATGGGGAAAGAGACTCCCAAACTCACAGGTGAACCAAATGGGTAAGGCCAGGCTCACCATGGTTTGGGTGAGGATGAGGAGGAGGAGGAAAAGGGAGAGTTCTGGGCCAACCGTTTCCAAGGAAGACTTGGCTAGGCAAGAGAAAAACTTCTGATTTACATGCTGGATTGACCGAGGGAGACATTTTCCCAGCCGCCCAGAAATGCTGAAGCCCAGGAACCCCCACCCCAGAAGAAATCATATTGATAAACAACAGCAGACACCACTCACTGAGGCTCGCTAGGGACCGGGCAATTCACAGAACTGACATTCCACAATCCTGCGACACTGTTTCACCAATGAAATAGAGGGCATATGGCCAGACCAAAGTCAGGCAGCCTGCACATGGCAGCAGCAAGAACAGAATCGATGCCCAGCCCAGGACAGAGCCGTTTCCCTGCTGTGGCCTGGGCCCCAGAGCCAGGGGTGCTCCCCCTCGTATCTTCTCGCAGCCCAGCCCACCAAGCACACTTTTTCCCAGGGGCCAAGACAGTCCCCAAAGGGCAGGGACAAAAGGCAAACAGCAAAGCACAGGGGAGTCCCCAGAGGCTACATGCCCGTCAGAGGTCCTCTGGACTTTGGCACCACCCAACATGGCCCCACTGCAGCTTCTGTACCTCTGTCCATGCATCCATTCATTCAGCAAAGATTTGTCAAGTACCAGATTCATCACTACCTGTGCAGACTGCCTCAGTATAACATTTATTGAAACACAGTAATGACATCACTCTTTTTATCTCCACAGTGACTCTTCTGAGGTGGGCGCTATTACTATCTCATTTTACAGGTGAGAAGCTGAGGCGCAGAGAGGTTAAATGACTTGTCTAAGCGCTCACTAGAAAGAGGCAGTCAGGATTTAAACCCATGCAAGCTGGCTGCAGAAGCCATCCTCCATCTGGGCACCGGGGTCTCATCTCACCAGCCAGGGTTGGTAAACATGCCTGCAGCCAACAAGTGAACTGTGCAAGACACCAGTGTATGTTTGCAGATGAGTAAGTGAAGGAAAGCATGAATGCTCACAGACGGTGAAATGAACACAGAAGTAGAATGGAAGGACAAAGACGAGACCCAGATAAGTCTGTCCAGGATGAATGAGGAGGGAAAAGAAATGAAAGAATGAGACGGTGAGCTCATACATTTTGCACCTTTGCTCTTCTAATCCCAGAACATGTCTTCCCACTGCCCAGCGACCCTTTTAGCACAAGGGCTTTTCTCCAGACCACCAGTGGAGCCTGCATATATGGCATAGCAAGCAGGAGGGTGCTTGTCAGCCCTAGCGGGGCTGCCTTCCCAGACACACACACACACACACACACACACACACCCAGACAGGAGAGCTGCCCAGCTCTGACAAGCATGTTGTGCTGACGGCCGAAGGCCAATGGCAAACATGTCTGCAGCGGCCGCTCAGCCCAGCACCATGGGCCTGTGTGGCCAGCAGTGGAGAGTGAGAAGAGGACACGTTCAGGCTGGACATGGTCCCCAAGCACAAAGAAAGACCAGGCTTTGGTTGTGTGCCCTGAATGTACTCTGCACTGTTCCCACTTCCATACCTTTGCTCGAGCTGTTCCTTCCACCCTGCATGCCCTTCCTGATTTTCAAGTCCTAGCCCTCCTTGGCGACCAGTGCAAATGCCACCTTCTCCAGGAAGTGTGTACAGATGCCACCAGCTGGAATGACCTCACCCTTTGCCTGTGTCTCTGCTGTAGCATTTCCCAGTCTGCCCCAAGTTCCTGCTACTTTGGGTCTGTCTCTGTTCAGGACCACATTTCTTCCACCACAGGAAAGCATCAAGTCCACCTCTTCACTGCCCACCGAGCACACCTGGAGCCACAGCACTGAGCCCACATGGCCATCGAGAGGCAAGTGGGATGTGCTATTACCAAGCACTGGCCCCACCTGTGTGCAGGCCAAGAGCTGGGTGGCAGCCCTTACCCAGTCCTCCGAGCCCTAAGGTTAGAGGTCAGGAAACAGGTTCAGAGAGGAGAGCTCCACTGCTCAGGGTCACTCAGCAAATGAAAACCAAACTGGGGTGCAAAGCTGGGTCTGCCAAACCCCAGCTCCTTCCATTTACCTCTGGGGGGACCCTGGGTGCATCTAAGAACAATCTCAGCAGCTGACCTCACATGCTTACCCAGCCTTTGTGCTACCCTGGATAACCTCCAAAGGAGCATCAGTGCCCTCAGTGCCGTCTTTTTACGGATGACAAAACTGAGACTTGGAGATGGGAAGCCATTTGATCAAGGCCACAGAGCTACTAAAAGATCCTGCTTCAAACCCAGGCCTCCCTGCCTCCAAGCCTAACACATCCTATCCTGCTGCCCAGAGGTCTAACCTCCCCGTTTCAAAGGTCCAGCCAGGTCACACATCACTTAGACTTTTCTGACTCTCAGGCGCATGCCTGGGGGAAGCAGCCTCCCGGTGGCACTGGTGGAGAAGCGGGACAGGACACCAGGACATGGAGGACGTGACACGGAGCATGGGGTGCCGGCTGCGCTGAGCTCACATGCAAAGGGCAGGCCCTTTAGCATGTGGCTGCGTGTGGCGGGCGTGGTGTGGAGCAGAGCAGAGCGCCAATGACGGTGGCGGCAGCAGGGGCTCTCGCTTACCCACGCACTTCCTGTGCACGTTGAGGATAAAGCCCTGGGCACAGAGCACTGTGTGGTTGACACAGTAGAAGGATCCCAGGGTGTTCACACAGAACTGTCGCCGGCTACAATCGTGAGCACCCAGCAGGCACTCGTCTCGGTCTAGTGACAGCCGCAGAAGGAAAAACAGAAGGGCTGTTAGGCGGGCGTGGCCTGTCATGGAGCATCCAGTGACCGAGGGGGACGCTGAGACTCAGAGACGGGTAAGGGCCTGCCCAGGGCCTCCCAGCCCATCAGCAATACCTCTGTGCTTTGGGTCCAAGTCTGAGTTTGTAAAGTCAAAAGATGTCAGGGCCGGAACCCCAATCAGGACAGGTGGCAAGGGGAGGCTCAGAGAGGCTAAGCGGCCTGTCAGTCAAACAGCAGGGTGGAACCAGTCTTCCACCCACGATCTGGAGGTGTTCCACTTGCACAGGCAGCCAAGGAGGCCCCACAAGGCAGGGGCTGCAAACTCAAGTACCTAGGGGGCCAGGCTGGCAACATAAATAGAAGGGGCCAAGGCGGGAGTTGGGCCGGGAGGGGGGATGTGGACTCTACAAGCACTTTGGGCCTGTGCTCTGTTCAGAGGGGGACCGGGGCTGTGGACCCCTGGTGGGCAGGTTTGACAAAGCTTCAAGAGAAAACTGAAATCTGGACATTTAAAAACAATTCTTGAGTTTTTCATGGTTGGTAACTCATTTGATTCAACAGGGTAGAGCCCAGCAGGACTCCCCTGCAGGATGGGCTGCACCCTCAGAATGGCCATCTGCAACCTCTGGCCTGGACCACACGGGGCTCTGCAGAGGAGGAAGGGAGGCCTGGAGAGACACAGACACCAGCCCACAGCCTGGCTGGGTCCAAAGGAGCCCCGACCCAGGAGAGAGGCATCCTCACATCTTCAGGGCCCTGAGAGATGGGGAGTGAAGCCCAGTGGGCATCTGAGATCTGCCCCCACCACCCAATACAAATGCTTGCCAGTCACCACCATGCTATGTGCCCTGGGCAAGTCTCCTGCCTCCGCTGGGCACTGGATGGCTTCCATCAGAAAACAGCCTCCGTCGAGGGGCTAAGTAGGGGTTTCAGCTTCTGGCAGGGATGTCAGCATTTTCCCAGAGGCTTAATCCAGGTACCCCCGGACACCCACAAGGGTCACATCTCATGAACTTGAACCTGAACTGAAGTGTATCCTAGACCATCTGCACGCTGCATGTCTTTCCTGCCTCCAGACATGTCAAGGTGTAGCCTCGAGGCCTCTCAGGCTGTTCTCAGTGTCTCATTCACTGTGAAAGCCGCCCCAGCAGATGTTGGTCCCAATGCCTCCATCTCACAGAAGCCGGTCCCGGGCCACAGAGGCCCCAGCGAGATAAGACCCAGACCTACCAGGGTCGCTGGGGTAAAAGGGATGTGCTTTCGGGACCTCTTCGGCCCTTTGTGAATGGCAGTGGTACCTAATTGTCACCAACATCCACTGTCCCCTCCTTGGTTTCAGTAACAGAACTGAGCACATGCTGTACAGATGGGACTCCTGTTCCCCAGTCTTGCTCCCCATCAGAGGCAAGTATGAGGGATGAACGCCAGTTCCCCGTCCTGCCTTCCAATAAGCGGGCATGCCCGTCCCTCTTTCCCTTTCTCTCCCCATGGCTAGAACGGGGATAATGTGTCAGAAACAACCCGGGCCACGCAGACAGGGGTGACCCCAAGGACAGGGTAGTTGGAGCATGGTCCAGGGATCACGTGAGAAATACGAATTCTCAGTTCCTCTGACAGAACTACTGGGTCACGGTCTCTGGGTATCCTGTGGAATTCTCAGGGTCTGAGCTGTCACCAGGTTTCCAGATGACTCTGGTACACACTGAAGTTCAGGAAGCACTGCTCTGGGGCCCTGGCCAACCTGTGTGCCCACCCTGGGCTGCATGTGCACCTGTGCACAGTGACATGAGAGGTAACGGGCTCTTCATCACAGCCGCCAAACCTGTTCCCTCCCCAACACAGTGAGTTTTAGATCAGGACCACCGCCCTCATTCTGTGTGTCCCAACCCCACCCCGGGGCCCCCACAGGCCAGCTCAGGTGTGCACCAGTATGGGGGTGGCCCCATGGCCCTCACCTTCACAGGACACACCGTCCGCCATGATGGCGTAACCAGGAAAGCAGGAGCACATTGCTGTGTCCCCGATGATGCTGCACACTTGCTTGCAGGGCCCATTGTCTGGAAGGAAACAGCACAGAAATCAGAGGTCACCAGGCTCATCACCTCCAGCTCTAAGCTCCAGGTAGAGGGGCGGGAAGCCAAGGAATCCCACTCTTGGTCCTTTTTACAAGTGCACCCGTTAGGTCAGCTCATACATGGGCTGGTGTCTAGGATAATGTTCTAGATCTCTAGCCACCGGCGCCACTTGAATACCGGACTCCTCCCTCAAGTAACAGTAATGGGAGTGAGGAGACAGAGAAGACAGAGAAAGGATGGGGAGAAGGAGCAGAAAGGAAGTGGGGAGAACAACAACAAGAACTTTCTACGTGTTACTGAACGCAGTCTCCATGACAGTTCCACAGCAAGGACTTATTCTCTCGATTTTATAGGAACTGAGACCAAAAAAGTAGCTAATTGGCTTGCTTGGGGTCACATACAATCAATCCCAGGCTGTCCTCTATTCTCATCTCACCTCTCATCCCTGGCTGCCCTGCCCCCAATCTCACCTCCTTAGCTACACTCAGTTCAAAGAGGTAAGAACACCCACCCCTCAAACAGAAGCACCCCTTTGACAGGACCACCTTGCACACCCCCAGCACTGGAGAGCTCACTACCTGCAAGCAGCCCAGACACACCCCGAGGCCCAGGTTACCTTTGCATGTGTTGGGTTGCGGCCGCGGTAGCAGGATGGTGTTGGGGGCCACTTGGGAGGAGTCTGGCTTCAGTGCGGATTCCTCTGCAGCCTTCGGCTGTGGGGGGCCACCGTCTGTCCCAGGCAGAGCAAAAAGGAGAGGGAGGTCTGCCTCACGTCTTCAGCCAGGCCTCAGGCCCTAACAGGCACCATGCCGGCACTGGATCGAGACTACCTCATTTAATCCTTCCCCACCCATTTCATAGGAGAGAAAACTGAGGTTCAGGGAGCTACGTACCTTGGAAAAGATCGGTCTCACAGCTATTCAGGGCAAAGGAAGCAAGTACGACAGGGAGTGAGTTTCTAAACTGACAACAAATCTGTCCCTGGAAGCTGGCAGGGAGAAAGACCGCGCAGACCAGGGGCTACGGCAGCCTCCTGGGCTGCCTACTGGGGTCTAGGCACCATGGGCCCGGAACTGGGGACACAGCTTGGGTTGGTGGGAGCCCCTGTGGCTTCAGTCCTGGCCCTGCACTCAAACCCAGAGCAGAGCACTAGGGCTGCCCCTGCAGATGAAGTTCAAGAGAGAGCCTATCTGTCTGGCCTCACAGAGTCCGTCTCTAGGGACCTCCCGCTCCTGTTGGTTCCAGTGTGTGGGTGGCAGGAGAAGTGCCCCCACAGTCCCCACTGCAGGAATGCCACACTGCCCTGGGAAGGTCAGCCCCGGCCCCGCCCTGACTGTCCAGGCCCTTACCTGGCTGGCAGGTGCGGCCATCACCCTGCAGTGAGAAGCCGGGAAAGCAGGCACAGTGGTAGGAGCCCACCGTGTTGATGCACAGGTGCTGGCACAGCTCCCCTGGCAGGAGCAGGCACTCGTCCTGGTCATCGCCGGGCAGGCTGTTGGGCAGCTCGGTTTCCATGCCCAGTGACAGGGCCTCCCGGCTCCCCACCTGCGCCTCTGAAACTGGGGCGGGAGTCAGCACTCATGATGGGAGCTGGGTTGGCCCAGCAGGTGGCTGCGACCTCAGGTCCCCAAAAAGTCAGTGCAGGTGCTTGTCAGAACCATCTGTTCTGCCCAGCTGAGACAGCATGGATGGGTGGACAGATGGACGAAGGACGGGTGGATGGGTGGGTGGGTGGATGGGTAGATGAATGGGTGGATGGGTAGATGGATGGATGGATGGATGGATGGATGGATGGATGAAAGATGGGTGGGAAATAAATGGATGGGTGGATGGACTGACCCTCAGCAATAAGAGTGAACCCATCACAGCCAGGTCTACAACAGCCCTCAGGAAGCTTTGGCTAAAGTACTGAATTGGATTCAGACCCCTGAGCTCAGTGACATCAGAGAGGACCACCCCTAGCAAGAGAAAGGACCCCAAATCTGGGTCCCATCAGACTGCGATCTGAACCCTCCCTTGAGCCTTCCCTAGCTGTGTCACCTTAAATAGCACTAGCTCTCTCCATGCCTCCCAGGCGGTGGTGGGAGAGAAGGCTCTAGGGCCGAGCTGCCTCGGAAGGCTCTTCATGTGACAGTCATGGGGAAGGGGAAGGCCTGCAACCCCTCCACGCTCCACGTTGGTCCAGAGCCTCAGCTCTGCCCACTGGCACCAGGCAGCCAAGTCCCCAAGGGAGCAACTGCATGAGGTCACATCTCAGGAACATGTTTCACACTGAGGGTGCTACATTAAGCTCCAGCCCAATCAGCCCAGGCCTGGAGCCTGTAGGCGGGGCCATGATGCCTCATGGGCCAGCCCTATGGATACTCAGCACTGCGGGCTGGCGGGAGATGGACCTGGGCCTGGGGTCTGCTGGGCATGCCACGGGCTAAGCAGCATCTCTGAGCTTCATGCTCAGCCCGTCCTCATCAGCACATTTCTCACAACAATCTGTCCAGCAGAGGGGACTCTGAGGTTCAGAGGAGCATAGGGATTTGCCAAAGGTCCCCTGAGCAGGACTGGAGCCCAGGTAAGTCTGAACCTGCCACCTGTGTCCCCTGAAGCCCAAGTTACCTACCAGTTCCTTACCAGAGGAGAGGAACATGCACCTCTGGCTCTGGACTCTTCTCGGCCCTGTGCTCACCCTCTGATGCTTGAAGCCAGACTTTATCCCAAATTTTACCTTGAACCAGACTCATGAGTACTAACTTGGCCTTTGTATCATGCTCCCTAGAGCCAACCTCAACCAGCCCCCTAGAGCCAACCTCAGCAAGTGGCACTTCCTTGGACTGGACAGCCTCTGTGCCACTGGTGAGGCTGGCCTGGTGAGGCTGACCAGTCCCTCTGTCTTGTCGACTTCCTCTGGCCTGGCCTGGTCCATTCTCCATACACTGGATGCTGCCCACCCTACTGCGGGATCCAGGTATTTGCTGGGCCTACCATCATATCCAGGAAACCTTGTACCCAGGGTGCAAGCTCTGCTCCTAGGAGCCCTGGCCCTGTAGTCTGTGGCCAGTGGGCATTCCAATCCCATGCACAGGGTTCCACATGCATTAGTGTGACAGAGACCCAGCGATGACCGGGTCTTGTCAAGTGCAGGACACCAGAAAGCCAGGGTCAAAAAGAGTCCAGTCCCAACTATGCCAGACATGCCGGGCATCTGTGGGGAGGCCCTGCCCCTCTCTGGGCCTCAGCTTCACCCTCTGGACTGCTAAAACATGACAAGAGTAACAAGGTGGCAACTCTGAGGGCTTTGTCAGGCACTGTCAGAAGCTCTTGACAAGCACCCTGTCATCCGTCCCCACATTGACGAGGTGAAGAGCAGAATCCTGGGTCTGATAAAGTCCCCGTTAATGGCCATGACTTGTCAAGGAGAGTGGTCCAGTTGGAATTCCAACCAGGTCTGCGGAACTCCAGCTGCCAAAAGTTAATCCTGATTCTAGGACCACCTCTGGGGCTTTCATTCCCAATCCTTGAAGTGCCAGGACAGGCCCACAGGGGCCCCAGATGGTGCACATGGCTGGAGGAAAGACTAGGCTGGTGGTTCTGGAACCCTCCTCGGCATCTGGTCCCCGGCTGGTCAAGGCTAAATGTGTGAATGCCTGCACAGGTGACCTGCCAGGGCTTTCATGGCACCAAACCCAAGGCTCCCAGGTCCAGCTGTATGAAGGAGACTCATGGACATACTGGGACACCCTTGTTGCGCTCCTCTGGCCCACAGCACAAAGAAAGCTAAACGCCACGAGTCCAAGAGACAGCCCTGGTTAGGGACAGAGTTTGGACATGGCAGCTGGAACAGTGACCACAGCATACGGAGGGCACAGGAGGGAGGAGACCCAGAGACACTGAGGATTGGAAGCTCCAGGACGTGGCTCCTGACCCTCAAGCAGGAGCAAACGCAGGCTCTGAGCTTCATGCTGGCACCTGGTGCTGCCCACCTCCACACTGCCTAAAGAACTCGTGGTCTGGTGGTGAGCAGGGGCTGCCAAACAAACCCATCGCTCATTCAGTCCTTTGCTAGTGACTCTTCTGGGCCAGAAACTGAGAATATCGACATAAAAGAGTGCTAATCTGAAGGGGCTGATCAGGCAGGTAGGGCAACATTTATGAATGCATTCTCTGTACTAGTTATACCCTGTCCCGAGGACATAAGGATGGCATAGGTGAGAGGATGGAGGATGGATGAACACAAGGAAAGTTGAGTGAAAGGTTTGCTGACCAG